>NW_023458561.1:6370708-6384846 GCF_013731165.1 Rhagoletis pomonella | reverse complement strand
TTTCCGCGTATTAATTTAATGAAACTTTTTTAACAGGTGGCAACTCTTAAAAAAGTAGCCTATTAACCAATCTGACCCATAAGCTATCTGCGTACAAAATCTCATGCAAATCCGTTCAGTCGTTTCCGCGTGATGATTTCCCAAACATCCAAACATACAAACTTTCACATTTATAATATAACGGGTGATTTTTTAAGAGCTTGATAACTTTTTTTTAAAAAAAAAACGCATAAAATTTGCAAAATCTCATCGGTTCTTTATTTGAAACGTTAGATTGGTCCATGACATTTACTTTTTGAAGATAATTTCATTTAAATGTTGACCGCGGCTGCGTCTTAGGTGGTCCATTCGGAAAGTCCAATTTTGGGCAACTTTTTCGAGCATTTCGGCCGGAATAGCCCGAATTTCTTCGGAAATGTTGTCTTCCAAAGCTGGAATAGTTGCTGGCTTATTTCTGTAGACTTTAGACTTGACGTAGCCCCACAAAAAAATAGTCTAAAGGCGTCAAATCGCATGATCTTGGTGGCCAACTTACCGGTCCATTTCTTGAGATGAATTGTTCTCCGAAGTTTTCCCTCAAAATGGCCATAGAATCGCGAGCTGTGTGGCATGTAGCGCCATCTTGTTGAAACCACATGTCAACCAAGTTCAGTTCTTCAATTTTTGGCAACAAAAAGTTTGTTAGCATCGAACGATAGCGATCGCCATTCACCGTAACGTTGCGTCCAACAGCATCTTTGAAAAAATACGGTCCAATGATTCCACCAGCGTACAAACCACACCAAACAGTGCATTTTTCGGGATGCATGGGCAGTTCTTGAACGGCTTCTGGTTGCTCTTCACTCCAAATGCGGCAATTTTGCTTATTTACGAAGCCATTCAACCAGAAATGAGCCTCATCGCTGAACAAAATTTGTCGATAAAAAAGCGGATTTTCTGCCAACTTTTCTAGGGCCCATTCACTGAAAATTCGACGTTGTGGCAGATCGTTCGGCTTCAGTTCTTGCACGAGCTGTATTTTATACGGTTTTACACCAAGATCTTTGCGTAAAATCTTCCATGTGGTCGAATAACACAAACCCAATTGCTGCGAACGGCGACGAATCGACATTTCACGGTCTTCAGCAACACTCTCAGAAACAGACGCAATATTCTCTTCTGTACGCACTGTACGCATTCGTGTGGTTGGTTTAATGTCCAATAAAGTAAACTGAGTGCGAAACTTGGTCACAATCGCATTAATTGTTTGCTCACTTGGTCGATTATGTAGACCATAAATCGGACGTAAAGCGCGAAACACATTTCGAACCGAACACTGATTTTGGTAATAAAATTCAATGATTTGCAAGCGTTGCTCGTTAGTAAGTCTATTCATGATGAAATTTCAAAGCATACTGAGCATCTTTCTCTTTGACACCATGTCTGAAATCCCACGTGATCTGTCAAATACTAATGCATGAAAATCCTAACCTCAAAAAAATCACCCTTTATAATAATAATAATATATAATAATAATAATAATATAATAATAATAATAATAATAATAATAATAATAATAATAATAATAATAATAATAATTATAATAATAATAATAATAATAATAATAATATAATAATAATAATAATATAATAATAATAAATAATAATAATAATTAATAATTAATTAATAAGATATTACCAAATAATGCAGTGTTCAATTCAAATCAATTTACGCCATATTATATAACTGAAATATAACAAGTTTCTTGGAAATTTAAAAGATTTCATTTCAATCAAATTTTATAATAAACAAGTTCTTACTTTCAATCCGATATTTAAAAATTGTCGGGATCCCGGGATTAATTCAAGCAAATCCCGGGATTTTCGGGACCTGTAAAACACCGGGATCCCGGGATTGGCATCCCTAATACATATACATACCTAACCAATTATGCATGTACGCTGAATTCGCCGACAAGCTTTTAAAAACGAAGTAAATTAGAACAAATTGTTAGTGATTTTCATTAGAGTTTGAGTAACTCCTTTCACTAAATGGCTTTTAGTAACTTTAGCGAGACCTTAACTTTTTTTATTTATTCATTTTAGTGCTTTTTTGACAAAATTTTCTTGCACGTTTCCACGTATTACCTTAATTAAAATTGTTAACAAGTGACAACTTTAAGAAAAGTAGCCTATTTTCCAATCTAGGACATAATCCATCTGTGTGAAAAAAATTCATTTTCAAACAGGTGGCAACTCTTTAAAAAGTAGCATATTTTCCAATTTAGGTTATAAACTATCTGCGTGCAAATTTTCATGCAAATCCGTTCAGTCGTTTCCGCATATTGATTTGATTAAACTTTTTGAGCAGGTGGCGACTCTTAAAAACAGTAGCATATTTTCCAACTTAGGTCATAAGCTTTAAATGATTTCAGTCATTTCCGCGTACTAAATTAATTAAACTTTTTAACAGGTAACAACTCTTAAGAAAAGCAGCCTATTTTCCAACCTAGGTCATAAGCTTTATGTGTGCAAAATTTCATGCAAATAAGTTCAGTCAATTCCGCGTATTAAATTAATTAAACTTTTTTAGCAGGTGGCAACTCTTAAAAAAATCAGCCTATTGTTCAATCTGGACGATAAGTTATCTGTGTACGAAATTCCATGCAAATCCGTTCAGTCGTTTCCGCGTGATGGTTTCCCAAACAGCCAAACATACAAACTTTCTAATTTATATTAGTAGGAAGTGGCATTGATGACTTCGGGAACGTTCACTTCTGTCGTTCTCGTTCATAAGTGAATGTAAGTGCTGCGTCAAACATTCGTGGAAAGTTGGTGTGGCTAGAGATACTATTCTATGCGAAGGCAATTTTGTTAATTGCATAAGATTTGCATTTGATTTTCAAAAATGAGGTGTCGTATGAAAGGGCTTTGCCTCCAGATGTGCAGCAATGTTATATTTTTTAATAGGGTTGCCACCTGCTTTTAACATTATGATATTTACACCGTTTTCAAATATGAGGTGTCAAACGAAGAGGCTTGGCCAACAGATGGGAAAGTAGGGTTTATCTTTTTGAAAAGGATTGTCACCTTTTTATATGCCCTTGCTGATTAAGTGGACTAGGTTTTAATATTTTTTCTTTGGTTTATTTTATGTTAAAATTTTTTTTATAAAAGTCCGGCCCTTTACATAACCAGCACCACATAAATAAACAGTTCAAACTTCGTATTCAACAAACTTTATCAATTATATACACCCAAAAATTTCGAATTTTTTTTAGCAGTTTGTTAGCCCATTAAATTTCAGTGGGTTAAAGACACCAGCAAATCGCGCTATTTTTAATAATTTTTTTGGCTGACAGTGTTGTGCATTTCCTTCCATATAAAGTATGCTCGACAATTTCTTTTATAAGGAAGCAAATGCCTAGTACCGTTCGTTGGATTAAAAAACTGAGGTGTCAAAAGAAACCGCTGGGCCTGTGGACGAATTTTTATACTAAAGCAATACATATGTATTTATTTCTGCACTTACATTTGCATATCGTCGTTTAAAGTACAAAACATTCGCTACACTGTACTCGTCATTGGCTTCAATGGCAATCGCAAGGTGTACTGTACACTGTGTACATCAATGTCGTCATAAGCTTTGTACGGCTATTTCGTACCTGCGTTTCGTTAGCGGCTACGGCTGCATTTGCGTATCCGTATCTGTTATTGCTGACGTTGTTGTTCTCACCTTGGTTACCGTCGTTAGCCGGTTATTGTAGAGCTTCCTGTATGCTACATTCGATGTTTTTGTGCTGCTTGCGGCAAACTTGTTGGTCGTCGTCGTTTTTGTAGCTACCACGCGATTGCACTTCGTGTCGCGTAATTGACTTATGTATTGCGTATACGAGGAGTTAATTGCTTCAGCTGCCGCTCCAAATTGCAGTAGCTTGCTTATGTTAACAAAGAGACCGCCAGTCTTGCACTTCTCCTGATTGAGTTAAAGCGCTGGAAGCCCAAACGGATCTGTTAACAATGTGGGCTGTGTTGGTAGTGGTGGTACACCTTGAAAAGGAGGAGTTGTAGAGCTTAAAGGATCTATAGCCGGAGAAGCAGGCCTGCTGATTGTTTAACTTCCGTACGTGTGTAGAATTTCGCCGGTTCTGGTGGCGATGCTATGTTACTCTCCTATGTTTCTAATCCTTAATTACCAATAGATTGGTCAGCTGCTCCTGGCAGGATGGCAAATTGTGGATTTAAATTTATAAAAATTTATTTAAAAATACTTAATTTAATATTTCACAATATGTATTTTTCATATGAAGAAAAATATTTGAATCATAATAAAAATTTTGCGTTTGATTGACGAACCACAAAACTCACTTAAATCTAACATTTCCAAAACTACAAAGTTGAAATGAACACAGTACAATAAAAGGTAACAACACAAACACAAACCCTACATATGCACATATTGTGCTAGCCCAAACACATAGCGCGTGACCTCGTTAAATACTACATTTATTTTGTGAGCTGATTGGGAATCTAACCTGCTTTAGACTTCTTGAGAATAACAGCTGGCATTATAAGTTGGATTGCGAGGTTACGTCTGATTTCTATCGGTGTGACTGGAGCAGACATTCGTAAATTTCTTAAAGTACTATAGACTTTGCTTACTGTTGAATTCACATGGTCAATGCAGGTAAGGCCGGTGTTGATATTAAATCCAAGGGTTGTCGTTGTTGTAGCGGCTACAACAACCCCGCCCAGATCGGTTGATATCTCAGTCGTTGTCGTCAAGTTCCACTAACGGCAGCCCTAGGAAGCGTGCAGCCTCTATCGGGTCGGTCCACAGGGACAAAACCGTTAGGGTTGTCGGGTTTTCCGGGCATGCGATAAATCCAAGGGTAGTTACTTTTGGCACAAATTTAATAGGTTTGCCATCTATGTGTAATGACGGAATAGCTGGTAGGTTAAGACGTTTTTAACAAATAGGTAAAACAAAACACTTGTCACAATTCAGACGAAGAGCATTTAGCAGCGCCCAGGACCTAATGAACATCAGTTCTCTGTTGAAGCTTGCACACAAATTAGCTGAGTCCTCAAGAGGATCTGTCATACAGAGCTGGACATCGTCCGCATAGGCATGCATATTGACGTGCATAGAAATCCGAAATATGTCATTAACGAACAAACTAAATAATAGTGCTATTAGTAGCACTATTAGTAGTAGGTCTTAGGATTGACCCTTGTGGGACACCGGTAAACAATGATCTTAGTTCAGATATTTGAGATCCAACCTTGTCACGCTGAAACCTCTCTTTCAGATAGCTATGCATCAGTTTCACTGCTGACTCTCCAAACCCAAAGTAGTTGTTTAATTTAAAGCACAGTAGTTCATGGCTAACTGAATCAAAGGCTTTAGAGAAGTCCAGCAAGCATAGTCGATCGGTATTCTAATATCATTGTATTGTTGTTGTTGTTGTTGTTGTTGTTGTTGTTGTTTTGGCGGCACTACTAAGCCCCGCCTATTTGGGGTCAACATTCAATCATTGTCATCAAGTTCGACTAACGGGAGGCCCAGGAAACGAGCTTTTTCAACGAGCCATTCCCACGACAGCCGGTCCTACGTACCGGAATGACGCGGGTTTTACCCGACCAAGGACTGTTGTTTCGGTGACCTAACCCCGCTTAGATCGGCGATACCCTTCAATCAATATCATTCGAGTATCCTTACCATTGCAGTAGAGCAGCTGTGATGGGGTCTGAATCCGGATTGAAATGGGGATATAAGGTTGAATTTACTGATGCGGGAAGAGATTTGTTCAGATAACAAAGATTCGAAAATTTTAGACAAAGCTGGTAGTATACTGATGGGTCGGAAATCACTAGGGCTGGATGTGGAATGGGCTTTTTTCTTAGAAAACTTCTACGTGTGTTTTGTCTTGCTTTTCGATGTTTGAAAAGAAGCAGTGAAGAGAGATATAAAAAACCGCTGTTGTAAACTTTTCGCCGAAAAATATTAAGGGTTGCTCCTCGAAGAATATAACATCTTTGGTGGTAGAGGGCGGTATCGCGGTTGGGACTTGCGAACGAGCAGCGCAGCACAGGCCATCGAATTTTCTCGTCCAATATCGCATGGTGCGCAGACCTGAACATGCCCTAAAGTGACATCAGCCAAGGCAGGTGTTGCACTTGAATAACGTCACGTTACTGAATATCCTGTTCTTACACCGTGCAGGTTGTTGGATGAAACAGGAGTTTTATTATTGTACAGGAGTTTTTATTATTGTAGGCTGACGGGTCCAGAGGTTGCTTTATGAGCCTCTGGGCTATGTCCGTCAGTTCGTGCCTCCCGACATTCCTTGGCGAGGGCTCCTATGCAAGCAGGTGTCTGTTCGGGTGTCCACGGCTGTGGCTCCCTACTAAGAATTGCTTGCATAGCATTGTGTTGTGCTCCTTTATGGGGAGCATTTTCGCCTCGTCGCACAGTGTATCATTTCCATATTCTAGAAAAGATTAATTCCATTATTTTGTGTCGCCAAATTTGAAAACAACGTCAAGAATATTTTTAGAAATGCCTGATAAATACGAAACAATAACAACTAAACAATTTTAATCAAAGTGTATGGCGGGACGGGGTTTGATTTGGAAAATTACCGAGCACAATAATATTTAAACTTTTATATTTGAAACTGAACCTCAATGTTTATTTTGTCGGTGTTATGTGATTTATGCAACAATTACTAAAATACCATTTTGGTCTTATTTGCTTGGGTATGTTCTTTTTAATGAATATACATTTTTGGGATTTTAGTAAACTAGGACTGAGTATTCCATGTTAAAGTAAAACGATGTTAACTTAAATTTATTTTTAGCAATTTATTAATTTCATTAGACCCGCAAACTCGTTATCCGCCACTATTCGATAAAGTTTGTATCTCAGTTTATTTGCCACTCCTCTTAGACTTCAAACAACATAATTTTAGCTGCTGGAAAGTGCAGGTTTTGATGAAATTTTCTTTTTTCTGGCCTACTGGGAATTTCATTTTCTTCGAGTAATTCATTTGCATTTTATCTCGACCGAGACAAATTCTTATATTTTCGTTTTGAATAGAGAAAGCCGGTTGATTCATTACCTTCCCAATGGTATCCCATTTTTGTAAATAGAGTAAGAAATATTGAACTTATAACGGAATTTTGTTGACCCAACTTGACTTTTTTATCGATATTTTCCACGCCCATAATTAAAAAAAAATATATATTTATTTTAAGTCCATTTCTGTCAGTTTATAATTTCTTGTTATAGGGAAATTCTAAATATCAATTTTGGGCATTTTAGCCTTTGTAGTTAGTTAAATATTTCAGTTTTTGCATTTTTAAAAATTTGCAGTTATATAATAGGGTGACATGACAGTAACTATAAATTACCAATTTTTTGTAAAAAGCTTCGCCTATCTTATAACGTACCTTGGGCAAAATTTCATTAATCTATCTTCAATAGATTTCGAATAACAGGTACTGTCGGCTAGCGACTTGACCTTGTTGCGGCTCTGTACTTTGTTGACAAGTGCGGTTGTGTGTGCAGTGAAGGAGAGTAGCCTGTCGAATGTTCCTCCGAATATTTTAGGGTTATGCACCATCGGAATTGGTGTGCCAACAACGTAAATACCTAGCGGTAGTCGGACCTCCTTCGTCCAGGTGGATTCGCAGAGGATTTTCTAAGGGAGAGGGTTAGACTCCTAGCAGTGAGGAAGCGAGAAAGATCGGAGAGGTAACCGTTTGCTTTCGAGCACAAGTCATCAATTCTATTCCCAGACGCCATTATCGCGCAATCATCAGCATAACGGACAATCGAAACTTCCTCTGGTGGTTGAGGGAGCTTAGAAATATACTAGTAATTTTTAGCAAAAAAAACCGACTCAACTCCCATATAAAAAAAAAAAAATATATATATATCTCATGATCCACTGATCGGATCTCAACCAGATTAGTATGGGACCACCTCTGAGACACTACCTTCCGATCGAAATCGGTTGACGTGGTCCAAAGTTATGCGGTAACATACATAAAAAAAAAAATATTCCGACGAACTGATAACCTCCTCCTTTTTTGGAAGTCGGTTAAAAAGTTAAACAGTAGAGGGGAAACAACTCCACCGTGTGATACTCCTTGGTTTGCCCAATCAGGAGTTTTTATTATTGTACAGGAGTTTTTATTATTGTAAGATGTGGGCCTCGTCATGCAGGTGATGTTGCGGCGACATCAGAGGCATCCTTGTCGCTGCCCTAAGTGCCGTGTTTTGGCAGGTCTGCAGCTTTCTTCACTGCGTCGTACTAGTCCCCGGCGACCACACTGACGCTGCATTGTTCAGAACCGCCAGGCCAATTGCCTTGTACGTTGCCAACAACGTTTCTTTGTCTTTGACGCAGGTGCTGCCGGCTAGCGACTTGAGGACCTTGTTGCAGTCTTAAGTATGTTTCTAGTGTGGGGTTAGGCTCAATTCTCGCCCGGAGAAGATGGAAGCGGAGCAATCCTGCTGCAGGGTATTGCTCCATGGACGTGGAATGATTGAAGGGTATCGGCGTTCTAAACGGGGTTAGGTAGCCCACTTAACAGCCCTTGGTCGGGTAAAACCCGAGCCATTCTGGTGCGTAGAACCGGCTGTCGTGGGAATGATGTCTAAGGATATGTCTGTTGTGTGTTTTGTTGTGATTGTGGCGGACTTGGGGGGTGTGCCGCACAGTGTGCTTTTTGAACACCATGCGAATTAATCGTAGCCGGTACCACAACAACAACCAGTTGTCTTTTTTTATTAATTTGGTGAGCTTCTTTGGCCTAGTTGATTAGAGCAAGTAAAACAAATGTTTTTTCTTCACTGCTTTGCCCTACGTTTCGCTAAACTCCTTAGCAACCTCAGCGGCCAATCTTTATTTTAAATAACAAACAAAAGAAGATACAAACAAAAAACAATTAGGAACAAAAAAGTTACATTGAACATGAAGTTAATAAATTTAAAATATTTGAATTTATCACGCAGCAAAAATATACACTTACTATCACATACGTATATGCATACGTATACTTCTTAATATTTAACATTTATTTGTTAACATATAAACACATAAACATATAAACACATAAACATATAAACACATAAACATATAAACACTAAAACATAACACTTAAATGCTAGAGCATTGTACCATCATCGTTTGGTACACTTGTCATACTGATTTACATATCACAAACATAATAACTAAGTAGCCGTAATATCATCTGTGTCTTTTTCTTTTTAACCGACTTCCAAAAAAGGAGGAGGTTATCAGTTCGTCGGAATCTTTTTTTTTTTTGTTTTTTTTTTTTTATGTATGTTACCGCATAACTTTGGACCACGTCAACCGATTTCGATAATTCTTTTTGCGTCGGAAAGGTAGTGTCTCAGAGGTGGTCCCGATGGTTGAGATCCGATCAGTGGATCATGAGATATATATATATGTATTTTTTTTATTTATATGGGAGTTGAAGTCGGTTTTTTTTTGCTAAAAATTACTTGTTCTATTCTCTAGTTATAGTTACCGAAACGTAGGGCAAGGCAATGAAGAAAAAACATTTGTTTTACTTGCACTAAGTAAAATAAGATACTATATTAAACAACCACTTTTGTTGTATCATCCTCGCTACACTCTAGAATTGTAATAAAAAAAATGCGAAGATCTCATTTATGAATATTACAAATTAAGCGAGTATTTTGTTTTTAAAAATATTATGAAGAAAATTTTTGGCTTAATTATCACAACCTTTTATGCTTTGACCTAGAGTCTTAGATGTATATGAAAAATATTTTCACAAAAACGCGTAAAAAAATATTATGGACTTAAAGATTTATAGCCTTATTCAACTAAAGTGACATTTTTATACAAATTTTCTATTTGTAAAGCAGTTAAAGTGTTTTTAGTTTTTTATGAATTTGGATGTACGATGATTTATTTTTAGTATATGCTTTTAATGAGTTTAAAATTGAATGCATTCTTTTTCTTATTACATGTATAGTTCAAAATAAATTTTTGCTCCAGTCTCTATGCTTACTTTACAATCAATAGGGTGGCGGTTTCACCCCAATCAGCATAAGGGAGATGAGACAATGACTTAAAGACCAAATGAAACAAAAGATCGTATTTAGGTAGAAATCCCACACGCCCTCTTATGCTCCAAAAATCCCTAGATATGAGCGAAATCCCACAAGTTGGCAACACTTGTTGTGATTAAATTACTGTTGCAACTAGAGATGGGCACGGGCTTAAATTTTCAATCCCGGCCCGGCATGAATGCAAAATCAATTTTCAGAAACACGCACGAGCCCGCACGTTAAGAATTTTAGTGGCGCCCGACCCGGCCCGGCCCGGCACGACGGGACACGTCCCAGCCCGGAAATAAAGAGCCAACTTTTATTGTATGTATACATATGTACATATTTTTAATTTTGTGTTTATGTATGTATATTTACTTAAGCGAATCAATTTTTTATATCAAAGATTTGTATAATATATTTTCTGGGAAGCAGAAAAAGTGGAAGGTATTTTATGTACAGCTATGTAAAGAAAACTACTAAGTAGCTAATTTTTTCTATCGGTTCACAAATATTTCTTTTGTTGCTTTTCTCTTATCAAAAGAGTTTTAATATGTACTATTTTATATTTATTTATTTTTTTTTGTATAAAAACAAAGTTTATCAAAATTTGTAGTATTAGCAACGGGTTTTTTCGTGGTTATTCGTGCTTTTGTCAAATTTTACTGAACGCCCATGCACGCACGAGTTCGTGCTGACAGCAAATATTCCGGCCCGTACCCGCGGGCTTACGCAGGGGCCCATCTCTAGTTGCACTGAACAGGGGACAGAACTTCGTCTGCCTCTCGAGACTCTCACCAACATAGCCCAACTCCGCTCCGGATACTGCAGCAGGTTAAACTCCCACCTGAGTAGAGAATAAGATGTGCCTAACAAACGTCCGGCATACGCAGAGTCACCGCATGACGACACACCTCTTCGCATGCCCATTAAACTCTAATCAACTAAAGCCCCTCTCCCCCTGGTCCAACCCAGTCGGAGTGGCACACTTGGGCCGAGGCAGCGTAATGATCAGCTGAGCGGCAACATTTAGAAATGCCGCACAGTGTGCTTTTTTGAAGCAATCGTACTGATATTATAAATGTGAAAGTTTGTATGTTTGGGAAATTATCACGCGGAAACGACTGAACGGATTCGCATGAAATTTTGTACGCAGATAGCTTATGGGCCAAATTGGTAAATAGGCTGTTCGTTTTTAAGAGTTGTCATCTGTCAAAAAAGTTCAATTTATTTAGAATGCGGCAACGACTGAAGATTTGCATGGAAATTTGCACACAGATAGCTTATGACCAAGATTGGAAAATAGGCTACTTTTCTTAAGAGTTGCCTGCTGTTAAAAAAGTTTAGTTAAATCAATACGCGGAAACGACTGAACTGATTTGCATGAAAGTTTGCACACAGATAGCTTATGACCTTGATTGGAAAATAGGCTACTTTTTTAAGAATTGCCACCTGTTTGAAAATGAAATGGTTTATGACCTGGATTAAAAATAGGCTTAATCCGGTATGGCTAAGTCGGGTTTCCTCATCAATTTGAGCAATTTGGTGTGCATTTTCGTTAAGATCTATACCAACAAACGTTTTACAAACTAGGTTTGTAAAAGTTCCCAGTTTATGTATTACTAATAACAATAATTATATTTTTTTTTATATTATGTGCTTTATATAAGCATAAAACACAAAATAATTACTATAACTCGTGTTTGGTTTCAAATTCGGACAAACTAGACAACTTAATCATATTTTATTTTTAATTGGATTAACGATTAATGATTAAAATTAATTAATCGTAATCGCAGCCAGCGACTAACGATTAAAAATATTTAATCATTAATCGTACACTTGTTTACGACGAACTAATTTTAATCGTCAAACGCGATTAACATTTTAGTCGTTAATTTTTAATCGTTAATCAGATCAACATTTTTCCAACCCTGTGTGAAATCATATTCATATTCACGGAGAAAAATGGACGTTTTTGGAAAAAAGGCGTAGCACCTCCCATACTGACTGAAAGTTCCATATTGCATATCTCTTCTAATGTCTGGGGTAAAGTACTCAAGCTTGGTATGGAAATACATATGTATGTATGTATGTGAAACTAATATCATACTCATGGAGAAAAATGAGAGTTATTGGAAAAGGTGATGTGACAAGTCCATGCAAATTAATTTTTCTATGCTGCATATCTCTGGAGGTGTTTATTGCAGAGGACTGGAACTTGGCACCGAGATGTGTATACAAAATTAATTCCATACTCAGAGAAAAATTTGCGTTATTCGAGAAGGGGGCATGCATGGTACCTCCCGTACAAATTTACTTTTTATACTGCACATCTCTAGCGGTGTTCATGGTAGAGTACTGGGACTTGGTACTGGGGTATGTAAAATCAATTCTAAATTCATGGAGGAAGATTAGGGTTATAAGAAAAAGGGGCGCGACACTTCCTGTACAAATTGACTTTTCCTTTCCACATATAGTGTGAGAAATACGTATACGAAAAATAAACCCGCTAAGTGGCGCTGGAGTCGAGTTATTTATAAAAATCGTATTTATGAACCGATTTCTTTTAAATTCGAAATGTAAGCTACCAGCATGATGGAAAATAGGCTTACCAAAAATAGACCTTCTAGGTGGCGCGGTAGTCGAGTTATTTATAAAAGTTGTATTTATGAACCGATTTGGTTCAAATTCAAAGTGTAGGCTATCTGCCCCTAAAAAGCCCTATTTATGAACCGACTTTTTTAATGCAAATTCGAAACGTTTATTACTTTCATGATGATTTTTTTTTCATTCGAAACATATATGTACATCATACTGATATTATAAATGTGAAAGTTTGTATGTTTGGATGTTTGGGAAATCATCACGCGGAAACGACTGAATGCGATCTTGCACCTACCTCCGATTGAGGAAATTGCTCGGGGCGGCCGTTAGTACAGCAGTAAGACTCAAAGAAACCAGTCCATAAATATTAAGGTAAATTGTAGAAGTGGCAAATTGACAAGGAAACATTCGACCACATCCGTAAAAAAAGGAAGACGGTAGGTATATCAATGGCTTAATTTGAACGATATTTAAGAGATCATACGACTAATTTAGTCAATGTACAGGAAAACTTTTCATCCTGTGGGGGGAGGGGAGGGGCGAGAATTCTTGCCCCTCCAATAACAGAAAACGCTCATCTGTGCTCTTTAGTTTCCTTATAAGGACTTTTATTGGCTTACATGGTTTACGGACCAATATTGAAGTTGCAAGATCATTGAAGAATATTACGCACGCTTGGAGAGATCTCACAGTTGGAAATAAGACGATAGATAAAACTCATGACATCGAAAGGGATGAGTATTCCATATGGTATCACAGCGCTACTATTCTTGCCCTATGTGTGAGGAGGATTCTGCTCTTTATTCGTTTCAATTTAAACTAGAAATATTTACTTTGTAGACCGCTTTTACTTTTAAACACTGTTTTTGTATTGGCCAACGCAAAAGATCTTATTAGGCGCCGCGAAGCAAGCGGGCATTGGCTAGTTAACCCTCCGCCCGACACACGGTTCCAGCCAGACCTTTTTAGTTTTCAATTGTAAATAAAGTATATTAATATTTTAGCTATCGACTTGCGCCTCCAGGTACCTTCCTAAAATTTTATTAGCTATCGAATGATGAAAAAGTTCTAGAACGAAATGTTTTTAAATAGGATGTTATAAGCATATCTTGAAATATCTACCTCGCACCGACACATGGTGTCTGGACAGACCCTGATACATTTTGTAAGGCAACGTGTGAGATTGAAGAATTTTGTTCATTCAAAACGGTATTTTTTACTTTTTCTCTTCTTCTCTTCTTTGTATTCTATTCAGTTGACAACTGAACATTGAACGGAGAACAACCTAGCAGTTATAAAAAATACATATAGCGCGCAAAATATTTTTTTTATTTTTACTAAGTGTGAATATGGATGATGAAGTGGAATTTGTTTATAATACGCGGTTAAGAGTATGAGGTGGGTTTTGTCAAAGGCTGAGGTGAACTCAGCCGATCCAG
>NW_023458561.1:6349478-6370698 GCF_013731165.1 Rhagoletis pomonella | reverse complement strand
GCGGGTGACTCTCGGCAACAGCGGAGCAACGGTTGAGCAGCGGCGGCAGCACAGCGGGTGACTCTCGGCAACAGCGGAGCAACGGTTGAGCAGCGGCGGCGGCGCTACGACGGATGATATGCGGCAGCGGGTGACTTCTAACAGCAACTGGCCCTCGGCAAGCGGTGGAGCGAAACGACCTAGCAAGACTAGCAAGACTCACTCCAGGCACTGCCATTCCCCTAGTCGCTCTCTACAAAAGTAGGGGCTGGAACGGGTCGGCAGTGTCGGAGGCTCAACCAGCCGGCGACCAATTAGGATGCCTAAAAGGCGTGCAATCCTGGTCTGCCGGCGGGTTGAGTCGTACTTGGTTTTGGCTTGGCCAGTCGGTGAAATATTAGTGCGTCCGCAGGCACACCAGGTGATTCGACCGACTGGTCACGCCGAGCTTGGCTTGGCTGGCCGACAAAACATTAGTTGTGCAAGCACACCACGGGCTCATCGACCAATCAAGTCAGCTACTCACCTAGCAAGACTGACCTGACTGCGCACTTGTTGAGCCTTTTATACCTGTTGCGCTGTATGCTTGTTGAGAATTCGTCGTGTGCCGTCCCGATTTATGCAGTGTGGTGAGCGAAGTGGTTGGTGAGTTATTCGGGCATGCTGCTGGTGTGCTGCTAGCAGTGCTTCACTTGGTGTAGTGTGTATGTACAATGGTGTGTCGTTGTATGTATGTCTGTATTTACATGTACGGTGGAGTATGTATGTACAATGTTGTATGTAGGTGCGGTGCAGTATGTATGTACAATATTGTATATATGTACGATGCTGTATGTTATTGTATCGTAGCGGATATGCTACGTTACAAGAGGAAGAAATGTGAACACCGATTTTTATTCGCGTTTGTCTTCGGCTTTGTTAAATGAAAAATACCGATGTAGGTGTAAATGAAGATGGTCAATTCAGTGTAGATGACATCGATAACGATACTGAATACGTGCCTGAAGGTGAAGCATCGGACGTTGAAGACGAAATGGTAATCGAATATTTGATAGTGATGAAGAAGTAGAGGAAGAATCGAGTGAAATGCATAACTTTCAACAAAAAAATGATTTTTTTTTTACGGTAAAGACGGCACGAAATGGAGCAAAAATGAGCCAAATGTTAATGTTCGTTTACGGCAACACAATATTTTGCGTTTCCGACCTGGACCTAAGCAACAAAACTCTAACCCCATTGAGGTATTAAACAATTTTTTTTCACCAAATATTTCATTCGTTATCATTACCGAAACAAATCGATATGCAAGAGATGCCGAAAATGGAATGAGGAAAATCCGGGATCAAAACCACGAGGGTGGATTGATTTGACCAGCACTGAACTTGATGCACTTATTGGCATACTTTTGGCGTCTGGTGTTTCACACAATAATATGCAAGATTCATCAATTTTGTGGCGTTCCGATGCTTTACCTATTTTTCGCTCAGCAATGTCTTATCGACGATTCCTTGAATTGACACGATTTATCCGTTTCGATGATGGTCGTACGCGTGAATTTCGACAAAGCACCGATAAAGCGGCACCAATTCGAGATGTATGGAATTTTTTGAATGAAAATCTTTCAAAAAACTACGAACCCCATGAAAACATTACTGTTGACGAGCAACTCTTTCCATATCGTGGTAGAACAAAATTTACCCAATTTATACCATCAAAGCCAGCTAAATATGGCATAAAAGTTTGGTGGGCTTGCGATTCAAAAACAAAATATCCACTGCAAGGTAAATTGTACACGGGAAGAGGCGAAGGCGAAGAGCGCGAAGTGAAACAAGGTGAGAATGTTTTGCTACAATTTGCAAACCGATATAGTAATAGCGGTCGAACATTTATTGCCGACAATTTTTTCACCACATTGGAAGGAGCTATGAGACTCGCCGCCATCGGTATTGCATTCGTCTGCACCATTCGATCTAATAAAAAGTGCCTTCCTGCTGAAACTAAAAAAAAGCCTACTCGTCCTGTGCTTTCGTCTCTTTTTGGTTTTCATGAAAATTTGGTGTCGCTTTGTAGCTACGTGGCAAAAAGAACAAAGCTGTGAATTTACTTTCCACGGTCCATTATACAAAAAATTGTGAAGGCGAAGTAATGAAACCAAAAGCGATTTTGTTTTATAATTCAAATAAAGCTGGTGTCGATTGCATGGACCAGATGGTAATATTACATTTACATTGGACCAAAATGCGTGATTTGAAATCAGTCATTTGAAGGTGTTTACACTGCTTGATCCGCATTTGCTTTGACTTCTCATCAAATGAAAAGGGAAGACAAAAACAAAATGTATGTAAACAAACACTACATTTATTATATTGTTAACACTTTTTGGACACAAAAAGGCAATTATTCTTTGATTAAACTAAAAATGTGTAAAGCTCTTGTATAAATTAACAATTTTTACACACAAATTTCAAAGATTTATTTATTTCGTTGTGTTTGTTTTGTGTTTGAAAAGTTCCAAATGTCAAAGACAAACCAAAGCTTTTGTGGAACTTTTGTTTCTGAGTGCGTTCAATAAAATAGTGCGGCAATTGGAACGCATTTGTTTCGTGATTTTGTGTAAATGCGTCGAAATGCGTCATTCTGGAAATGTGAATTTGTATGGAGAAATGCGTGATTTGGCCTCGCATTTGAGGTTTCTCGCCCAAATGACGCATTTGGGCTCAATGTAAATGTAATATAACTCATTACACGTCGAAACGGCCAACTAGACGATGGACTTTCGCTTTCTTTTGCAACATGCTAGATGTTATGGCATTGGCTGCTTATTGTATTTGCAAAGAAGTAGATGGTCTCACCAGAAATGACGCGCGACGCAAATTTTTGACTACGCTATCCACCACATTGGTTCTGGCAAACATCGAAAACCGAATGAACAATATTCACATCATTTCGCAGTTCAGCACTCGTTTGGCTTTTGAATCGTATTTTGGTAGATCAATCAATCTTCCAGGAAACACGTTGACAATTCATAAAGCTGGAGCTGATACACTCGCTGGCAAGAGGGACTGCAGACTTTGTTTGCAAGGAGAAGATAAGCGGCGCCGAAAAACTCGCTTTTTTTGTTCAATGTGTTCAAATCCAGTGTGTCAACAGCATTCAAAAATCGCATATACATGCTTCAGCTGCGTGCCTAACAACCTATAAGAGAACTCGTTCGATATTTCATAATAAAACTCAATGCAATTCCATTTTGTTTGTTCAAATGACAATGATATTATTTGAAATACTATAGAAAAAGTTTTTTTCAAACCGAAATACGTTTTAGATTTGTTTTTTTTTTCAGTAAGGTAAGAAATAAAAAATATATATCTGATTGATAAAATGCGAAAAAAACGAGTTTTATTTTCATAAAATGTATATAAATACATAGGGGTCCAGCCAGGCACCATGTGTCAGTTAAAAGGTACATGGAACATGTGTCAGACGGAGGGTTAATAAATAAGAGTCTGCAATCTGGAACAGTACCGAACGAATGGAAAACTTCGACATTAGTTCCAGTGAAAAAAGTAAAAAATGCGATAAAAGCTGAGGAGTTTAGGCCAATTAACACCCTTCCCAATATGGAAAAAATCTTAGAGGCGGTTGTAAAAAACCAATTGGTACACTAAAAGAGCAATCAGGGTTCCGGGCTAAGCATTCTTGTGAGACTGCACGGAAATTTGTACTGTCACAATGGAAGGAGCACCTTACCTCCAAGAGGAATGTCTTAGCGGTGTTTATTGACCTGAAAAGAGCCTTTGAGACTATTGACAGGACTAGAATGTTGAAAAAACTTGAAGCTATTGGTATAGAAAGCATTGAGCTGGCCTGGTTCGAAGTTTTCTTTCAGATCGTAAGCAACAAACAGTGATTGAGTCAAAAATGTCAAAAACGGTTGCAGTAAATATCGGTCTGCCTCAAGGATCGGTTCTTGCTCCAATACTTTTTAACATTTACATTAATGACATAAATACGGTACTGAAATACTGTAAAATAAAACTATTCGCGGATCATACGCTTCTAACCATCAGTGACAGAAACTTATCTATATAAGATGCAGGAAGATCTTGACTCCATATATAAGTGGTTATGTTTAAACAAACTTGAAGTGAATGTGAAAAAGACACAGTTTATGGTCTTATCTAGGGTGGCTAATGCGAACTCCTTCAGCTATAGCTTAAAAATCCGAGATGAAAAGCTCGAGGAGGTAAAAATCTTTAAATACCTAGGTGTATACATACATTGATAATAAGTTAAAATTCGTTGATGCAGTTGTTGATTATGCAGTAAATTAAATTGCTAAAAAAATTAGTCTCATGAAAAGTGTTGGAGTATTTCTTTAATCTTTACTTTGTACATTCAAATGTTACTATAAGTGTTTCCATATGGCAACCCTACAGTAAACTTATTTTATCGTTTGCCTTATCGATACCTTTTTATGTTCACTTTTTGCTCTTCTCTGTCCGTCTAGAAATCTGTAATATATTCATACTTTTACCTCTTTTAATAAAGTGCCTTGCTTTGTATAAATATTAAAACAGAAAAGGTCGGACTTGTTTTTATTTAATCATCGACATCAAGGTTAGTTCTACAGGTTATTGGCCACTTCAACGCCTGAAAAGAATTTACATGAAGTAACATAAGGCAGCAAATTCGACCTTTTTTTCATCAAGCAAAATGGCGGAGTCTAAGTACACGATTGCGAAGCTGAATGGCGAGAACTACTTCAACTGGCGCTGTAAAATGCAAATGTTGCAGATCGAGAAAGGGGTATGGAGAGCCGTATCCGAGGAACCACCAAATCCTGCTACACTAAAGTGGACGGAAGATGACCAAAAGGCTCATGCTACGATTGCGTTAAATGTCGAGGACAGCCAAATACAACATATTCGAAACTGCAAGTCAGCGAAGTCAGCGTGGAACGCTTTCAAAGAATTTCACGAAAGATACCCACCAGGGAGTCGCGTAAGCATTTTGCGAACGATAATGCGGCAAAAACTCGAAGAAGGGTAATGTTGAAATACACGTGAATATGATGAACGACCTGCTTCAGAAGTTAATGGCTCTTGGTGGCGATATTAAACCAAAATTTTTCATTGTGCCACACTATTGGGGTCGTTGCCAGAAAGCTACGATAATCTTATAACTGAACTTGAGGCTCAAAATGAAGAGCTAACGTCGAGTTTGGTGTGCTCAAAAGTAATCGCAGAGTATAAACGCCGTTTAGAAAGAGAAAGGAATAACAAATCGGAAGTAGCGTTAAAAATTGACTCGTCCAGTAAGAAAAAGGTGTGCTTCTTTTGTAAGGAGGGCGGCCATTTCAAAAGCGCATGTGTCAAATACAAGAAATGGTTGGCACAGAAAGGAAACAAAGGAAAAGTTACGTAAAAAGCAAATAAGGCAGAAAATGGCAACGATGATCAGTTCTTATTCATCACATCAGTATACAGTGGCTGGATTGTGGATTCAGGGGCAACTTGCCACAATGCGGGGCATAAAGAGCAGTTTAGCAGTTTGAGTACGAATTACCGTGAACACGTTTTTGTAGCAAGTGGTGAACAGATGACAGCTACAGGTAAAGGTACAATTGACATCAACTTTATAAATAAATTTGGCAATAAAATATCAGTCCGCATTGATGAAGTATTGCATGTGGAATAAATGGAAATTTAATTTCTGTTAAACGACTTACAGAAAAAGGGTACACTGTAAATTTTTCGAGTAAATGCTGCGAAATAAATAAATGTACACAAGTGGCTATTGCGTATGCTGATGGAAATCTATACAAGCTGCATACAATGAATCAGATCTGTATGGCAGAGAATTTTGATTATTTTTGCAGTGAGGGGTGTATTCACGAGTGGCACAAAAGGTTAGGGCATAGAGATATTGAGATGGTTAAAACGTTGTCAACCAGCGGTCTGGTTGAAGGAGTAAAATTGAAAAAATACAGCAGAGATTGCGACAACATCTTAAATTGTGAGGCGTGCTTGAAGGGAAAAATGGGTAGGACAAAATTACCTCGAAAATCCATTAACCGCGCAAAAACAGCACTTGACTTAGTGCATTCAGACGTTTGTGGACCAATGCAAACCACTACACCATCAGGCAAAAGATATGTACTCACGTTCATCGATGAGTCCCAGCAAAATGGAGTAGCAGAACGTAAAAACCGCACTCTTATAGAAATGGCCCGTTGCATGGTCATAGAGGCTAAACTTGAAAACAAGTTTTGGGGCGAAGCGGTAATGATGGCAAATTATATCCAAAATCGTCTTCCAGCAACAAGGGACACCATTCGAAAGTTGTTTGTTACAAAGCTGAATATTGGGCATTTACGTCGGTTTGGATCAAAATGCTATGTTTTTGTTCCGAATGAGCAGAGACGAAAACTTGATTCAAAAGCTGTCGAGTCGATTTTAGTTGGCCTTGATCATGCATACAGGTGCTACGTCCCAATGACTGGCAAGGTAATCATCAGTCGTAATGTAAGGTTTGTCCACAGGGATAGCGAGTGAAATATAAGCCAGTTGCAGGAGGAGAATACAGTAATAGTAGAACACAAGCAAGAAGATCAGCATTTACGTGAAGAAGAAAGGGTTGACGGTACAGACTCACTACAAAACAGCAGTGATGCAGAATCAGAAACTAACTCGAGTTTAAGCGGCGAGACGGAACTTCGTCGATCAACAAGAGCAAATAAGGGAATAAGCGCTAAAAAGTGGTCTGACGAAATGATTAATTATAAAGAAGCGAACTTAATCAATACTATAGAAGCAGAACCAAAAAGTTTAAAAGATGTGGTGGCTAGCAAACGTAAAGACGAATGGCTAGCAGCAATGAAAGAGGAAATGCGATCATTAAAAAATAATAACACTTGGGAACTGTGTGAACTACCACCCAACAGAAAAGCTATTGGTTGTAAATGGATTTTTAAAACTAAGACTGACAGCAATGGTGCGATTAAAAGCTATAAAGCTCGCTTAGTCGCACAAGGTTTTTCACAAAGGTTCGGAACCGATTACAATCTTATTTTTGCCCCTGTAGTCAAACAGACAACCTTTCGAATACTATCTATTGCAGCGAAAGGAAACTTTAAAGTCCAACATCTAGATGCAAAAGCGGCATTTCTGAACGGAGAGCTAAGTGAGATAATATATATGAAGCAGCCTCCAGGATTCGAAGTAGAAGAGAAAGAGCGTCACGTTTGCCGATTGAGGAGGAGTATTTACAGGCTGAAGCAATCGGCAAGAATCTGGAATCAAGCAGTACATCGAGTTCTAATTAACGCTGGTTACGTTCAAAGCAAAAACGATCCTTGTTTGTATACATATACGGCTGGAACCGAGTTTTGCTGCATTTTAATATATGTGGACGACTTAATCCTAGCTAGCGAGTCTAATGCGTTAATCAAAGCTTGTGAGAGAGTTTTAAGTTTAAAGTTTAAAATTCGAAATCTTGGAGATATACAAAATTACCTCGGACTAAGAATAATCAGAAAAGAAAATGGAAGTTATGCGTTTAGCCAGAAAACATACATCGAGAAGATAGCACGTGATTTCGACTTAGCCGATGCAAAGCCATCAGAAATACCGATGTCTGTGTCATACGGAAAGAACGATAATTCCGAATTGCTAATAAATAACGATAAATATAGACAATTGGTTGGCTGTCTACTTTACATAAGTGTCAACACCCGTCCTGACATATCAGCAAGTGTATCCATTCTGGCGCATAAAGTATCTGGTCCAAGCCAAGAGGACTGGAACGAGCTAAAGCGAGTATTGAAGTATTTGCGTGGTACTGCAAACTTATCTTTGCTGCTTGGAAATGGCAACACCTTAAGCTATCTCGTTGGATATTCTGATGCCAATTGGGGCGAGAACCGCGTGGATAGAAAATCAAACAGTGGGTATGTTTTTTATGTATCTAGGCAGTATGGTCAGTTGGAGTTGCAGGAAGCAAACCTGTGTAGCATTATCTTCAACCGAGGCGGAGTTCATTGCCCTGTCAGAGGCTTGCAAGGAGGCTCAGTGGATTCGTCGAATACTCGAAGACTTCAATCGTCCGGAAACTGCACCAACGACATTATTCGAAGATAATCAGAGCTGCTTAAAACTCATCGAAGAAAAAAATTTGTCGGTCTGATCGAAGCACATAGACGTCCGCTACTATTTTGTCAGAGACTACGTCCAAAAGAAAATAGTCTAATGCTTTTACTGTCCAACGGGGACTATAGCGGATTTATTGACTAAGCCATTACAGGCAGCCCGCATCAAGCTACTTCTAGAGAAGTGTGGCCTAACATCATTTGAATGAGGAGGAGTGTTGGAGTATTTCTTTATCCTTTACTTTATACATTCAAATGTTACTATAAGTGTTTCCATATGGCAACCCTGCAGTAAACCTCTTTTATCGTTTGTCTTATCGATACCTTTTTATGCTGCTCACTTTTTGCTCTTCTCTGTCCATTTAAAATTTTCCGCCAATTAACACGCAATCTGTAATATATTCATACGTTTCCCATTTTTACAAAAGTACCTTGCTTTGTATAGATATTAAAACCGAAAAGGTTGGACTTGTTTTTATTTAATCATCGACATCAAGGTTAAAAGAAGATATAAAACACTAGTGTATAGGTCTATAATAGAACCACACTTTATATATTGTCCAACGATCTTTTTCATGGCAAGCGACACACAACTCGACAAGTTACAAAAAATACAAAACAGAGCAATGCGATTTATAGTGAATAAGCGTCGCGATGCACCCACACGAGAGATGCTCGCCGATATGAACTGGCTGAGTGTTAAGCAGCAAATTTTTTATCACGCCATGAAACTCGTATTCAATATAAAGAATGGTCGGTTGCCGGACTACATGAGGGACAATCTGAGATATATAAATGAAACTCATTCATACATACTCAGGGAAAATAATAGCTTTAGATTGCCGTTATATAGGACAGAAGTGGATAAAATGAACATATTCTACAAAGGATTAAAGTGTTTTAACGAACTACCGCCACAAACAAGAAATTGTGAAAGCATTGCCAGCTTCAAGAGAACATTACTTGATCACTGTCGAACACTACCTATCAGATAGAGGATCGGCATGGAAACAAATCCTTTCCATCCGGCCGGGTTGCTCTGGATCCAATCCACTCAGACAGCCTGCTGAATCTGCAAATCTTGACAGAGTCGAAACACCAATCCCCGAAACACCGTCCTCCTACCCTATCAAACAGTGTTGCTCTGGATCTAGTCCATTCAGACAGCGTGTATAACATCGGAAATCCTGATCAATGTGATAACATGAGAAGTGAGGGTGCAGATTGGAAACTAGTCCTTTCCAACTGCCCGAACAACTGAAGCTATAATATGAGAAGTAAAGGTGCAGATTGAAAACTAGTGCTTTCCAACTGCCCTAACAACTGAAGCAGCAATGTGAGAAGTAAAGGTGCAGATTGGAAACTAGTGCTTTCCAACTGCCCTAACAACTGAAGAAACAATGTGAGAAGTGAAGGTGCAGATTGGAAACTTGTCCTTCCCACTGCCCTAACAACTGAAGCAATAATATGAGAAGGGAAGGTGCAGATTGGAAACTAGTGCTTCCAACTGAGGCAATAATATGAGAAGTGAAGGTGCAGATTGGAAACTGGTCCTTTCCAACTGCCCTAACAACTGAAGCAATAATATGAGAAGATAAGGTACAGATTGGAAACTAGTCCTAACAATACGGCCTGGAACTTGCCTGTTCGGACCACTTGTCTAGTTTGCCTGCTATGCCGTATGATTGGGAACTGCAATTGCGTTTTCTTGGAATTTCCGACCTTGTATTCGATTATTCAAATAAATTGAAGTGGAAGTAGTGATGGCACGATTAATCGAATAACCGATTATAATCGGTTATTTTCATTCGGTTAACGATTTAATTGTATCGAAATTTTCCTTTCGATTAATCCAGCGATTAACCGATTAATTTTTCAAAATAATCGAAAAGAAACCATCAAAATTTACTAATTCACTCAGACCATAATGTATGTCAAAATAAGTTGGGATGTTTGTTAAATTCTCGTATTCTGCAAATTTTTTAAACGATTTTTTTGCCAAAAACCGCAACACAAGCTTAACCTAAGTAGCTACTAAAAAATCAGAACCCAGGTATGCACATATTTTCATTTTATTTTCCGAAACAGAGAAATACCAAAAATCAGCGGTAAGTACCAGATACTTTAGTCTTGGAATTTTGCATACTGAAAATCTTTCTAAGAATTCTGCATAATTAAAAAGCTAGAATTTTTTTGTTGATTTTTTTTTAATATTGCACAAAGAGGTATATATTTATATTTATACGTTTTTTTGCTAAAGAATAAGCTATATTTAAAAAAGTAACTAAAATTAAATAACAAAAGTAAGTCAGTTTTTATAACTTATAAATGGTTTTTATTAATTTTCGATTTTTATCGAGATGACCGATTAATCGGTTAATGTCTTACGATTAATTGCAATTAATAACCGAATGCCTTCGATGAATCAATGAATCAATTAACCGATTAATCGATTATTAATTTTTTTTTGCCATCACTAAGTGGAAGGTCGGAACTTTTTGGAGGGGGCAATTGCATATTTTTATTCATGCGGCCTAATATAGACATATGTAATATAATATATACAGTTTTTGTATACATAATTTTATATTTAATTGATAATTTTTGCAATAAGAACATCACAATTCATATACATATGTATGTGTTGTATTATTAAGTCGTAAGACTGTAACAAATAAATAAATAAAAAATAAAACCTGAGTCATTCCTGTACGTAGAAGCGGCTGTCTTGGGAATGCAAGCTCGGAGGTGACTCCGTCTGTTGCAGGAGTTGCACCTTACAGAGGTGGATTTATGGTGTAGTCATCTCTGGCACATGCTGCAGGTATAAATTTTTGGCCCAGGATTTGACCCGATCTGGCATCGGGCTGGCCCTAAGCAGAAGTATGACAAGCAGATGTAGCCCTTTGGACGTACAACTTTTGAGAGATTTCACCGACCTAAACTGGGTTAGATCGCCGAAACAACAGCCCTTGGTCGGGTAAAACCCGAGTTATTCTGGTACGTAGAACCGGCTGTCGTGGCTCTAATACTATCTGCTGTCACGAATCGTTGGTACGTTAAAATCCACTCTGACTTTTCGATAAGTCTACTTCTTCTAGTAAAGGACCGCTTAGAAATTACCATATAATTTTGCATAAAGAATTTCCCAATGTTGGTTACTCGTTTTCTTACTTTTATAAAATAACAGCTATTCCAGCTAGGGTTGCAGGTGAAGCCTACTTTTAGCATGTTCAACAGTGGTCCAGTGTCCCGTGATCGAGACTGTTAACCTGGCAATAGTATTTCTAGACCTCCTTAAGAGGGTTTCAGTTTCTGACGTCATAGAGCGGTTAGATCTTCCTTGCAGTTTTGCAGGTTCGTAGGTTGTTCCTTTGGTTTCTCTCCGAGTGAACAGTTTGTTATTATTGTTTCTCTTTATTGTATTGTATTTTTATGTGATATTTCGGTATTGTTTCTCGTTATTGTATGCGTTCCTTAACACGCAGCTTAACATAGAGTGCAGAAGTGCTGTATGCTTTTATTTTTCTTTCTTTTAAGCTGTCAATAGTTTTGAGCTTCCCGAAATGGATCTAATGTGCGAATCTAACAGTCTTTCCAGAGCCTTTAGTGGAAATATGTAAGAATTATAGGCCTGTAGTCTTATGCTTTTGCCCGATTTGGGAATGAAAACCACTTTGTTAAGTAAAGCGTTTGGAAATATGAAGGCTACTCTCCTGCCTTTATTGCATATACCAAAGCAAGTATTTAAGATAAAATGCCTATTTTGATTTGCTGTTTTATTAATGAACTGTCAGTCTTCTATACGCTATTGTGATACTGAGGTTGATACTGCTGTGAACACTTTTAATTGTCTTCTGGCTCGAGGCGAAGAGAATGTCCCCATTGCAATAAGCTACTACGGAGCGTACCGCAATAAAACTCTTCCAAGTTCTAAATTACTGAATTGTCAGAACTCCACACTCCTAACAACAACGGAATGCCTTCTGATATCGCATGAGTACCAGCTGCTCATCGAGGCCTCAATGCTCCCAGTTAGGCTGCCCAGTTTAATCCTCAGCAAGCAATGGGTGCATTCCAAAACGTCAAAATACAAAGCACCAGTCCCTGGTATCTAGGACGCACTAGAACAAAAAGTCTTAACTTTCACAACCTAGTGGAAAATTAACATCTAACCATGGTTGCGCACATTTGGATTTCCAATATACTGAGGTTTAGAAAATTTGGCATCGTAACTGGGAGCGTTGAGGCCTCGATGTACAGCTAGTACTCGTGCGTTATCAGAAGGCATTTCGTTGTTTTTCGGAGTATGGTGTTATGACAAGTAAGTAATTTAGAATTTGGGAGCGTTTTTTTGCGGTCCGCCATAGACAACTGCTGATCATTCAGCTTTTGGCAAGAGTACCTCAACTCCTATAGTTAGCGTGGTACGGTTGTTTTGATATGCTCTCCAATCGTCTGCTGGCTTGCATACCTGTATGATTCGCTAGCTCCCCTCGCGGTTGCAAAGTATATGAAGCTTTCCTCTTAGTTCACCTAGTTCTGGGAGCTCGCCCAGGGAGATTCTCTGATGGGCTCTGAAGGAGTGGCTATTGTAGCGGAGAAGATTTGAGCATGACTGCAATTCCTTTGGTCCCCGGGTTCGAAGCCGGTATAATTTTATATTACTAGATATTGATTTGCTTAATCTTAGTTTGTCGGTCCAAACAGTAATCTCGATTAAGTGTTGTAAGGTAGCTCGTTTCTTATGGGATGGTGACAAGAAAGTGGCTCACTTCCATGCGATGATTTTGGCATTACCGGTGTATGGTGGTCCAACTGCTGTCCAATGTATAGACATTTGACATTCACCACTTCTTTATTTTCACCTACACAACTTGGTTGGGGATTTGCCGGAAGGAATGCGGTGTAACTTTTTACCTTTTACTAAACCTGATGCAAGAAAAAAAAAATGGAAACGAATAGCACGTTTACCTTCTATGTTCCCGCCTCGAACACACTGTACACTTACGGCTTTTTACTGTCAGCCTTTTGCGAATGCGAATATTGTGCAAGAACACTGATAAAACGTATATCTCGCAAACAAAATGACAAATTGTAGCCAATTTTTTTGGAGATGCTATGTTCAAACTGTCGCCGTACGTCCCAATTCTTTTGTAATTTAAAGTCAAAGAGTAAGATCCTTGAATAGGTATTTCCAGCGAATATGTTCAACATCTAGCTATAAAAAGAATCGACTATTCGTGCGGTAAAAGAAACCTTTAATAAGAATCGATTCAAGGTGAATTTAATATCTATTGAGGAGTGGGACTTGGCATGCAATATATCGTTAGTATAGTATAGAAAGGGCGTAAGCCACATCGGCGCTGTAATAAAAAAAGCCGTAACTAACTAAAAATCCAAAAGTCACTTCTTGATTGATTATGATGCATTTCATCGAATCATAATTTCCCATATTCTTTTTTTGTAAAGACAATTTTTACGGGGTGCGTTTTAATAAAATAACAAGACTTTAAACTAATTCGGCGGGCAGCCACGACTTTCAAAACAGAATTTTCTTCGAAATTTTCATTCCTAGAAAATAACTATTTATTTGCCATATCTTCCTATTTAGAACCTCGCTATAATATAAGCACACATTTTCCTAACCAGGCACCGAAGAAAGGATTAAAGATGAATTACAAAAACTAAAATCGAAAAATGCTGATGACGATAAAGGTTTAACGACCTTTCAAGAAACAGGCTGTAACCCTTTTCTTTATTTATGCTTTCAATAAAGGCATTTCCCAAAAAATAATACAATAATTTAGTTTTAAGTTTTTGAGATGCTCATTCCAACCTATGTTCGAATCTATTTAAACTCTTAGATATTTAAAAGTATCAACTTTTTTTATTAAGACATTGTTGAGAACAATCCCTGAGAGGTCATCCTTGTCTGGTATTGACTTGTTGTTATTGAATATCCGGAAATTTGTTTTAGCCAAGTACTAAATAAAAAATGGTGTGGTAACTATCACCCCTTGGCAGTCGTGAGAAAACATTTGAGAGCATAAACACTGTGCCGTTAGAAAAAAAAAAAAAACGATATAAATTGGAAAAGATCCTAACAAAAGATGAAATAACTGCTTTTACACATATTGAATTAATGGTATAATAACTTTAATAAAAATTTCGTTTCAGTGCCTACCTTTGTATCATTTTTACGAGACTTGGAATCACCTTATGAGGTTAAGGACTACATTCGGATGTATTTGGGTAAGGACTCTCTTTATTATTAAACATTTATGTATTTCAACTTACGTGAAACTAGTATTTTTGTTTTATAACATATCGCACACTAAATGCAAAGGGTTCACAACTCAAAATTTTCTAAAATCGTCTTTGTACCATATATAAGTTCACAAAAAACAAAACTAAGTAATGCAAAAATCAGAAACCGTAACGATTATGCGTTTTAATTAAATCATATATATAAATAGACAATCATGTTTCCTTTACACCTCTTTTACGGCTAAACTATACGTCTAAGGGATAAACAATAATGTATCATTAGAAAGTTAGTTTAATGTTGGTGTGCAAACAATTTTAAATTAGTTGAACATAAAGCGAAACAATCAATTCAAGAGTGACACCAATACCAATGGCATACATGTATATGGTTGGTCCGGAAATGCCTCCTAAATGTATGCTTTAATATCGATACTGAATTACAGAAACGTGCTAAGCAGCAGTTTAGGAACAAGGTTTATGTATGTACATTAGACTGCATTACCAAAAAAAGTTGCGGGTTTTCCGCCGGAATTACAAAATTTATTATATTTTAAGACGTTCACCAAAATATTTGGGAAAAATATTAAGATTTAAGTGAGCTGGACCGATTTGAAAATACCTCCAAAAATTAAGTTTTCTATGAATAAAAATAGTTTCGTAAAGAACTTTTTGAAAAAAGTCCCCTCAGATGACACAACAGATTAAGCTTAAAAAATCTGCATAAAAATATTTAAAAATCTTTCAACGGAATCGTAAGAATGAGATTTTTGATGCTGTTTTTTTTACTTTTTTCAAAGTTTGATTTACGAAAAACTTGAAAAGCTGGGCTAAAACTGTTCTGATATAGACTTATGGGATCTCAGTAGAAAGGTATTTTCACACTGTTTTTATTTCTGTCAAAAAAAAAATCATTCGTGTCCCAATTTTTTTTTTTCAAATACCAACACATCTTAATTCATCTTTGAATGACGTTCGTTCATCCTACCTTTCCCTTTCATCCTTTGAATGAGTTTATTAGCAAAGAAATAAAAAGGGTGAGAAAATACCTTTGCACCGACAGCTCTTAAGTCTAAATCAGAAGAGTTTAGGATCAGTTATTCAAGTTTTTTTTTATAACAGTCTTTGAAAAAAGTTAAAAAACAGCATCAAAAATCTCATCATTGATTCCGATAAAATTTTTAATTTAATTTTCTTTAAATATTTTTATGCAAATTTTTTACGCTTAACCCGTCTTGTCATTTGAGAGGATCTTTTTAAGAAACTATTTTTATTCATAAAAAACTCCATTTTTGGAGGTATTTTGAAATTGGTCCAGCTCACTTAAATCTTAATATTTTTTCGAAATATTTTGGTGGACGTCTTAAAATATAATAGATTTTATAATTCCAATGGAAAAATAGTACCGATTTTTTTTGTATGGGGAGTGATGCAGTCTAATTAATGTACATGAATAGATTAAGACTCAAACAAGGAAGAAGGTAAAGTTGAGTATGTAGAAGAAGAAAGAAATAAATGCAGAGATTAGAATAAAAGTAAAGAAACCTAAACATAAAGAAAAAGAGGAAGTTAAATTTAAATACTTAACATAATAGCAAATGTGTGAGTGAATATAGAGATAAAGGAGAGAATATGAATTAAAGTCAAGGAAGTGATAAATATAAATGAAAAGATAAAAAAAGGGCAGAGACAAAGATAGACACAAAAAAGAGAAAAAGAAAAAGATAAAATTGACGAATGGCATGTTAAGTATGTTGGTTGTGTTGTGATGTTTTCTTTCTTAAACGGAGGGGGAATCTTCCAGAGATGTTACGCACGATTCGTTGTTGTTGTTGTAGCGGCACTACTAAGCCCCGCCTGTTTCGGGTCAACTTTTAATCATTATCGTCAAGCTCAACTAACGGTATGCCCAGGAAACGAGCTGTTTCGATGGGGTCGGACCAAAGGGAGAGGGGTGTTAGTTGAGTCGGATTGAGCTGGCATGTGAAGAGGTGGTTGGTGTCGTGGGGGGAGTCTCCACATGCCGGGCACTCATTTGGGATGTTTGGGTCGAGTCTGGACAGGTAGCTGTTTAGGCGGCTACAATATCCAGACCGTAACTGAGCCAGAGTAACGCGGGTCTCTCTAGGTAGTTGAAGCTCCGTCTCTTCCACAGGTGGTGATTGGGCTCCGATAACGACATTCTTAGGCCGGGAGTCGAGGTAGGTGGAGACTGACTCCCTATGAATGTCGTTAATCGCTTGTCTGTACGTCATTGGGTCCAGTGGTTGGTCTGTGTGCGTCTGGACTGCGTCCTTGTACACGAATAGGTGCCCCCTGACGTGCCTGGGCGGAGGCTCCTCCTCCAGCAGTGGTCTGTCTGGGTGTGTTCGCTTCTATGACACCCCACCAGAAACTGCTTACAGAGCATTTTGTTGTGTTCCCTTACGGGGAGCACTTGGGCCTCGCTGTGTAGGTGGTGCTCAGGCGTCATCAGAAGGCACCCAGTCGCTGTCCGGAGTGCGGCGTTCTGACAAGTCTGTAGCTTCGTCCACTGCGTCCAACTAGTCCCCGGTGACCAAACCGGCGCTGTATAATTTAGAACCGGCCGGCCAATTGCCTTGTATGTTGCCAACAACGTTTCTTTGTCTTTGCCCCAAGTGCTGCCGGCGAGCGACTTGAGGACCTTGTTGCGGCTCTGTACTTTGTTGACAACTGCGGTTGTGTGCGCGGAGAAGGAGAGCAGGCTATCAAAGGTAACCCCTAAAATGTTTGGGTTGTTCACCGTCGGTATAGGTGTGCCGTCGACGTGAATGCCTAATTCTAGCCTGACCTCCTTCGTCCAGGTGGTGAAGAGGGTCGCCGTTGATTTCGTTGGGGAGAGGGTAAGGCTCCTTGCAGTGAAGAAGCGAGAAAGGCTGGAGAGATAGCCGTTTACTTTTGAGCAGAGGTCATCAATTCCATTCCCAGACGCCAAAATCGAACAATCATCAGCGTACGAGATCAGGGAAACTCCGTCAGGAGGCTGGGGGAGTTTCGAGATATAGAAGTTAAAAAGTAAGGGGGAGAGAACACCACCTTGTGGAACCCCTTGTTTTATTCTTCTTGGTTTCGAGGTTTGATCTCTGAAGATTACTGATGATTGTCGACCACTCATATAATTCGCCGACCATCGCTTCAGTCCCTGTGGGAGAGAGGAGGCCTCAATGTCTTCTAGCAGCGTGGAATGGAAGACGGTGTCAAACGCCTTTGACAAGTCCAACGCTACTAGGACAGTTCTCTCGCAGGGGCGGTTACGATTTAGGCCACGAGTTATCTGGGTGTTTATGGTGTTAAGTGCTGTTGTTGTGCTGTGCACTTTACTGAAGCCATGCTGATGTTTCGCTGGGGTTAGGTGGCAGGTGATGTATGGGAGCAGCAGGGACTCAAGTGTCTTCGCGACCGGGGAAAGGAGCGTTATCGGGCGATAAGAGTCTCCTCTGTTGGCGGGCTTCCCCGGTTTCAGCAGTGGGACCACTCTCCCTGATTTCCACACATCAGGAATGATGAGAGTGGTCATAGACAAATTGAGGACCTCCGTGAGGTATGCTACTCCCACAGGCCCCAAATGTTTCAACATCAGCATACAGATTCCGTCGGGTCCAATGGCTTTGGAGGCTTTCGCCTTCCCGATGGCCCCCTTCACTTCACCGCTGGTGAAAACAAGTGGTGCACTGTTTTTGGGCAGTTTGTGCAGCCTCCTGGTCACTCGACGTTTGGCCTTGTCTACCGAAGGATGCAGTGTGAATTGCCCACTAGAATAGTTCGCGCATCGGGTCCGACGAAGCGTGACCTTCGAATGAGATTTCCACTCTGTCATCACGCTTCGTCGGGTTGGACAAGGACCTCACGGTTGACCAGAGCTTACTCAAACCAGAGGTGAAGTTACAGGCCTTCAAGTGCTCTTCCCACTTTTTCCGCTTATGTTGATTTACCAGTTGCCGAATCTCCAAATTAAGGTCCATCAAGCGAGGGTCCCCGGGGTCGACCTGGCGTAGGTGGTCGCGCTCATTTGCTAGTACAGCTGCTTCAGCCGGGAAATTTGGGCGGACTTCCGCGATACGTCCGGACGGTATGAAGCGGGCTGCTGCGGCAGTGGCTACCCTGCGGAACTGGCGTTCGCCAGCATGTACGTCTGTGGGTGTGGGGAGGGCGGCGAAGCTGCTCTCGGTAACTTCCGCGAAGCCGTTCCAATCAGCTTTGTTGAAGTTGGTGTAGGTTCGGTGATCCGCGGGAGCAAAGTCGGTGGGCTTATTGATCGAGATGATTATGGGCAGGTGGGGTCTGATGCTAACGTTAGCATAGGTCGCCATGATATGCTATTTATCAGACCAGCGCTAGCAATTGTTAGGTCTGGCGAGCTGCTGCAGCTGCCCACAATCCTGGTGGGGGCGTCGTCGTTCATGGTGCAGAATGTCGAATCGTCTATCTGCTCAGCCAAAATGTTTCCCCTCCGATCATTAGCCAGGCTTGAATGCCAAAGATCGTGGTGCGCATTGAAGTCACCTACTACCAATCGGTTTTCGCCTCTGAGTAGCGCACCTATGTCAGGGAGATATCCAGCCGGGCAGCAGGTGACAGGGGGTATGTACACGTTAAATATTTCGAGCTCGACATCGCCTGAACGGACAGCTATGCCCTGACATTCTAGGGTAGTGTCCCTTGGGTCGATGTCTTCGATGTATTACGTCGCAAGGCGTAGCTTTGCCAATTGGCTCTTCCCATAGGCCTTTCTGGCCTACCTCTTGTTCAGTCTTCTATTATCGCTACTGCGCTGCCGCTCTTTCCTTCTCAGTTCTCGAAGAACTATAGCGGACCACGCTTTGACTCTATTCCACACCATTCTAGATTGCATCATGTGGCGCGCAATATATTCTGGCGTCACTCGATCGTTTATCAGCTTTTCTAGGTCGGCGTCATACTTCGTACAGGAAAAGAAAATGTGCTGCACGTTCTACTACCGCAGAAAGAACACTCTGTCCCGTCATCGTGTCCGTACTTGTTCAGATATTCTCTAAAACAGCTGTGCCCCGTCAGAAACTGCTAGATAGTAATCAGTCTCGCCGTGTTTCCTCTCAACCCACGCTTGAGCGTTACCGATTAACCTGTGCGTCCACCTTCCTTTCGTCGTCGCATTGCAGCGTCTCTGCCACTCGTTTAAGCTAGTCTGTCTTTCTTCTCTCCGTTCTTCAACTGTTAGTCGCCTGCCGATGTTTCTTGACTTGTCGAAAATTCTCTAAGTTCCATGGCCATTATATCTGGTGGCATGATGTTCGCTATGACTTCAACGGCCTCGTGTGATAGCGCGCGGAACGCACTGACAACCCTGATAGCGTTTAACCGGGTTGTCGTTGTTGTTGTTGTAGCGGCTACAACAACTCGCCCAGATCGGTTGATAATCTCAGTCGTTGTCGTCAAGTTCCACTACGGCAGCCCTAGGAAGCGTGCAGCCTCTATCGGGTCGGTCCACAAGGACAAAGCCGTTAGGGTTGTCGTGTTTTCCGGGCATGCGAAGAGATGTTTCGAGTCATGTGGGGTCTCTCCGCATGCCGGACACTCATTTGGCACATCCTCATTCAATCTACTTAGGTAAGAGTTTAAACCTGCTGCAGTAGCCAGAGCGAAGTTGGGCTATTTTCGTTCGTGTCTCCCGAGGCAGATGAAGCTCCGTCTCGTCTATGTCCGGTGGTGGTGTGCCTAGAACGGCATTCACAGGTCTAGAGTCTACATAACTCGAGACTGACTCCCTGTGACTGCCGTTCAGGGCCGGTCGGTAAGCTGACGGGTCCAGAGGCTGCTTGACGAACCTCTGGACTTCGTCCGTCAGTTCATATAGATGCCTCCTGACGTGCCTAGGCGAGGGCTCCTCTGCAAGCAGCTGTCTGTTCGGGTGGCCACTTCTGTGGCTCCCGATCAGAAACTGCTTGCAGAGCATTATGTTGTGCTCCTTTATAGGGAGCATTTGTGCCTCGTTGTGGAGGTGATTTTCTGGCGACATCAGGAGGCATCCTGTCGCTGTCCTGAGTGCGGTGTTCTGTACAGTCTGTATCTTCGTCTACTGCGTCCTACTAGTCCCCGGCGACCACACTGATGCTGCGTAGTTTAAAACCGGCCGGCCTATTGCCTTGTATGTTGCCAGCAAGGTTTCTTTGTCTTTGCCCCAAGTACTGCCGGCTAGCGACTTGAGGACCTTGTTGCGGCTTTGTACTTTATTCAATAGCGGTTGCGTGCGCAGAGAAGGAGAGCAGGCTGTCGAATGTTACTCCGAGTATTTTAGGATTATTCACCGTCGGAATTGGTGTGTCAGATGTCTGGAATGACGAGAGTGGTCATTGATAGGTTGAGAACCTTGGCTAGATAGTCTGCTCCCGCAAGACCCAAATTTTTCAGCATCAACATGCATATTCCGTCGGGTCCCATGCTTTTGGAGGCTTTCGCCTTCCCGATGGCTACTTGAACTTCACCACAAGGGAAAACAATAATTCGAAAAGGAAAAACAATTGCCAATGTCGTTTATAAAAAGAACGAATAAGAGATAGAGAATAAGAGATAACAAAACGCTCCCCTGTGGAACACCAAAAGAGGCAACGAAGTAGTCCGCGACTACGCCATCAATCGAAACAACACAGCGCCGATTGGACAAGTAAGAGGTGATCCATTTGGGAAGAGACGAATGGAAGCCTAGGCAAGCTAACTTATTTAACAGAATCTTGTGAGATACTCTATCGAACGCCTTAAAAAAGTCAGTATATATGCAGTCAACTTGCGAACCGTCAGAAAACGATGAGATGCAAAAATCACTGAATACCA
>NW_023458561.1:6294859-6349078 GCF_013731165.1 Rhagoletis pomonella | reverse complement strand
CATGACTTTATCGCGAAATAAATTTTGTGTTGGACGACACTTTCAAAAAGTTTGGAAAAGATTTATAGTTTCGAAATTGGCCTTTAATTCCATAAATTATTTTTACTACCATTTTTGAAAAGAGGCGTAATTGTTGTTATCTTCCAATTATTAATAAAGTTACCCGAGGAAAGTGATTTATTAAAAATTAATTGTAAAGGGTACGACAACGCTGGGTGCCCCTTTAGTAAAAGACCCGACAGACCGTCAGCGTCTGAATGCGAAGAAGACTTGAGGGAAAGTATCGCCTTCATAACTTCGTCAGAAGAGTATTGCAAGGTCCCCAGATTAACCGAAGAAAATCGGGTTAGCTTTAATATTCTGCTTTGCATTCCGAACATATCTTTTGTAAAGCAGGTTATTTGATGACTTAAATTCCTTGTGGTAGTGCTGAAATTTTACAAAGAATGATTGAATGTTAGTTGACCTGAACTTTTTGAGATGTTTGTTTTTAATGTTTTTCAATTTCATTAAATCTCTATTTTGCCACGGTGATTTGTATAGTCGCTTCTTTTTCACAGGTATGTTATTCGATTTAAAGGTTGTATAGCAAATGTGAGTATCCAAGTCCATAAGTAACTAGCATCAGAAATCGGCGAAATGCATTTTGATATACAAGAATCAATGTTGTCACTTATATATATAAGGTCTGACAATCTATTTAAATCAATAAAAAAAACAGTTAATGTGTTTTAGATTTACACTTACGAAACTATCTATAAAATAAGATTCTAGATTTGTGGCAATGTTATTAGGTATAAGACTAGAGCTGGTAGAGTTACTGCACCATTTTATATTACAAAGGTTAAACTCACTCAGAACACAAATATGGTTGTCATTTAGGTCCAGAGATGTCGCAATTACATTATCCACGTGAGTTTTGTATAGTTCAAAGTTACTGTTAGGCGGAATATAGGAGGCCATTAAATACAGAAAACTATGTGATTTCATTCCTTTAATGCAAACGCAAACTTGATCTAGCAAAGAGTCACTATTACTAAGAATAAAAAAAGTTGCACGAAGTTTTCGTTTAACGTCAATCAGCACACCGCCTCCTCTTGAACAGCCCGTTTTCCCGGAATCCACATCATACAAGTTTGGATCGAAGAATTCACTATCGTAGAAATCAGACTTCAGCCAGGTCTCGACCAAAGCTTACTCACACCAGATGTGAAGTTGCAAGTCTTCAGATGCTCTTCCGGGATCGGCATGACTAAGGTTGTTACGCTCAGCCACTTCAGCATGGAAGTTTGGAGAGGGTCCGTTATGCATCCTGGTGGTACGAAGCGAGCTGCAGCAGCAGTGACAACCCTGCGGAACTTACGTTCACCTAGGTGAACGCCGGTTTATGTGGGGAGCGCAGCGAAGGTGCTTTCAGTAAATTCCGCGAAGCTTTTCCAATCCGCTTTGGTAAAGTTGATATAGGCCGGTGTTCCGCGGAAGAAAAGTCCGCAGGTTTATCCGTCGAGATGACTATGGGCAGATGGTCTGATGCCAAGGTCAGCATAGGTCACCATGATACGCTGTTTATCAGACCAGACCAGCAGCCCATAATCCTGGTGGGTGCGTCGTCGTTCATTGCGCAGAATGTAGAATCGTCTATCTGCTCAGCCAAGTGTGTTCCCCTACGATCGTTTGACAGGATTGGATGCCAAAGATCGTGGTGCGCATTAAAGTCACCAACTACCATACTGTTTTCACCTCTGTGGAGCGCACCTATTTCAGGGTGATATCCTGCCGGGCACCTGTAACAGGGGGTATATAAACGTTAAATATTTCGAGCTCGACATCGCTTTACCGGATAGCAATGCACTGACATTCTAGGATGGTATCCCTGCGGTCGATGTCTGCTTCAATAAGACCATACTGCACGGTGTGGTGCGTGATGAATGCTAAAAGCTTAAACAGACGGCAGCGTTGATCCGGATTAACTCGGACTTAATCCGGATCAACTGCCGTTAATTCCCGAGTTGATCCGGATCAACGCTGGCGTCTGTTTATGCTTTAAGCTACCACCATTATTCTGCTCGCGATCTCGACGGTGCACATTGTATCCGGCGCAATTCAACAATGTTGAATTGCTGTGCAACTTCTTCTTTTGGACCGCAGCTATCAATATTCCATGCCTTCCCATGAAGACGGTTATCTCCTCGATCTTGCTCTGAAGTCCGTTACAGTTGAATTGAAGGAGCTTCGTGTGGTTCGGGAGAGGTGTTATGTGGGGGTGAGGGATGTGTGTTGCCTTATCGCCTTGGGCTGTGTGCGCTGTTGTGGAGGATGCCGCCCTGTGGTGGTGGGTGGCGTCGCACATAGCTGGGCGATAAAGATTACGATTACTAAACGATTAGGATTGCAGTAATCCCTACAAGATAAAAAAACAAGATTACGATTACAGTAATCCTTCATCGAACGAACTCAGGTAACGATTACAGTAATCGTAATTTTAAAAAAGTTAAAATTACGATTACTGTAATCGTAATCCAAGTTCGTTCGAGGAACGATTACTTTAATTGTAATCCTGTACTTTCTGTTATAAGGATTTAGATAAATACAAAGTACCCTCATATTATCCTTAAGCGCGCATTTATATTCCGCATATTTATAGAATTACTTCGTTTAACATTGCCCAAAAAAATCGAATTAGAAAAATTGTAAAATTAAAGTTATTGTAATCATTCATCGAACGAACTTAGATTACGATTACAGTAATTGTAATTTTAAAAAAGTCTAAATTACGATTACTGCAATCGTAATCTAAGATGCCTTCGATGAACGATTACCGAAATTCTAATTTAATAATTTTTGAAATTGCGGTTAAAATAATCTATTACCCATGTAATCCTTATCGCCCAGCTCTGGGTAGGATGAGTGCCTTAATTGGGTCTAAAGGCTTGTGAAAGATGACAGGCGAAAGCGTTTGCTTTATCCTTATCATTCCTCGCCCAGCTTCCGTTCTGAGTACGTAATGGTGCTTCTCAAAGAACGGGCCTCTTCGCATGCTTCAGTTTTCGCCAAAGGGACAGTCAGCCTGTTTCGAGGCACACAAGGACTGGAGGATCGACTGCATACTTCTTTTTTTTCCGTCTGCAACAAAATACGTAATTCCTTTGTACACGCATTCAGCTCCTGTTTAAGCTTTGGAGAGCGAATTATTTGCCATTCCCTTCTTAATTTGCTCTTTTTACTTATTAAGTTAAGAATGTTTAGGGTGTGCACGCCAGGGTAGTAAGAACTGCGATGTTTCATAGAAGGATTTGGTGTTGCATTTTCTGCGGCCTTAACTATTATATCAGTGAGATCTTCAGCTGCCTTGTCGATATAATTCTAATAAGAATTTGCGGGTCAATGTTCGGACCTGACATACTTTTTCAGCGCAAGTCTTAATACTCCCGGAGAGTTTGTTCTCCGGGAATCTGTTTCTCCCGAGAAAGAAATCCTCCACTAATTATTTCCGGGCGAGTAACATTTTCCCGAAAATTTGAAAAAAGTAAATTTGAATTTCGAAAAAGCTGTTAGGCACTTTTTTGACACCTCAACTCCGCCCTTTAATATAAAAAATCGTCAGGGAATTTTTATTCATAATAGGAGGAAAGGGAAAAAAGATAAAACTCCCAGGGAGTTTTTGTTCAGAATCGGTCTGTTTGTATTTTAACCAGTTTGTGTGCTTATTTGTAAGATTTTTTTTTTGGTTTTCTTCATAATTAAGAAACATTGATAATGTTATGAGGCAGGGAGAATGATCTGAAGAGAGATCACATAATGCTTCTGTATTAACTTGGTGTCATCAAACTAGACCCTGCTACAATAAACTTACTGCCAAACTTTAGGAAAAAGTCATCAAATTGTTTTTCTGTTATGTTATGACGAAGGGGGGGGGGGGGGGGGGGCAATATATAGCAGATACGGTAATGCCACCCAAGTGGTCATCAATGTGTATTGCAGTATTATGAATGAACTCATCACTTTGCGATTCTAATTCATTGAGATATAAACTGGACAATCTCTATAATTAGCAGTGTGATTTCCACCGCAGTTACTGCACTTTTTGGATTGCGGGTCCATTTTTGGTTTCCCACATTCTTTAGAAGTGTGTAAATCCTCACATAACACAGACACCAGGTAAGGTGCAGTACCAACGTGTGTGACCAAATTCACTTCCCCTTTCTTCAGGTTATGAAAGTCGGGTTCTAGCTCTATTTTGAACATCGGTTGAGTGATGTTTTCTTTATTTTTGATGTTGAAAGCATTGCGCACCTTAAAACCTTCTTCCCTAATGGACTCGATGCCTTTTATGACAACTTCTAGTCCTCGACTACTTTTAAGTTGGTAGGTGTAGTAAGATTTCTTACACTTATTAAACTGATTGGTAAATTTACGAATGATATCTTCGTTTTGAGCCTGAATTTTCACTTCGTGTATATTACCCTTTTTAGTAGGAACTACATGAAAATTATTTTTCCCTACTAGTTTCAGTAGTGGATCTACCAGAGCATTAGAACTTTGTTCTGGTAGATAAATAGGTGGAGGCTTGTATTTTTTAACTACCTGTTGGTTAGAATCATTACTCATATCAGCGAGAATACTAAAACGATTATTCTCCGCCGATGTAGATGTACCTGAAGTGACTACTTTCAAAATTTTATTTTTTGGATTTGTTTTCCATTTTTTCGGGTGTGCGCTTTCGCTTTATTAATATGTAGCGATCAAACCCACTCTAAATAGTACCATTTTTTGCTTTATTTGCTTCTTTGTTTGTTGCCCTCGGAGTATTAAGGCGGATTCACTGTTCGTGTCCGGACACTTTTTGTTAGTAATTTTACGCGTTCTTTCCCACCTTGTCTCACTGAGAGCGCGACAAAAATGTGCTGAACACTCTTTGCTCGAATCAAATTGATCGTAATTTTCTGTTCGAACGACTTGATGATTCGGGTTGCCGCATTCTCCTTTATATGTGTTTGCAGCGAATTGCATGTGTTATTTGCCCTCAAAATCGTATGTAGGCAACAATATCATAAGCTGTATGCTTCAGAACAAAATAAAATGCATAGTTGCCAACTTGGTACTTTAAGCATTAGATTTAGTGCTTTTTGAAAATTAAAACGCCAAAAATAATGCTTTAGTGCCTAGTGTTTTTTTCTAAACTCAAATTTCTCATAGATAATTAAAACATAAAATTATTTTAAATTTTTAAAGCTGTGGCGGCACTTAATTTACAAGAATATACAAATTTAAATGTACTAAAATAAAGTTGCAAACCCACGTTTTAGTTAAATTGTATTCGCGTTGAAAATGCTAGTACGCATGTAAATTATTTATTTCTTTTCTAGTTATTTGTACATATTTTGATTGATTGCACAGTTCGACAAATTTTGACTTTTACCACCTGAGTAAAACGCTGAATTGCTGTAGCACGTGAGATATCCTAACCTCAAACAAATTTTTTTTTCTACTTAGGGCATCAGTTAGTATTACTCTTCCCCTTTAAAATTCATTTTAGTTTGTTGCGATGCAATTTTTCTTTCTCGAGATATGTATACCAGTTTTAATGTGCAGTACTTCGGTATTACTTCGTAAAGTTAAATACAAACTGTTCTGAAAAAATTATAATTTGATAAAAAAAATTTAGTGCTTTTAGTGTGATAAAATCCTTTTTCTTCCAAGTTTTGGTGCTTTTTGAAACTCAGAAGTTGATAAATGTGCCGAACTGAACGGTGAACCGTACTTCAGCAGCCTCTCCGGCAAAAATGTTTTGAGAGCAAATAAAAAGTTGTCCGGACACGAACGGTGACCCGCCTTTAGTAGCGGCTGCTACGTTGTTGTCCGCATTGATCACTGCTGGTAGGGTTCGAACAATACTATCGATATTGAGTAAGCATCGATACTGAGGGTATACAAATTAGTACTTTAATACTCGATACCGAATACTTAAAAAAACACACTTATTAAATTTTTCTTCCATTGGCAACCCAATTTTCTTTGCTTATATGGATTACTATCATTAAATTTTGTCCATCACTTAAGATAAACTGAAATTTCGTGTAGTCTGTTGCATAACATAAACCAAATAAGTTAAAGTTTAATAGCTTTATTCATAAAAAATAAAGTAGATTTAAAGATCTTAATAAAATGACATTTTCATACATTTTTCAGTTTATAAAACCTTTTTATTTTTTATGAATAAGGCCATAAAACTTTACGCAAAGTTCACGAAAATGCAGAATTTTTAGAAACTTTTTGGGTAAAAGAAAGTTTTGTAAGTTCTGCAATGAAACAAAAACAAATATTTAAAATTTTTTTTGTTTTAATTTCAGGAAATAAATAGATAAACGATTGAAGAATAAAATAATTTTAGTATCCCAAAAATCGTATTTTAATGAGGCCGATACTGAGTAGTATCGATACTTTTTCCCTGATACTTTTAGAGTATCGATACCATGAGCCCGATGCCAGAATGAGTACTCAGTATCGATACAAAAGTCTCAAATTTCGAATCCTAACTGCTGGAGAGCAAGATGGTGCTCTTTGCTTGGCTGCATCGGGTTTTTGTGATGGTGTGTTGCAGTATAAGAGTTTTCTTTAGCGTTGTTGTTGTTGGTTTTAGTTTTTGGGCTGCATGCAGTAATTGTCAAATATGCATTTCTTTTGTTTGTACGCTTTTGTAGGGGAGCGCCCTGGACACTCATCTCTCACTTAACTACCATTCTTATTTTGTATGTAAACAATAATTTATTTATTTTGATACACACAATGTCTTATTATTTATTTAGGTATTTTTCACGATCACGCTTTGATTTTTTATACTGTTGAGGGCAGTTCGCGACGACACAAAACTCGAATAATAGTTTAGTGTGTCTTTCGATGGTTAAATATTTTTAGTTACACGATAAATATGATTTTTTTTATGGAGCGAATAAAGAACACGTCCGTACTCAACCGCAACGTTATGAATTCCAATGTGGCTATGTAAATGTAAACCACATTTTTAGCTGCATTTTAACATGTCACGAAAATAACATCAGTGTTTTTATAAAAAACGACCAGCGCGACCTGTAAAAAAAAAACTTAAAAAAAAAAAATAAAAATATTTTGATGTGGCGTTTATGAATTTCCACAAAGAGTGTTTTCTTGAACCACTCTTAACCACCACCCATAGTAGCGGATACAGAACTCCCCCTTGGGGAGTGCCTGTTACTGAGCATTTGTTCGATCCACTCGCATATGTCGTCAGATATTCCCACCAGGCGTTCGAACAATTGCTTCGATTGTAATGTTATTGAAGGCCCCCTCTATGTCGAGGAAGGCCGCCAAAGTGTACTGCTTGTAATGGAGTGATTTTTCTGTGGGGTTTTTCTATGGTGGCAGTTTCAGTTGACCTGCCCTTAATGTATGCATGTTGAGCTTTGGAAAGCTTGGAATTCTCCAGAAAATGCCTTATTTGTAGTCTTTCCAATACCTTCAGCAGGAAAGATGTAAGACTTATTGGTCGGAAGTCTTTTGCTTTTTCGTGATTTCTTCTTCCAGGTTTGGGAATGAAGACAACTTTGACTCTTTTCCAGCTTTTCGGAATGTATGCCAAGCTTATACTGGCTTTGTAGACCCTTTCTAGCCACGATACCAGAGGTTCCTGTAATTTCTGGAGCATTATCGGTATGATACCGTCTGAGCCAGAGGATTTGTATGGGGAGAATTTATTTATAGCGAATCAAATTTTTTCTTTGTCTACGATTGAGTCGAGTATCTCTTTTGAGAGTTGCTGACAAGTTGTATGAGGCCATGTTTTTGGCCTCAATTCTGTCTTAATTCGTGTTTGTATGGCTCCACATTCATCTTTATTTTACATTCATATTTGTATGGCATTCACATTTTTGTTCTGTAGCACTCATTAAAATTTTTTCTAAGACTCGACCTGTGCTCCCTAAGCTCCCCCTTCCACCATGGAGGGGATTTTTTCCGTAAGAACGCTTACTGGTGTGGATTTTATAAAGGCTATGGCTAGAGTTTTTTCAGCTAATCTACTATGTTGTCTAGTTCTACAGCAGTTGTAATCTCATTTGATTTATTGCTATCTAGGTTACCTGACGTTAGCCTGATGAATTTAGGCCATATAGTTATTTTCGAATTCCGAAAGAAAGCGGTATTATATTTCGTTATTTTGTTTTTTTCCATTACTTAAAATTAAGTTTGTTTATTTTTTTTGTGTATTTTTTTGGATTTACATGCTTTAAAAAAATTATGTTAAAAGAAACTAAACTAACATTTACTTTTTTGCAAGTGTAATTTTCAAAATAATTTTTTTTAAATCGTAAAGCGCTTTTAAATTTGACAGTACTGCAATAAATTATGTTCCTTCCTTATTAAGAATCCGAGTTCAAAACCGAAAGCACGTCGCGCATTTTTAAATAAATTGGTTTTAAAAATTTCACTTTGATTTTAATTAAACACAAAAACATATATTTCTGGTTAAGTTTGATTCTGTTTCATTTCGAACTTGAACTGTTTATTATTTTAAGGTTGCTCAATGGGTAAAAAGCGGAATTAGTTCCGTCAAGGACTTTAAAATCTTTAGTGAGAAGCGGATTTAGTTCGAACAAGGATTTAAAAACTTAAGATATATCTTCAGTAGGAAAACGCGCTGACAATTTAAAAGACGTTTTTAATAGATTGTTAGTTTCATCAGATCATCTGATTACTTGCTCGCACTTGTTGCTAGTGGTCACAAACCGGAGATCTTTCTTTGCTGAAGCAATGGAGTTACTTAGTGGAACTAGAATCGAATAATATTAGTTTAACGAGGCGTGGATGGGATTTAGATTCCGACTGTGATGAATAAGTGTCACAGTTTTCATTATATAGTGCCTATTATAACTATAATACACCCATATATTGACAAGTTTTGACAATTTTTTTATTATTATTTAATTTAATTTTTTTTCATAAAAATATAGTTTATACCTTAACAAAAACCGAATAAATCTAAGATTAAAACTTCGTAAAAATACCGATGCTTTTAATTAGATATCTAAAAAAAAAGAGTTCGTATTTTTGTAGCCCATTAAAGTGTAAATTAGAAGTAGCTAGGACATACCGCTAATTTTTGTCAATTTTTTGATGAAGGTGTCGGTCATTTTCTCCATGTAAAAAATCGTCGTACATACTACGTATGGAAAAAATTAAATGGGTTACAAAACTGCATACTTCAAATCCTTTTAATAGCGCTTATCATAACTATACGACACCCACATATTAAAAAGTTTTGATTATTTACTTTATTTTCATTTCATTTTTATTCATTTTTTTTTATAAAAATAAAGCAGATTTTTTATGTTAATTAATGTTTTTAATTAGATACATTACTTGCTTTTCGATATTATGCTTAATTTGTAAATATCTTTAAACTTAAAACATATGTTCATAAAAAATATGTTCATAGTCGAATCAAAGTTAAAACTAACAAGTAAGAAAGTCTAATTTCGGGTGGAGCGGAACATTAAATACCCGGCGCAAGTATTAAATATATGTTTTTTCACCTTTCCGAAGGCCACCGCTACATGGTAAGCCGGGGTGTATCAATTTTGAGTAAATTAGCATCCTTAAATTTCTAAAAATCGAAGTTTCAAGCATTTCTGAAATTTACCGTTATTTGAAAAGTGGCCGTAATTTTAGTCCGATTTCAATAATTTTCAACTTTTTGCTTTTATGTGGCAAGCACAGTAACCATACCGAGTTTTGTACAAATTGGTATAACGGTTACCGAGATACATATATGTGATCATAAGTGGGCGGTGCCACGCCCATTTTCCAACATTTTATCATAAACTTATTTCCTGGTAAAGAATTGTTGCAACCATCAATTTTGAATAGATTAGCTTTAATATTTACTGATTTATCGAAGATTTTGTATTTCTCTAAATTACCGTTATATGGGATGTGGGCGTGGTTATTGTTCGATTTAAAAACTTTTCAGCCATTTGGTACATTATACTAAGGCCAATAACTGTGCCAAGTTGGGAAGAAATTGGTGCAGCGGTTACCAAGATATACACATGTAACCATAAGTGGGCGTGGCTACGCCCATTTTTCAAAAATTTATAACATTCTTATTTTTCGTCTGAAAATTATTGTAAATATCAATTTTGAGGGAATAATCTTCAGTAGTTACTAAAATATCACAGTTTTCTTATTTCTGGAAATTACCGTTATATGGAAAGTGGGCGTAGTTGCAGTCCGATTTCGCCCATTTTCAATACCAACCTACCTTGGATAAATGGAAACCTACATACCAAATTTCGTTGTGCATAAGTGCGCTCGGGTATAAAAATAATTTCGACTGTTTTGACAAATTTGTCTTAAAAAGTGTTGTCAGAGAGCTGAAATTATTTTTACCTCCAACTTTGTTTTGACCATGCACATATCCCATTATGTTTTACATTGAAACTTAAATCTTTGTACCTATTTCCTATCTTTTACTATCTACATAGAGATCAGATGTAAATGACTTCCCTGTTTCATGCTCTTTCCTAGTGATTACAACAAATACACGTATTGTTACTGTTATTAAATTTTACCGCTTTTAACTTAGTTCTAAGTATTGCGAATACCTTGATAAAGCTATCCTCAAACAAAATTACTTGTTGTTCCTGATTATATTGTAACCTAAACGTACCTATTTTGAATAAAATTGGCTGGGGAAAGACTCATCAATACCGTAAGTCTAAAGTCGTAAAGGGGGTTATTCATAATTTGTATAATAATAAAATCAAATTATCTTAACATAAGACATTACAAAAAACTGGGTCACCAATGGGTTAATGCATGATCAATAATGGGTTAAGACGTACAAATTTACTCTTAGAAATCCAAAGAAGTCCATAGAAGCCTGGTCCGCGCATCTGATAACCCTGTATCCTCGACATCTGACACCATTTGTAGGATGGCTCTTAAAATTTAAAGTAATTTTTAATGTTTAAGCATAATAATTAACTTTAAAGCTCAGTTAGTCTAGACTGCACTTAATTTAACTTACCGTAAGAAATCATCAAAGGTTACTCAACACGTCAACTTAAGCCAGAAGCGGGGATATTTTGTTTTTGAACGAAAACGAAAATCTGGCAAGCCTAATTCTCTCACTGCTCTCAATTTCCGTAAGGCCCTAACTTAAGAATCTAAAACCTACAGGTTCTTACGTTTCTTACGGTAAGTTAAGTTTTAACTAACCGCCAACACAGTTTCTCATATAACAGGTTGGCCAAAAGATTGAGTTAAGTTAAGTTACGGAAATTAAGTCTAGACTATCTGAGCTTTTATTCACATTAACCCTTTACATTTTGACTTATTAATAATAATAATAATAATAATATACTACTACGACAATTTAATAGGGTTGAAGCTCGCCACGTGGTCCGTCCGACACGCTTGATCATAAATAGGTACGCGAATGCCTGTAGCTGCAGGCTGCAGAAGATTTTGATACGATACGATTCGCGAGTTTGAGTATAAAACTTATAAAAGTAATAATAGCGTAGCTAAAATTCCTAATCTTAATTCTGATTAGAAAAAACTAGCTCTTAAGTAAACTTGTAACTCTATCAAAACGTTAGTGGTATGAATCATGCGTGATCGTGAATGAGCGTAAGACATTTTTACAAATTCACGCGTGGCCGTGAGTGACGTGAGTCAAGGTCAAATCACACAATAACGCATGGTAGTAAATAAATTTTAATCAAGCAGTAGCAATTTACACTCATATACTGTGTTGCCAGAACTTTTTGGTCCGACCGGCTAAATTGAAAAAAAAAAACGGTTAAAATGTTTCAACTCAAATTAACATGTTTTATTTAAATAAATCACAAGTACAAAGACTAGTCAATTCTTTAAATTATTTTTGGTTAACAGAGTTTATACGTAGCTAATCTTTACATCACTCGTTAAATAAATCACAAAAACACACACTGATAAATTCATTACAAATTATTTTTGTTTAACAAAGGAAGCAGTCGTTTTACCTAGCTAAGCTTTACATCAGAAGTTATTTTTGCATTACTTAAATCAGGGGTGCATACGGGAGTCTCCGGTAGCTACTCGGCTTTCACATACAAGTCGTGTGTGCGCAGATAGCGAACTGTTGCGAGTTTGCGTTTGCTAGTGTATGTATACTAAGACAAAAATGTTGCGCTGGTATTGGTAGCTCTGTCGACGCTGTGCAACATTGACTTAAATATAAAAAAAAGAGATAAATTACAAACTTTTGGCGTTTTCTTTTCTATTAAATAATTTTGCCTTTCTCTATTGTAACATTTGCACTGGGTTACTTTTTGTCCTGTAAAATGGCTATATTAGTAGAAAGTATTCAACTTTTGCTTAGTCGGAGAGCAATATTTTGAGAAATAAACACGCAAAGCTGTAAAGTGCTCAAAAAAAACAGGGCAACATTATTTCGAGAAAAAACGCCATTAAGTTTTTCACAATTTCTTTTTAAGTTTTTCACAATTTCTCTTTAAGTTTTTAAGTTTTTCACAATAAAACTATTAAATTTTATTTTGATATCCATATATTCGAAACATTCTAGTTTTTTGAAGACCTGCTTACATGACTGTCAGAGAGCAACAATAAAGTATGTTGGCACCATGACCCAATTATTCACAGGTATTATCTTCCCAGAGAGTTTTGCTTCCCATCGAAATTCGTACTCTTTTATTCTAATTCGTTATTTTCTAAATAATGCGAATAAAACTGCACACTTAAATCTAAGACATTCATAACAAGCGGTTGCGAAATTTGGCAAGTTGTGGCTATTTTTTACAACGCTTTTATCAACTTGCAATGTTGTGTTCCAGAAACTTTCAATGTTGTGGATCCAGAAACTTTCAATGTTGTGTTCCGACACCAAAGCAAAGCTTTGAAAAGCTCCTATAAAAAAGCATAGTGAATAGGGCGAGGTAGATGACATCTAGATGTCGCGCTATGTACTACGTTTGCTACACCGGAAATAGACGACACGCCATTTCTTTAAATAAAATTAGTTTGACTATTGTCAACTAAATCGAATGCTTTGTAAGTGAAGTGACTTGTGGACCACTTGAGGTAGAGGTGGACCAGTTGGTACCCACTTTGGGACCAGTTGGTAACTAGTTCGTGGGACCAGTTGGTAAGCTGTCGGGGACCCGTCCGGGAACCAGTTTGGGACTAGTCCGAAACTACTTACCTTCGGACCAGTTGTGGACCACTTGGTCTTTTTAAGCTCATGTGGCCGTTTTAAGGGGAATTCTTGGGCTCCTGCACTGCCGCTCGGGGTTTCTGCCTTCTACGGTGGTAATTTTGGGCCGGGTTGCCTGTTTTGGCGGATTGTTGTGCTGTGTGCCACGTATTACGTGTACCGGGTACCACTTTCTCGAGCGAATTGCTCTGGGGAACCTGTTGTGTGAGTTGCTGGCTTTTTGGCTAGACTTTGAGGAGCGTTTATACACGCATATCGGCGGAAATAGACGACACGCCATTTCTTTAAATAAATTTAATTGGTGCTCGTTTGTATGTACATACATATGTAAATGCATGTGTGTGCACCTTTCTATTAATATCGTTGAATTATTTTAAAATTTCAAAAATTCTAAAATTTCTAAAATTTCAAAATCAAAAGTTATCAAAACAAATTCTATGGGACTGAGAAGTATTATTTTCTACTTTTTAGTCCATTTATAAAAGCGTTGTATATTAAAAAGTTTTTTTTTATATTATTTATCTTTAGTTTATTTATTGTTTATTATTTTTTATTAAAATATAGCTGTTTACTTAAAAACACCATATAATTTCTAATCTCTTGTGAAAAAATTATGAAATTTCTGCAAAATTTCAACAAAATTTTTAATTTTTTCGTCAGCATCTTTGAAAAAAATATGGTTTCATACATATGTGGCCTATTCCATTTTTAACCGACTTCCAAAAAAGGAGGAGGTTATCAGTTTCGTCGGAATATTTTTATTTTTTTTTTATGTATGTTACCGCATAACTTTGGACCACGTCAACCGATTTCGATAATTCTTGCAACGGAAAGGTAGTGTCTCAGAGGTGGTCCCATACTAATTTGGTTTAGATCCGATCTTTGAATCATGAAATATATAGATATATATAAATTTTTTTAAGTCGGTTTTTTCTTTGCTAAAAATTACTTGTAGTTTAGTATGGTGCAAACTTGAGCTAGTTGGGACCTACCGTTGATTCATGACGGTGTTACGCATTTTTTCCATACACGGTATGTTCGAGAAGTTTTTTATATGGAACAAATGCAACAATAAATTGCAAAATTCAAGCGTATGTTCTAGGTACTTTATTTAACTTTGCACTTTATTATACTAAAATGTTTAATATAGGGTTGTTTAAGGAGCTTTTAGGCCGGTTTAATAAAAAGCCAACAATGGTTCTTTTTCCTCCTACGCGTTTCGATGTTTTTCACATCTTCCTCAGGGAGTCTGGTGTTTATTGAAAACAAAACATAAAAAACAAAAAATTAGGCACACATGTATGTAAATAAAAATTATAAGAAGTACAATTCGTTGGTATAATAATTTTTATCTGCAAAACATAACTTACATTGAACATTAAAAAAAAGAAAAAATCATAAAAAACACACACTTATATAATTTTATTTATATTTAAGTGTACTTCCGCTCGTCTGTTCTCCTATTGAACATTATTGCTGTCCTGTATGCGCAATTTATATTGTCGACATCTTCCTTAAAATTCATTGCATTCTGGATTTTTTGTTGTATTCACAAACTTTCTAATATTTTCGCGTTTTCAAAGTCTGCTGTATGCCCGCTATTCGTTAGATGTTGTGCTAATGCAGTCGTTGTTTTCTTATTTCTTGCGTCGGTTTTATGTTCGCTTATTCTAATACCGAGAGCGCGCTTCGTTGTGCCTATGTACGTTTTATTGCATGCTTCGCTAGCTTTACCATTGCATTTGATTTCGTAAACCATGTTATGTGTTGGTTTTTGTTTATTTCGTTTTGTTTTTTTTTTGCTAGAAATTCTATTGACCGTTCTATGTGGTTTGTGTGGAAATGTTATGTTTTTGTTTTGGATGATTTTTTTTATTGTTTTACTATCCGTTAATCCTTGTATATATGTGACGCCTGTGTTTCGGGTTGAGTTTTGAATTGCGCTGCCTTTGGGTTGTTTTTCGTTGTTGTTATCAACCTCTCAACAGCTTTGTGTGGATACCCGTTCTTATGCAATATGTTTCTAATTTTCCTGCTGTTGTCTTTTCTGAATTCCGGGTGACTTAAGGTGTAGATTTTGTTAATGAGGTTGATGGCTGTATTCTTCCACGGATGATTGGAATGATAATTGATCATTCTGGAGGATGCTACAGATTTCGCATACCAATTCGTTGTTATTACTTGTTAACTTGTTTCCGTCTTCTACTTCAGTGGTGAATTGGATTTTGCTGCTTTACGAATTAAAAACTTTTCAGATTTCTTCCACGTCATTTTTCCTTACGATAGCGAATATGTCATACTTATTTATGTATTTGATATATATGTCCTTAGCAGTGGTGTAGCCAGGATTTGGCTTTGGGGGGGGATGAAAAAAAATTTCCATCGATAACTTAAATCTGTGACACACAATGGCTAGAGGTGTCGCCTGAGTGCATTCTTTCATATATTTATGTATGTGACAGTTTTACTGTTATATATTTTTTATCTACTCGTTTATTCCATGGGGTCTTCATGCTTTATTTAAATTAAAAAAATAAATTACTATACCGTTTTGAAAATCTGAAAATTCACCGCGGGAATTTTTGTATTCTCTTTTTGTCTTCGCCTTTTCGTTTTTGCCTATATAAGTTTTGAAAAAAGGTTTTGAACGAACCATTATATCACATTCGTAGGCAAGTTTTGAAATAATATTTTCGATACTAAATTTTATTAAACCAAAATGTCGAAATCAGCTTCATATAGAAACAGTGTCATCGTTAATTAAGAAAGAGAGGGGCACCGAAATTGCGCATATGGAAACTGTGCATTTAGACATTATTTCGGTTTCAACCGAAACTGTGCATGTATGCTTTATTTCGGTTTTTACCATACGCATTATTTCGGTTTTAAACCGAAACTGTGCATGTATGCATTACTTCGTTTTTTTTTTCATATGCATTATTTCGCTTTTAAAACGAAAGTATGCATATGCATAATTTCGGTATTTTCTCATATGCATTATTTCGGTTTTCAACCGAAACTGTGCATGTATGCATTACTTCGGGTTCTTCATATGCATTATTTCGGTTTTCAACCGAAACTGTGCATGCATGCATTATTTCGGTTTTTGTTATATGCATTATTTCGGTTTTCAACCGAAACTGTGCATGTATGCATACCTTCGTCTTTCACATATGCATTATTTCGGTTTTCATCCGAAACTGTGCATGTATGCTTTATTTCGGTTTTTGCCATATGCATTATTTCGGTTTTGAACTGAAATTGTGCATGCATGCATTATTTCGGTTTTTGTTATATGCATTATTTCGGTTTTCTAACGAAAGTGTGCATATGGATCATTTCGTTTTTTCTAATATGAATTATTTACTTCTACTTAGTAAGGGTTTTAATCCCTAAGCGCGGCTGAAAGCCGCCTACGCAGAGGAAAGTTCTGCGCAAAAATACGTCCGCCCTTCTTTTCCGGCAATACAGAAAGGAGAATTCTACTTAGTAAGGGTTATAATCCCTAAGCGCGGCCGAAGGCCGCCTACGCAGAAAGAAGTTCTGCACAAAAGTACTTCCGGCCCCCTTTTCCGGCAACAAAGAAAGGAGAATTCTACTTAGTAAGGGTTATAATCCCTAAGCGCGGCCGAAGGCCGCCTACGCAGAGAGAAGTTCTGCGCAAAAATACTTCCGCCCTTCTTTTCCGGCAACACAGAAAGGAGAATTCTACTTAGTAAGGGTTATAATCCCTAAGCGCGGCCGAAGGCCGCCTACGCAGAAAGAAGTTCTGCGCAAAAATACTTCCGGCCCCCTTTTCCGGTAACACAGAAAGGAGAATTCTACTTAGTAAGGGTTATAATCCCTAAGTGCGGCCGAAGGCCGCCTACGCAGAAAGAAGTTCTGCGCAAAAATACTTCCGGTCCCCTTTTGCGGCAACACAGAAAGGAGAATTCTACTTAGTAAGGGTTATAATCCTTAAGCGCGGCCGAAGGCCGCCTACGCAGAAAGAAGTTCTGCGCAAAAATACTTCCGGTCCCCTTTTCCGGCAACACAGAAAGGAGAATTCTACTTGGTAAGGGTTATAATCCCTAAGCGCCTACGCAGAGAGAAGTTCTGCGCAAAAATACTTCCGCCCTTCTTTTCCGGCAACACAGAAAGGAGAATTCAACTTAGTAAGGGTTATAATCCCTAAGCGCGGCCGAAGGCCGCCTACGCAGAAAGAAGTTCTGCACAAAAATACTTCCGGCCCCCTTTTCCGGCAACACAGAAAGGAGAATTCTACTTAGTAAGGGTTATAATCCCTAAGCGCCTACGCAGAGAGAAGTTCTGCGCAAAAATACTTCCGCCCTTCTTTTCCGGCAACACAGAAAGGAGAATTCAACTTAGTAAGGGTTATAATCCCTAAGCGCGGCCGAAAGCCGCCTACGCAGAAAGAAGCTCTGCGCAAAAATACTTCCGGCCCCCTTTTCCGGCAACACAGAAAGGAGAATTCTACTTAGTAAGGGTTATAATCCCTAAGCGCGGCCGAAGGCCGCCTACGCAGAAAGAAGTTCTGCGCAAAAATACTTCCGGCCCCCTTTTCCGGCAACACAGAAAGGAGAATTCTACTTAGTAAGGGTTATAATCCCTAAGCGCGGCCGAAGGCCGCCTACTCAGAAAGAAGTTCGTTTTCATGTATGCACTATTTCGGTTTTTGTCATATGCATTACATCGGTTTTGAGTCGAAACTGTGCATGTATGCATTACTTCGGTTTTTGTCATATGCATTATTTCGGTTTTGAACCGAAACTGTGCATGTATGCATTACTTCGTTTTTCTCATATGCGTTATTTCGGTTTTCAAACGAAAGTGTGCATGTATGCATTATTTCGGGTTTTTCATATGCATTATTTCGGGTTTTTCATATGCATTATTTCGGTTTTCAACCGAAACTGTGCATATATGCATTATTTCGGTTTTTTTCATATGCATTATTTCGGTTTTCAAACGAAAGAGTGCATATGCATAATTTCGGTTTTTCTAAAATGCATTATTGCGGTTTTTATCCGAAACTGTGCATATATGCATTATTTCGGTTTTTTTCATATGCATTATTTCGGTTTTCAACCGAAACTGTGCATATATGCATTATCTCGGTTTTATGTATGCATTATTTCGGTTTTTTTCATATGCATTATTTCGTATGCACAGTTTCCATATGCACAATTTCAGGGTGCCGAAAGAGATGTTCTTAAATATCATAACTTTACGACACTCACATATTCACCCTCATTGCGAGTCGTGTCGAATGCAAGTCGTTTTTCGAGAGTCGAATCGTATCGAAAATTTCACGTCATTGCCTAAAATTTCCACTCGACTAGTGTATTAAAACGGAAAAACTTGGCAGCACTGTATAGTTTTCGACAAGTTTCGTCGTTTACTTTTTTCAGCACGACAGTAAACAATGCCAATGTTGTCGAGTCGTACAATTTAGCCTAATTTACGACTTACGCAATGATGCTGATTGACTAAAGCATCGTTCAATCAATATCGGTACACATTCTAGCAATTCCTGTACAGCAATTGTTTGAATATATTAAAAAGTTGCAAAGCAGATCGTTAGACAATATATCTACCATTATGAGGTTTAAATTTCATAATACTGGCTTTTAATTTGACAGTTTTATTCGCGTTGGAAGTGGTTGCTCAAAAAAAAAATGTTGAACATATTCGTTGAAAATCCGACATTCTCGAGATCTTAAAATTAAATTTATAGAAGTTGACACAGTTGTCAAGGGGATATGAAATGACGAGAGAATCGAAAAAGTCTTATTAAAACTTGATCAGACTCCACAAAGGGCCATATGACCCCAGAAATATGCTGGAAGGAGCGCTTGCATAAAATGTTAAGCCATTGTATCATTTACTTTAGACCTTCAGTAAAGTTTTGTTTGGTTTTAAAGAAAATTAATTATTCACAGGTAACTTTAAATCGGTTTGAAGCCAAAGATATGAATAAAGTTCTGGAACTCATCAATTTAAAAATATGTCCTATTTACGTCAAATCGAAAAATACACGGTATCTATTCAAAACAAAATAAGTAGAGATGCGCGAACTATGAAAAAACCTAATCTAAAGATAGTTTAGTGGAACAAGTTGATTACTCAAGTCTCTAGAACGGGTGTTCAGAAAAATTTTATCATTATCAAAGGAATTGTCTGTTATTTATTTATCCAAGCAAAATATGAAACTTTCGCTAACATCTATCTATAGCGGAATACTTCCCTTTATTTTAATATATTAAATATTATTTTCTGAAAACCTGTTAACAAGATATAACCTATTTTATGCGTGCCGATTTTGAGTGAACAATGCTGTAGATTTGACTATTTATTTTATTATATTTTAATTTGAATTATTTGTGTATAAAAATAGTTTATTCCTAAAATTAAAAAAAATCGACAAACTTTCGTAAAAATTTCGAACTTTCTATTTCAATTTTATCTCTTAATATTTTGCAGTTTTTTTAGCTCATTCAATTTTAGTCTAATAAAGTGCAAATTTAAAGTAGCTGTGATTTACAGTTGATGTATGGCATATTTTTGACGATGTCGGTAATTTTCTTCCATATTATCTAAGTATGTTCGACGATTTTTTTAATGAAGAAAATGAGCAACGCCTTCATCAAAAAAACAAAAAATATTAAAAATCAACTTCTTTTTGGTTGTTTGTGTTTCCGACAGGATAGGAGTATGATGTATTAAGGAACGATTTTCCGTCATCCCTTGTCAAATTTGGTTTGGCGACAAACCGGTTTCGGCGTTGTGCCATCTTCAGTGTCATTTTTTACCTTCCTCTTATTAGCTCGGGATGTAACTATGTAATATTGATGCGCCTAAAAGATGCAGCGATTTCTATTCTGAAGTTACATACCTGATGACAGTACGAATGGCAATTATGATAGGGAGGTTTTAGTTTTTTAAACTATAATTTTATAATAACGCTGAAGATGGCACAACGCCGAAACCGGTTTGTCTCCAAACCAAATTTGACAAGGGATGACGGAAAATCGTTCCACAATACATAATTAAAAATCAGCTTTAAGTCGCAACTATGTATTTTAAACTTGCGCTTTATTTGAATTGATCGGGCTACAAAACTGCATACTCAAAATATGTATTTCTAGGAAATCTAATTAAAAAGCTTTACGAAAGTTTGTTGATTTTTTTAAACTTTGGATTTATACGGGTTTTGTTAAAGTGTAAACTGCATTTTTATAAACAAATAATTAAAATTATATAATTTTAAGATAAATGGCGACTCTAGTTAACATGTATAAAGTTTCGATAAGCACTTGAAATGTCAAGTTTTAGTACTGAATTCAAAGAAGATGTCTCTTTTATCCATTCATAATAACTTAAAAAAATGTGTTTGTTAAGAAGTGTATCTTAAAATATCTGCTTTGACATTTATGTTAAAAGTGTAAAATATGTAAATGTACCTACATAAACTTTCCCGTGAATACCATCAAATCATTTGTCTTGAAGGGAATCTATGTATGTATGCATGCATATGAGCAAATTAAAAAGTCGATACAATTTACAGTCGAAAAGTACAGTACATGGCTACGCCACTGGTCCTTAGTTTTAAGTTTAGCGATGCTGTCGTCAAGTATTTTATCTAAAACAATGTCGGCTACAGTTGGCGATAAGGGGTTCCCCATTGGCATTCCATGAACTTGTTGGTGGTATGTTCCATCATATAAAAAGTAATTATTATCTCGCAGGCAGAATTCTAAGGTAGCTAAAAATTGCTTTCTTGTGAGTGTGGTATGGCGTTGCTTTGAAGTCCATTGTTCCATAATTGAACGAATGGCGAATTGAACGGGTGTATTCGTAAATACGGATACCACGTGGAATGAAGCAAGGATTTCGTCTTTTTCAATCCTAATGTTTTTGAATCTGTCTTTAAGTTGGAACGAATTGGTGACATTGTATTCGTGGGAAACGATTTCCTTAAGTGTTTGTCCTATACATTTTGAGAGTTTGTAGCATGGTACGTTGGTAGAGGCGGAAATTGGTCTGAGTGGTGAATACAGAATGCAATGGCGCATATTCATAGTCATATTTAGTACTCAACTAAGTCGAAGCTATTCTAAGTCACAACTAAAGCTATTCATAGTCGGCCTAGTTTCGACTTTTCTGGCTAAGTACCAACTTAAAATTTAGTTTCGGCTGCAGCTGCAACTAAGTCGTAACTAGGAAGAAGTATTTTACAAATTAAGGGAAACAGACGAAATATGTAAAAATTAAGTTGGTAGAGGGTGATTTTGATAATATTGAATAATCTTCAATTAAAATTTACAAAGATCGATCCATTTTAATGGGAAGATGAAATTAAATGCGTATACAATTCGAATAAAGCTACATCACAATTTTATAATTGGAGTAATTTATATAAACTTTCAAATAATAAGTCAGTTTTAAGCTAGTTCTTTTAATGTAAATTTATGCATAACATTTAGATATCTACTATTTGTATGTTTCACAGCATGCTTTCGATAAACATCGACTTCACATCACTGCGGTTGTTCTGGCTATTTCACACAATTAACAAGAAAATTATACCTTATTCTTTTGCATAATCATGCAATGGAAATAAAAATTACATAAACGGATGATCAAACTTGATATTATTTAATAAAAATGTAATTTTTCCAAAATATCGTAAAGAAAAATCGATACATTTTCACACTCGTTTTGCTATATCGTAAACTAAGTCGAAACTACTTAGTAGGAGTCTGAAATGCAACTATGAATAGAGGTAAATTTTAAGTTGGTACTTAAATTTAAGTTGCAACTTTGTTAGTTTCGACTTAGTTGCTGGACTATCACTATGAATACGCGCCAATGAATTTTAAGGCAGACGTCGACAATATAAATTGCTCATACAGGACAGCAAAAATGTTCAATAGGAGAACAGACGAGCAGAAGTACACTTAAATATAAATAAGTTTATATAAGTGTGTGTTTTTTGTTATATTTTCTTTTTTTAATGTTCAATGTAAGTTATGTTTTGCAGATAAAAATTATTATACCAACGAATTGAGTAGTCCACTTGCAAAGTGCGCTATGTAAAATTTTTTCGATTCTTAGTTTTTGGTGGATTACGTACCAGTATTTAAGGTAGTTCCATGTGCACTAACAACAGAGTGCAAAATCTTTTTATATTCTGAAAAAATAGCATCAAATATTAAGTCTTCTTCCAAAAGTCGCTATCGTATTTATCTATAAACTTTCAAAAGTATCCATCTTCTGATGAACTTAGAAAACTGCTTTAGGTAGTATAGACGTATGTTATCTTATGACATGTTATGTTATGTTGCAATTTTATAAGGCTCTTATTTATCAAAATTTTCAGGTAATAATAAAACAGATTCAATTTAAATGTTACTTTCTATTATAAAATCACATAACGCTGTTTGCAAGTGGACTACTCAATTGTACTTGTTATAATTTTTATTTACATACATGTGTGCCTAATTGTTTGTTTTTTGTTTTGTTTTCAATAAACACCAGACTCCTTGAGGAAGATGTGAAAAACATCGAAAAACGTAGTAGGAAAAAAAACATTGTTTGCTTTTTATTAAACCGGCCGAAAAGCTCCTTAAACTACCCTATAGGAAATTGAAAGTTGGCCCTAGAGACATAACAACTAAAATTTTAAATTTTTTGAGATGCTTATTAAAAAGTCAAAAATTTTGGTTACAATGTGCATAATTTTCATAATTTTTGTACAAAGTTTGAAATTTGGATTTAAAGGGTGTTTGTTAAGTAAGCTATACTTTTATAAAAAAATAGTAAGCATTAAATGAACTAAAGAAAATTAGCCAAAACTTGCTACACTGTCGCGTCCCTGTTTATGTTTGGGTCACAGTATATTTTTGCTTAAAACAAAAATCATCGAAATCGGCCGTGTTTTGAAGACTTTGGATAAGAAAAAATTGTCTTTCAATTCTATATAACACAGTTCGACATGATAATTTTCTCCGAGATAAGGCTAGCCATTTCTAACAGATTTTGGGTTGCTAAATTTGTAAAAATTGACACATATATTTGAATCTTAAGAAAATAAGGCAAACAGCGAAATCGGCTAAAAACGGCTAAACGTTTTTGGCAAAACGGCTAACAAATATGCTTCCGGCTAAACGAACTTTCTCCGGCTGTTTGCTATGATAACCGGCTAAATCTAGCTGGAAAATGGCTAAACAGTCAACACTGCACACATACTAGAATTATTATGTTTACAATTTAAGACAAAATCAACGAGTACTTAGCTACTTCAAACATGCACTTTATTGTATTAAAATTGAATGGGCTATAAAACTGCATATCAAAATTTGTTTTTAAATATTTGATTAAAAAGTTTTGAATTTGAAAAATTAAGTTAATGTTTCTAATTTGTATACAAAGTTTAAAATGTTGATTTATATGATGATTTTTATATAAATGAGATAAGCTTTTGTAAATAAGTGATAAACAATAAACCAAACTGAAATAGCCGAATATGTTCAAAATGTCACGCTCTATTTTTTCAATATTGTATGTATGTACATATGTACATATACAGAAGTACATATGTACATATCGTTACCTTAATTCACAGGGAAGCAAAAAACATTATAAAAAGAAATCATACATGCAGCTAAGGATTTTTAAAAGTGGTATAAATCCGTTGTATTTGGTGCCAACACTTTCAAATTTTTAACGAAGTTGTATTTTAATATCTTCTGCGAAAATCTGTGAAAAACACTGTTTGGAAAAAAAGTTGGTTAGGGCCTTTGTGAAAAAATATGCAGTTCACCGTAAAATTTTAATAAAGATACGTCTATCCAATTCAAAACTTTTTCTTGTTTATTTTAAATTTAATTTTAAATTTAATCTAGTTTTTTTTTGTTAAAAAATAATAATTTTTCAAGACAATATATAAATAGAAACCCTAAACCTTCAAAGTAAAAAACACCTTGGTTCTTTTGAGCGTGAGCGGGCGTGACGTGAGCACGGTTGCCCCTTTGGTCCAAATAGACCAAATTTGGTCCATTTCTTTTCGTTTGGTCCATTGGTCCAATTATTTTTAAAATGGTCCATTTCTCAGGCCTTTTGTTAGGTTATTATCACCCTTTTACTTCATGCAATAGTTTCGCGTTTTCAATTTTTTCTATTTATTCGATGAATATTCCGCCCTATGTTGAATATCCCATCTTCAGTAAAAGTGACGATAGGGCCATGATCAGCCGTTACTGATGCGCTGACGATCTTAGACGATGACGATGACGATAGTCAGCATAGGCCCGATTGGCAACACTTGCTAAAAGTGTGAACTCGCCTTGCCACTGATCTTCAAATATGGCATGCCTAATCATCTGTCAAAGTACGCTTAAAAAAATATCGCGGTTTCTTGCTAAGTTCAATTACTCGGTGACCAAGTGGCTGGCAAAAATATGGAAAGGTAGCAAAATTTAAATCATAGCATTTAGCACATGAAAATAGTATTCGAAAAGATATTAAACATCTTGAAATTATTACACCACATAAAGTTCTTTCTGACACTAATGTATCAATTTTGCCGCTACTCGACCAATTTTCTGCATTGGTCAATGATGCAGACATAATTGAATTTCAATTTCGCAAATTGAGGCTGAGTGAAGGTAACTTCAAAAACTGTACAAATATGGAACGTTTTTGGGATCAAGTAGGTTTGATTAAAAATGGATTGGGTGAAGCGGCCTTTGGAGAATTGTGTGATTTAGTTCATAACATTTTTAGTCTGCCTCACAGTTCCGCAGCAGCTGAGCGCAAATGTTTTGATTTAGCATTAATAAATACGAAATTAAGAAACATATTATTTTTTAAAACTTTAGATAATATAATGTTAATAATCAGGGAACGGATTTTTAGGACCTAAAAACCTATAAAAAAGGCAAAATAAAATAACGAAATAGGCTGGAAAAGGCAAAATAAGATAGTGAAAAAGGCAGGAAAAGGCACTAGGTGTTGCAAAAAAGGCAAAACAAAATAGCGAAAAAGGCAGGAAAAGGCACTAAAAAGACAGAAAATACGAAGAACAATCAAAAACTACATTTATTTTAGACATGTTTATATTACAAGTAAAAGGAGAAAAACTATGAACTAGTTTCATTATATGAAAAATTTGTACTTTGAATCTTTGACTATTTTATCCTTTCAAGTTTCTAACTCATAAAACTTTAATCTCTATAGTTCTAGTAACATTGAACCACAAGATGCATTTTGAAGTATTCTGGCAATTTTCATTAGATTTTCGCGAATAAAAGCCTTGAATGTACTAAATGTGTGCTCGACGTAAGTTGATACAAGCGGCGCCCAATTTAAACATGGAACGTTTGAAACGTTCATATTAGCAGGAATAAGGGCGTTTTCCTCGCCCTTTACAATTTTATCCACACCCTTATTGCAAATATCTTAAAAAAGGCAAATATCTTAAAAAAGGCAATAAAAGGCAACATCAAATGTGTATATATGGAATCAGGGAAAGCTAAATCGTGGACATTCTTAATCGAATATGCTCTATCTCGTTAGCAGAAAAAAAGGCAATTTCCATAAAATCCGTTCCCTGTTAATATTCAATTGTAATGCACTTTGGATGCAATATAAAAAAATCATTATAAAAACTGAATTGGCTATTTCCTTGATAAAGAGGAATAAACTGCACTCAATTTCCCTTTGTAATAAAAATTGGTCAATTTTTCTTTCCGAAAAATAAATTGGAAATGGCAACCGTGGACGTGAGTTCGACATATTTTTGGCGTGCGTGAGCGCGACAAAAATGTTATTTCTGTTTGCGTGGTTGTGCATGACGTAATCTAAAATATTCTCAAGCGCACATCTCTAGTTTGAATACCAAATTAGCTGACTTATATTTAAAAGGTTTTAATTGCAAATTTAATATTATTTCCTTGACCGAAACATGGTTCAAACCTCATATTTTTAATTCCGACATTTTTCCAAATTAATATCAACTCTACAGGAACGATCGCGAGGGAAGAATCGGCGGTGATGTTCTTTTTGCGGTGCATTCTTGATACCATCCGAGAAAGATTTTTTTCGTACGAGAGGGAAATGCTTTATGCACTGGCCGGGGGCGCTAGTCTCTATACTACCTTCCCCGAGTGTGGGACTCCCACCGAAGTGTGTTGGGCTACCCACTAAAACCCCAACTCCCACCGCCCGCGCAAGAATCCCGCATCTGGCACCGCAATTCTCCATGTCTTCATGCTACTTGAGTCGCAAGGCTGCTCTTTTGTAGCGGCGTTTCATGCGGATGTCCTCAGTAGACATCCGTCTTCTCCTTTGCAGCGGAGTACGAATTTCACGTAGCTCGCAACTGCTTCCCACTTCTCTGCACTGGAGATCATTACCCCAATTACGTTGTTCGAAGTTATGTCTCCGTATCTTTCTTCCAACATTCTGCGCGAAGTCAAGAAGTGCTCGCAAGTGAAGAATGTATGGTGTACGTTATCTTCGACGTTTCCACAGTAGTGACCGAATGGTGAGTCAACCCTGCCCATTCTATGAAGATATTCTCGGAAGTAACCATGGCCGGTGAGGAATTGCGTCAGGTAGAAATCGACTTCCCCGTGCGGTCTTTTCAACCATGTTTTAAGGTCGACTATCAGGGTGTGCGTCCATCGACCTTTTGAGCTCGCGTTAAAGTTTTGTTTTCAATGCTGGATTGCTCGCGTGCCCTTGCCGCGAATGTGTTCCTGGAATGTGAGTTTGCTGTCACGCTTCACCACCTAGGTATTTTGTAGACCTAGAAGTTGTCACGGGCTGAGGTCCGACCATCATGTTTATAATTGTTGGGATTCGTTTCTTGGTGAGGAGTACGATCTCTGTTATGGCTTTAGCCAATTGCACACCGTGATCGGTCATCCATGAACTGACGTTGCGCATTACCTGGTTCAGCTTGAACTGCACAAGCTGGATGTTTCTTGCTGTTATGACGGTGGCTACGATGTCCGCGAAAGCGACAAGGAAAGCGCTCTCCGGCATTTCCGTGCGCAACAGACTGTCATATGTGGCGTTCCAGAGGTCCGGGGCAAGTACAGACCCCTGTGCCGCTCCGCCGGTTATACGTCTTTTTCTCTGACCTCGTGTTGTGTCTAGCATGCAGAGTGGCCGGAACGATGAAGGAGAGTTTGGGCCCCCTTTGCCCTTGGGTATAAGCACCAGCCTCGCCTTCTTCCATTGGTTTGGGAAGACCAGGGCCCTAAGGCAGCTCGTGTACATGTTAAGCAGGAGGTCAGGGCTCGTTTGCGCTGCTAACCTGATCACAATCCACTTCGTCACATAACGCTTTCCAGCAGTTCCGTTTACTCTTCTGTATCAGGCCTGCCAAGAGCGCGCGTGGCGAGTCTGCGCATTCTATGGCAGGCCCTTCGTAGTTCTGCAATTCGGCCGTTCCTCCAGTATACCTGCTTTTTACCTGACCATGCTCTCTTCTGTGGCATTGAGGTTTTGTATGCCCGGTGTATGTAGCGCATCGTTTCTTCCACCAGCTTAGCACAAGACGTCCTGTTGTGGATCTCTCCCGTTGTGGGTGAAATGCCTTGGGAATCTGCTAGGAGTAATTTGTCGCTCATGCGAACATCGACCCTAGTCGGAGACTATCTTGGTTTCCTGCGACGGATGCTACGTGTTTGCTCTCGCGTTGTGTCAGTGACTTGGAAGGTGATGTAGTTATGGTCTCTACCACTCAGGTCTTCCATCACTCTCCATCCGTCAGCCCTTCGAAAAAGGCTTCCTGAGACCAGGGTTATGTCAGGGATAGAGTATCCAAAACCCTTCTTTCGATATGTAGGGGTCGTTCCGGTGTTGAGGATGGTCAGGCCAATGCGGACTGCCATTTCAAGGACCAGTCTTCCCCGGTTCTTTGTTTGGGGCATACCCCATTCCACACCTCTTGCGTTTAAATCTCCGGCAACAATTAAGTGTCCGGTTATATCACGCAACTCATCCGCAAGGCCATCGAGCTTTTCCCTAAAGACAAGACTGTGTCGTTTGGCGAGATATTTGCGGCATTTTCACCCAGACGTAGCAACGTCCGACCCCGCTGCTCTCTGCGCGATGGTTGGGGTTAGCAATCCACATCGCGGCCGTGCCTGATTGCTCAACATGCCAGGTTTTCTTTGTTCTATAGGATTCACTGACGATGACAATGCCTGCTCTTTGTTCAAAAACCAATTGGTCCAGCAGGTCATCAGCTACCCTACTCCTGTTCATGTTGCCTCGTATAAGTTTAATCATATTCTCCCAAGCTTAGTCTTAGCCTCATCAAGGGCATCCCTGAAGGCCGTGCACGCTCCGACTCGGGCAGGTGATTGGAGTTTTTCTGGCCATATCCCGCCGCGCACAAGTAGCAGCTTGGACTTCCTTTACATGCAGAGGCTATGTGGCTCTGCTGACCACATTTCCGGCATGACCTGCTTCTGTCTGGGCCTTTGCATGTCGCCTTTTTGTGGCCATATCCCAGACAACGGAAACACCTTTGGACGTCCGCGCGCTTTTGGACACGGCAGATAATCCAACCTACTCCCAACTTCCCCTTTTCAATAAGAGTGCGGCCTGGCAGTTCGTCGATTTCCACCACGGCCATTCTTTGTCCTCGCGAGTTTGTAGTGAGGAGAGAGACGCGAAGTTGGCCATTCATCTTGTCTCCTAATTCCTTCTCTACTTCTGGGACCGTGGTTAGGCAGTCCATGCCCAGAACTTCTAGACTTAAACATCTAGTAAGGATGCGGGCGTCCCCAAGCTGGCCAATGGCAGTGCACACATTTTCCTTAAGTGCTGAGTGGTCGCCACAGAGCTCCATCTCGATAGGAACGCCGCCTTCGCGGGTTTTCCGAACAGATCGAATTACGGTCTCCGTCCTCTCAGGTTGGAGCTTACCACGTATCGCTCCCAGCACCCCTGCATAGGTTTTGCCTTCAGTTGGCTTAATGATAAGTTTGGCAAGACTTATCTTTTTTCTCACCCTCATCTTTTTTTGCGGCTGGTCACCTCGCCCTTATTGACCAGGGGTACATCTGGCGCTGGCCCTAGCTTGGGCTCTCTGCGTTTATCAACCGTTATCCATTGATTATTTGGTGCGGTTTTCTGCGCTTTTTTCTTATCTGGCTCGCATGTAGGGGAGTCGGATAGAGGTCAAGCTCTCTTTTGCAAGCCAGGGCAGTTTTCCGCTGCTCAGAATCGGTAGACTATATTTAAGCTCTCCTCGATTTGGGCCATACCCGTTTTTATGTCCATGGACACATTCTTCTGCTCGGAGACAGCACTCTGCATCTTCTTTAAGACGAGCCGAATCTGGGCCAATTGCTTATCTTCAATGCCTTCGCAAGTTCCCAAGCTTGCGGTGACATGCTGGTCGCTGCTTGCAGCAACTGGTGTATGATGACGACCGTCCTGGCTGACGGGAGTTGTCGTTTGGAAAGCTATAGCCTTCTGCGCCACGACGGCAGCTTTCTCCGTGCTCGTGGTGCCGGCTTTTGCCTGCAGAGGAGTTTGTGGCGGGGAGCGCGCAACTGTACCGCTCTTTCTGAATGCGCTGCATTCTCCCTCCAGAACATCTACATCTGTTTCATTTGTCTTTGTTTGTTCATTTCAATTGGGTGTCAGCATCAAGCCGCTATCTCCGCACGTAGCACAGTCGCTTTTAAGTGTCCCGAAGTTCCCTTCTCTCAAAGGAGCAGGCCATCGCGAGGGTTGTCACAAGTCCTTATGGGATATTGTGTTCAGAGCCAAGACATCGCAAAACCAGGAGTAAATCTCAACTGCCAAGGTTTTACGAAACGGAGGCGATTGCAACATTAGCCCACCTGCCATTTCTAAGAGGTGTCACCCTCACATACTAAAGTGGCGGAATACTTCTCTCACCAGCCCAATGTCGAACTAATCGTTACATGATCCAGTATGCCATGAACAGGATCTAACTGGTCTCAAACCTGGGATGCTTTTTGGGAGGCGGCATCTGTTCGCCCGGACACAAGATTCATCAAGCATTTCTGATCTTTTAAATCAGTCCCTCGTCTCCTGCCGCTCTTGGTCTGGGACTGCTTATTGGTTATTCGCAGCTAACCTACTTTAGCTACTTTAAAAACTAGATATGTTTTAACCAAAGCTAATTTTAGAAATAAATATCATGGAAAAGTCAACTTGGCCAATATATAGAGATGACCTAAGGCGTAGCGTTGAACACTTTAATGATACTGCTTATAATTTCTTTCAAAAGTGTGTACCAAAATGTAATATTGTTCATGAAGAGCCAACACGGTTATGGTTTACTAAAGAGCTCACAAGATTAAAAATAAAAAGTAAATTTTTTTGTAAACTGTATAAAAGAACGGCCGCTGTGGTGTAGTGGTAAGCAGTGCGCGCTTCCACTCCGCAACGCCTGGGTTCAAACCCTGGTCAAAGCAACATCGCAAAAAATATAGAAAAAAGGTTTTTTCTTAACAGCGGTCGTCCCTCGGCAGGCAATGGCAAACCTCCGAGTGTATTTCTGCCATGAAAAACAGCTTCTCATAAAAATACAATCGCCGTTCGGAGTCGGCGTAAAACTGTAGGTCCCTCCGTTTTGTGTGACAACATCAAGGCGCACGCCACAAATCGGAGGAGAAGCTCGGCCAAACACTAACATATGTGTAAGCGCCAATCTATTATTATTATTATAAAAGAACGGGCTTGCACAGTTTTTTGGCTACTTTGTATTTAAAAAGAAATTACCTATAATACCCGTATTTAACTTGTCATTAAGACAAGACATTTTGCCGTCAGCCTGGAAGGAATCTTTCATAATACCCCTTCACAAAATCGGAAGAAGGTCTTCTATAGAAAACTATCGAGGCATAGCGAAACTCCACGCAATTCCAAAACTATCCCTACAAAACACGAATGACAGAAACTGGAACACATTCACAAAAATTTTCGATTGTCACTAATACCTAAATTGTACAGAATTCGCTATGAGAAAAGCTTAGAATGAAACAACATAAAATGTATCAACTGTTTTAATATATCTTATTCACTCGCACACGTTGCATGCATACGGATGGTGGAATTTTGGAAAAGAAAAATTAACAAAACACAGCCATCGTAAGTCGTAATTAATTTGTGAATTGTGCGGCTTGGCCAGCCATTTTTATAAAAATTTCCTTCAGCGGTGGAAAATAACTGTGTATATCTAATGCACCTTTTATTGTTCAGTTGCAATTACAAATTTGTGAATTGTGCGGCTCGGCGTTCGACTATTTTTTTTTTTAATTTCATTCAGCGGTGGAAAATAGGCTTTGTATGCTTTTGTTCCAATCTTAGAAGTAAAGACCGCGATAAATATTATTATAAAACTGTGTATATTTAATGCATCTTTTATTGTGCAGGTGCAATTACAAATTTGTGAATTGTGCGGCTAGGCGTTCGGCCATTTTTATTAAAATTTCATTCAGTAATGGAAAATAAGAAATCCACAGTGAGTACTTAACTCAGAATCGGCAGTTAACTACATCTTTTTGTATTGAAGATCTGTAGTTAACTGCCGATTCTGAGTTAACTGCACTGTGAATTTGGCCCTAACTGAAATTAATGTTTAATGTCTAACCTAACCTACATGTGTATGTACATTAGACTGCATCACCAAAAAAAGTTGCGGTTTTTCCGGCGGGATTACAAAATCTAGTATATATACACATATATATAACAATATATATCTATATATATATAACAATATATATATATATATATATAACAAGTATATATATAACAAGTATATATATAACAAGTATATATATAACAAGTATATATATAACAAGTATATATAACAATATATTTCGGAAAAATATTTAGACTTTCGTGAGCTGCACCGGGTTGAAAATACCTCTAAAAATTGAGTTTTTTATGAATAAAAATAGTTTCTTAATGGATTTTTTGGAAAAAATCTCCTCAGATGACCAACCAGTTAAGGCTGGAGAAATCTACATAGAAATATTAAAAATGTTTATTACCGGAATCATAATAATGAGATTTTTGATGCTGCTTTTTAACTTGTTTCAAAGATTTGTGTAAGAAAAACTTGAACAACTGCTCTAAAACTTTACCGATATAGACTTATGAGCAGGGAACGGATTTTTAGGACCTAAAAACCTATTAAAAAGCAAAATAAAATAACGAAATAGGCTGGAAAAGGCAAAATAAAATAGCGAAAAATGCAGGAAAAGGCACTAGGTATTGCAAAAAAGGCAAAAAAAGGCAAAAAAAAGGCAAAACAAAATAGCGAAAAAGGCAGGAAAAGGCACTAGGTATTGCAAAAAAAGCAAAATAAGGCACTAAAAAAAGACAGAAAATACGAAGAACTATCAAAAAATACATTTATTTTAGACATGTTTATATTACAAGTAAAAAGAGAAAAACTATGAACTAGTTTCATTATATGAAAAATTTGTACTTTGAATCTTTGACTATTTTATCCTTTCGAGTTTCTAACTAATAAAACTTTAATCTGTATAGTTGTAGTAACATTGAACCACAAGATGCATTTTGAAGTTTTCTGGCAGCATTTTCATTCGATTTTCGCGAAGAAAAGCCTTGAATTTACTAAATGTGCGCTCGACGTAAGTTGATACAAGTGGAGCCCAATTTAAATATGGAACGTTTGAAACGGAATAAGGGCGTATTCCTCGCCCTTTACAATTTTATCCACACCCCTTATTGTCTCCAAGCCTACGTTAGCTGAGAAAACGGCTTTGAATTTTTCCAACACCAATTTGGCAAGAGGTCCCTGCGCTTCTATAAGCCGCATGGGCATGTGTATATTTTTTAATCTTAAAAAAAAAATTGTAAATGCTATAATCACTTTTTTAAAGGTAGAAAGGCAAGAAAAGGCAAATATCTTAAAAAAGGCAAAAAAAGGCATATATCTTAAAAAAGGCAAAAAAGGCAACATCAAATGTGTATATATGGAATCAGGGAAAGCTACATCGTGGACATTCTTAATCGAATATACTCTATCCTCTATCTCTTTAGCAGAAAAAAAGGCAATTTCCATAAAATCCATTCCCTGCTTATGAGATATCAGTGAAAAGGTATTTTCCTACCCTTTTTATTTCTTTGCTAAAAAACTCATTCACATCCCAATTTTTTCTTTATAAAATACCAACACATCTTCATTCAACACGGAATGACACTCGTTTATCTTACCTTCCTCTTTCATACTTTTATTAAAAATTTCCTTATTCGCAAAGAAAGTCTAAACTGGTGAGGTTTGGCTGAGTTATTCAAGTTTTTTTTTTAAACCAGTCTTTGAAAAAAGTTCAAAAACAGCATGAAAAATCACAGTATTATGATTCCGTAGAAATTTTTTTAAAAATATTTGTATGCAAGTTTTTCAAGCTTAAACTGTTTAGTCATCTGAGGTAATTTTTTTCAAGAAAGATTTAAAAAAACTTTATTAATAAAAAAACTTTATTTTTGGAGGTATTATCAAATCGGTCCAGCTCACGTAAATCTTAATATTTTTTCGAGATATTTTGGTGGAAGTCTTAAAATATAATAGATTTTATAATTCCAGTGGAAAAACAGTACCATTTTTTTTTTGTATGGGGAGTGATGCAGTCTAATGTACATATGCAACTGAATCGCCTAATAATAGGTTTGCATTTAAGTAGATTATCCTCATTATCGAGCTTAACTCCGTAATTTCTAATTAACAAAAGAGACTAGCCTTACAAAATTATAATTGTAAAATAATCTCAGGTAAAACTGATAACTTTTCGGTGTCCAACCTAGTTTTATCCATTATATTTGCGAAGAAGAGGAGAAATTCCGAATGTAAAAATAAACAAAAATGGACGCTACCAAGGAAAAGAGTTTTGTAAAAGTATTTTAAATAAAATATTAAGTAAAAGTATATTTAAACTAGATCGCCATCACCCGCTTCGCTGAGTGTATGAAATCTCAACATAGTTAAACTATGCCAAAACCAGGAGATTTTAAATTATTTTAACCATATAAAAAATATTTTCAAACCAAAACTTTCTTAAACTTCTCTTTTGTGATACTTTTGCAATTTACTTATACCCTGAATTCAAATAGAAATAGATAAAAAAAAGCGCACGACCCCCTTATATGTAGTTTAGAAATGAAGCCTTTTCAAATCCGTTTCGATGGATAACCCTATTGTAATACTTCATTGAAATTATTGAATAGTATTAATTCAACTTTCTTAAAAGTTGGCACCCTTTTTAAACCTCTTTCGTCTCACACTCATATTGTGATACATGCATATGCAATCAAATTATCTAATTCCTATAACTAAAATTGAGTTTGAATTTTCAAATATGTGGAAATCCTGCTAAACAAATGTAGCTTAGAAAGCCTTTTCAAGACTCAACCGTCCTTCATGTAGTTTAGAACTAAAACCCTTTTCAAAAACAGTTAGATTTACACCCCATATTGCAGCAATTCATTTAAATTAATTGAATATAATTTTTAATCCGGTGGCAACCCTTTTAAAACCTCAATACTATTCTAAATTTACAACCTGAAGGTTTCTCTACAATCTTTCGTTTGACACCAATTTTTTTATTTTTCAGATAACTTGCGAATAATTTATTTAAATTTGACTTTTCAAACTTGTGGCAAAACTTTTCAAAATATTTTCAAACCCCAACTTTTTAAGCCTCTTGACATCCATTTAAATTATATTTTCAAATAAATAATTCCCTTAATTCAAGTTGAATTTGAATTTTTAAACAGGTGGCAACCCTCCTCCATGAGAGTGGAAGTGATTTTATATGTCTCCATACCAAGTTCCACTACTCTATAATTTTCTATATTTCCTGCGATATGCAGTATGAAAAATTCCGTGTGTATGGGAGGTGCCACGCCCTCTTGTACAATCGCGATTAAATCTATCCTACATTTTAAGTTGGGCTAAATGACACCAGTGTACAAAATATCATAACGATCGGTTGAGTAGTTAAAGCGCGAAAGAATAACAAATAAACAAACTCACTTTCGGATTTATAATATTAGTAAGGATAAGGATTGCTTAATATGTATAGCAGCAGAAGTGATCACGGTGGCACAGAGAAGAAAATTTACTTTTCCTGGAGTTGTGAGAATAACAAGCACAACAAATTTAACGGCTAATAGTCTGAGATTTGCCTATGTAAACATGGTGATTAACAAACGAGCTTTAATTGAGATTACAATATATTCTGCTTAGCTGCCCATCCTTCTTTGCACGAAAAACTTGTGCTTCTTCTTCTTCTCCAGCGGAGCCGCGGTATTTTAATTCGCTGCACTATGTCCACGTCGTTGTAAAGCTCATACAGCTCATCGTTCCATCGTCTGCGGTACTCGCCGTCGCCAACGCGTAAAGGCCCGTAATTCTTCCGCAAAATCTTTCTCTCAAAAACTCCAAGAGCCGCCTCATCGGATGTTGTCATTGTCATGACTTATAGAGCGTGGTTTTCGTACGTCGAGAGAGGACTTTACTCCTGAATTGCCTACTCAGTCCAAAGTAGCACTTGTTGGCAAGATTGATTCTGCGTTGGATTTCAATGCTGACATTATTATCGGTGTTAATGCTGGTTCCCAAGTAAACGAAATTCTCTACTTTCTCGAAATTGTAACTGTCAACAGTGACGTGGGTGCCAAGGCGCGAATGTGCTGACTGTTTGTTTGATGACAGGAGATACTTCGTCTTGTCCTCGCTTACCACCAGACCCATGCGCTTTGCTTCCCTATCCAACTTGGAAAAGGCAGAACAGACTTCGCAGTTTTTGTTACCGATGATGTCGATGTCATCGGCATAAGCCAGCAATTGCACGCTCTTGTAGTAAATTGTTCCTGAGTGGTTCAGTTCTGCAGCTCTTATTATCTTCTCCAACATCAGATTAAAGAAGTCACATGAAAGGGAGTCGCCCTATCTGAAACCCCGTTTTGTGGCGAACAGCTCGGAGAGGTCTTTCCCAATTCTGACGGCGCTGGTGGTATTGCTCAACGTCATTTTACACAGCCATACGATTTTTGAGGAGATGCCAAATTCAGACATAGCAGCGTATAGACAACTCCTTTTAGTGCTGTCAAAAGCGGCCTTAAAGTCGACAAATAGGCGGTGAGTGTCGATCGTTTTCTCGCGGGTCTTTTCCAAGATTTGGCGTATTGTGAATACCTGGTCTATGGTGGATTTTCCAGGTCTAAAGCCACACTGATAAGGCCCAGTCAGTTCATTAACGGTGGGCTTCAGTCGTTCACACAATACGCTCGATAAGACCTTGTAACCTATGCTTAGAAGGCCGATCCCGCGGTAGTCGGCGCGAATAGCGGGGTCACCTTTCTTGTGGATTGGGCAGAGCACACTTAAATTCCAGTCGTCGGCCATGCGTTCATCTGACCATATTATGCACAAGAGTTGATGCATGCACCTTATCAACTGCTCGCCGCCGTACTTGAATAGCTCAGCTGGCAGGCTATCAGCTCCAGCAGCTTTGTTGTTTTTCAGCCGCGTTATTGCTATACGTACCTCGTCATAGTCAGACGGTGGAACGTCGACTCCGTCATCATCGACTGCGGGCTCGGGTTCTTCTTCTCCACAACTTTCCGTGCTGCTACCATTTAGTAGGGCGGAAAAGTGTTCCCTCCATAATTTAAGTACGCTCTGGACATCAGTTACTAGGTCGCCATTATTGTTCTTACAGGAGTACGCCCCGGTCTTGAAACCATCCGTAAGTCGCCTAACTCTCTGGTAAAAATTTCGGGCATTCTTCCTGTTGGCCAGCATTTCAAGCTCTTCGCACTCACGTATTTCGGCTTCCCTCTTCAGATCCCTATAGCGGTCCCACATAGCGCGCGTTGCGCCCGATCGCAGCGTGGCCCTGTAGGTGGCATCTTTTTTCTCTGCAGCTTCCTGACACTCGTCATCGTACTAGTTGTTCTTTCGGGCTCGCTGAAATCCAATTACTTCTTCGGCGGCGGTACTTATTGAACGAGGAATGTGGTTCCACTGCTCGCATATGTCGGTTTTTTGAAGAGTGCTCTCTGAGAGCAGGTGTGAAGAGTCGAGTAGCGAAAGCGCTGGCTGTCTGTTGTGATTGCAGCTTTTCGACGTTAAGCTTTCCTTGTATATTTGGGCGCACACTTTTTCCTGCACAGAGGCGGGTGCGTATCTTGGCTGCAACAAGATAGTTGTCCGAGTCGATGTTTGGGCCTCGGAGTGTGCGTACGTCTAAAACACTGGAAGCGTGCCTTCCGTCTATCACAACATGATCGATTTGGTTTATCGTTTTACGATCCGGGGACAGCCACGTAGCTTGATGGATCTTTTTATGCTTGAACCTAGTACTGCATACTACCATGTTTCGGGCCCCGGCGAATTCGATCAGCCTCAATCCGTTGTCGGACGTTTCGTCGTGGAGGCTGAATTTTCCGACGGTGCTTCCAAAGATCCCTCCCTTGCCCATCCTGGCATTGAAGTTGCCCATCCTGGCATTGAAGTCGCCAAGCACGAGTTTGATATCATGGCGGGGGCAGCGCTCATAGAAGAGATTCTTAGATGCCTCATCCTTCTCTTCCGTCGGGGCATGGGCACAGATGAGCGAGATGTTGAAGAATCTCGCTTTTATGCGGATTATGGCTAGACGCTCGTCCACCGGGGTGAACGACAGTACTCGGCGACGGAGTCTCTCTCCCACCACAAATCCAACTCCGAATTTGCGCTCCTTTACATGACTGCTGTAGTAGACCTCACAAGGCCCCAGACATTGCTTGCCTTGCCCCGTCCAACGCATTTCTTGGATGGCGGTGATGTCAGCTTTTGTCCTTACGAGGACATCAACCAGCCGGGCAGAGGCACCTTCCCCATTAAGGGTCCGGACATTCCAGGTGCATGCCCTCAAATCGTAGTCCTTTAAACGTTTGCCATGGTCGTCATCATAAGGGGGGTCTCATCCGAGGCTTTGCCTTGCTTCTTCACTGGAAGTGGTTTTTACGTGGCGGGTCCCAAACCCAGCGCACAACCCATTGCAGGGAAGGGGGTGGTTTCGCAACCAAATACACGTTTATATAGCGAGCCGCTTGCTCCAAGCAGACACCCGCTTGCAGCCGCACCTACTGGTGAACAGACGTTGCAGACTTCAGTGAGCTCTTAAACCGAATAAGTCGGAGTGGCCCCACCGAAGCTCCCTCTCTTTCTGCCGTGACCCAAGGCTCCACTCGGATTGGTTACCGCATCTCGCACATGGGTTCACGTTGCCCAGAGTGCGCGAACGAGGACGCAAGAGTCGGGATTGAGTATAGCCATGCAACTGTAACTGCATACCCAGCGCAACGACTATACGCCATTGCATTGTGCGCTTTATCGAAAGAGCACTTAAGCGTATTTTCTCTACTACTTCAATTAGGAAGGTATCCGAATGAAGGTATCCCTATGAAACCAAATAATGGAGGAGCACTCTTACCACGTAGAAATTACTGCAAGAGAATTTTTTCCGATTGGTATCTAATTAGCTATATAACTACATAAAATAATTGCCGTTTTCGTTGTTCTGCGAGATGAGCAAAATAAATAATAGCTTGTAAAATTAGGGTAAGTGTAGAGCCAGTGCAGGTAAACGTAATACTTTTTTGATAATTGATAATAGTTTTAAGGCAGGTATCGCTAATGGTATGTTGAATGCAAGTATCGGAGCAGTTTCCTTATAAATATTAAAAATAATGCCGTTGATGCGCATTTTGGGGTAGGTATCTTAAATGTGCACTTAAGCACAAAGGCAGCTAAGCAAAATATACTGTATATATGTTTATATGGAAACGTACTTTTAAACCTTGCCGTACGCATATGTTTACACATCAAATTTCATGAGTAACTAGTACATACCCACGCATTTTTTTAAATTTGATTTGATTTGATTGATATCAAATAACACACCTCTTTGAGGTCAAATTTTCGACGAATTTTCATGACGAAAATTATACAAATTTTTTAACTGCCCTGGAAACTGACGGAAAATAGTTTTATATATTCATAACGTTGCAAAGTTTGGTTTGTGCTTAGAAACACAAAATTAAAAAATCCGGGCATGTATCACGTATGACGATAATCGTCTGACGATATCGTGTTGGTGATTGTCTTGTCATGAAATCCAAAAATTGTTTGATCGTTTGTGCGCCATCTATAACTCGATTCCAATTTTGCTTCACGTAACAGTTTGAAATACCACGTAGTATTAAATAAAATAAACGTGCGTTATTGCACGATAGTGAATTCAGTATCGTTTAGAAGAAAAAACAGTTACACCCATATTTACATAATTACTTAAATTTTTTAATAGTTTTTCTAATCCTTTATCCTTACAATAAAAAACATATGCAAAAACATTTTTTTATATTGTTTCTGACAGTAATTTCTGGCAGTTTGTTCAATAAATTTGTTTGCCTCAACTTAAATTCCGGCAGTATTAATATATCTGTGGTCATAAGCAATAACCGCCTAAGTCGAAAAACCTGAATTCGAGAAAAAACGTGTTAGACATTTGGATTGTAGTGTTATCCTTATGGGAAACCAAATATGTCGTCTATAACTCTTTAAATGGCGTAGCTGGCGAGATGGGGATTTCACATACACATGGAATAGTAGTTGCAGAATACGATAGCATATATAACTCAATTCTTTCTTAAGTCGACTTATGTGGTTATTGCTTATTGCCACAGATATATCCTCCTTTGGATTCCTTAAAGAAGGTGGCTATCAGTAGTTGACTGAAAATTGCGCTTGCATTACCGAACGGAGCAAATTATTCACAATTTTAATGTTTCAATTAACCACCGACATAAAATCAGAGACTTTGTCAGCTGACACAACCTATCTTATGAGATTTTTGTGTTACCCACCGCAGGACCGTGATGTAGCCGTTACCCGTAGAGATTCCCTCTCTCTATCAACAGCAATATGATATGTTGATATGTACGGAAGGGCGCTCCGTTGGTGGGTAGCTGAACCATAATAATCATTTGAGTAGGAACATAAATGGCCTGTAGGCAAAAAGGAATCTTTTTACAAAGTACTGCATCGTCCTTTTAGATGATGCATTAAAAGATGCATGTATTTTTTAACAGAAATGTTCTTCGAAAGTATCGTATACGTTCAAGTATGCTTTAAATGTCGCTAATAAATTAAACCACTGTCAGTTTATCTCCAGTGTTCTCTCTGCCTCCTGTAACTAAGCGCCCATTATTATAAAGAGAATATCCATTATGTTCTCTTTACATATCTTAGCCTCCACATATTCCAGCTGAAGCATTATCTAAGGAAAAAAAAAAAATGTATTCACAAATATTTTGGAGACCACTAGACCCAAATTTGCTTAGCTACCTTACTGCTATAAAGTATAATAAGAAAGATAAAAATGTGCTATAAATAACAAAAAAAAAAAAATAAAAATAAAAATCTTGTCACTATGAATTGAACGCGAAACCAACAATGTGGTAATCGAAAAGGCATCCATTCGGCTACAGTAGCTATTGACACAGCAGGGAAAAAATGAATTCTTGAATTTATTTTCAAAATTTTTATTTTATTAAAATTTCAAATTTTCACAAAAAAAAACCGTCAAACTGTTGACGACACTACGATAGTCGACGCGATAGTAAGCAAGCAAAATCTATCGTGTCTAAAGTTACGTGATGCATGCCCAGAACTTTAGCAGTGATTCGTATGAATAAAAATATTTTCCGCCATTTTCCAGGGCAGTTAAAAAAATCGTATAATTTTCGTCACAATTTCGTGTTTCTAGTTCAGCTTTCGTCACTGGAAAATTTTACCTCAAAGATGTGTTTTAGTTGATTTTATGGACTGTTGCCAAGGTGTGACGCATCGGTTTAGAAAAGCTCTCATAACTGATAAACTATCAGTGCAGATCATGGTCATAGTTTTCGACTTTATAGCAACCAATGCAACTTGGTATATTATGTATAGCAAGAGACTCGGCAATGAAAGCTTTGCAAAATTCATTTAAATGTTTGTTAATTAGGTTATGCCTTGTTCATTGAATACGGCATAAGCTGTGTTCTCGTTATCCGTTTTTGAACCATCTGTATACATAAGTTCCCTATTATCCTGTTCAGCTATCTGCCTCTTTTAAATGCAAAGAATATAAATAAAATAAATAAAGTCAAAGGACAGCACCTTGAGAAAGTCATTTGAAATAAGGTATGGATGGTCATCGTACTCATAGTACATGTGAAAGCTTTGAAACTTTTATTTATGTGGTTTTGTTATGTATCGAACTATAGTTTCATCAAAATATGTAACATGGGAACCCTAGTTGGTAGATCTCCAAAGTGGTAATTTATGTAATGTAACTGCAGCGATAACAGAGCATCAGAGAACCAGCAGTCAATCAGCCGCGTCGTCGCATAATATGTAGCAGCAAAGAACCAGCAGTCAGTCAGCAGAGTCGCGGTATAACTAGGTAGCAGCAGGGAGTCAAGAGTGAGTTGTTTCTGATAATCGAAGGCAGTCACTCTGCAGAGCGGTTGTTAAAAGGGTCGTCGTGAAGTCCAGTTGTCGTTTGTCTTTATACGTACCATTTACTATTAATTTAAATTCAAACATATATGTCACTCGAACCTAATTATTGTATTTGAACTAACTTAGATATACGATTTTAATATTAACTACACTAAAAAGTGTTACATTTGGGGGCTCAACCGTACACATCTAATACATAAAAAAACCCAACGGTTGCAAACGTCGCTATATTTATGAGCAGAAGTTAATGAGTTCTATTGAACACGAAGAACTGAAGACAGTTACCGATATAACGAATCCGCCTACGACAGAAGGACAATCAAGGTCAAAGTATAACACTAGATCATCGCAGAGAAGTGCAAAAATGCACGAAACGGACAATGAGCAACCGAAAGGTCTAGCGGAGGCCATTGGAAGTCAAATAGGAAGGCAGAGTAAAGAGAAAATTGAGAGTACAGCAGAAAAGCAGAACAGAAAAAGGGCAGAAAAAATAGCGGAAAATAACCAAATGCTTCAGCAGTTAGTTCAATTGTTAACCCTTAAAATACAAGCTGACGAAGTAAGACAAAACAACACGAGAATAGTGGCGGAAGATTTTGCGAAGATTATTCCGGAGTTTGATGGTCATAACATGCCGATAAAGCAATGGTTCAACAATTTCGAAATCAATGCGGCGGCATATGGACTGGACACAAAACAAAAGTATGTCCAAGCACGTGCGAAAATGACCCGCACCGCTAAACTTTTTTTGGAAGGAACATTTGTGTATGAATACGCCGAACTTCGTAAGCTGTTGGAAGAAACCTGAAGACGAGAGTTTCCGTGAGTATATTCTGCAGATGAAGAAAATCGCATCTCTTGGTGTAGTTGATACTGCATCAGTAGTTCGTTACATTGTTGACGGACTAAACTTAAAAACTGATTTTAAGTACAAGCTGTATGGCTGCAAAACCTACAAAGAACTGCAAGAAAGTTATGATGTTTACGAACGTGTTGCTGAAAGCGGAACCGGTGAAAAAGCTGAGAAGCAGAAACAAGCATTTAAGAAAAGTTGGCAAATGCAGACAAATAACGAAAGAAGGCAGCACTGCTATAATTGTGGATCGGTAGACCATTTACGCAAAGATTGCAAAGTGGGTACAAAATGTTTTCGCTGCAATCAGAGTGGCCATATGTCAAGAAGTTGTCCGAATTCAGCGGCTAATGTCAGAATAGTGCAAAATTCAAAACGCCTGAAGAAGATTAAAATAAACAATGTGGAGGTAAACTGCCTGGTTGGCACGGGCGCAGACGTCTCGATCCTAAGACGACATAATTGCAGCAAAATGAACATAAGCGGCGTACATGGCAGCGCCTCCAACCTACGAGGTTTGGGTAATAAACTTATTCGACCTGTTGGCTGTTTTGTAGCAGACGTTGATGTTGATGGTATGCAGACGTTACTCAAATTTGTTGTGGTGGCCGACAGAGACATTGAGTACGACGCATTATTGGGTTACGACTTTATTAGCAAATTTAATTTCACATCGACGTTGGGCGGATATAAGTTTTTGCCCCTGCTGGGGGAAGAAACTTTCGACAACACAAATCAGCAAAGTATATATAATGTAGTAGAAACATATAATGATTTTGATGTACCCCTACAGTACAAGCAAGATGTGCGCCTAATGATAGAGAGCTACAAACCGGCCGAAGTTACTGCCGAGTGCCCAGTAAAATTAAAGATAATACCCGACGGAAACATTGTACCATTTCGACTTTCGAAGAATTTTTCCACGTCCCAATTGAGGAAAGTAGCCGCAAATTTACCGCTTTTATTACGAAGGATGGACTTTTTGAGTTCAATCGCGCTCCGTTCGGGTTCTGCAACTCACCCGCCGTTTTCATACGTTTCATAAACCATGTGTTTCAAGGTCTCATGAACGAGGATATCCTGTATTTGTACATGGATGATATTATCATTCATGGAGTGACGGCGGACGAATGTCTTGCGAAGATGCGAAAAGTTTTCGACATAGCGGCAGCTAACGGCCTGAAAATAAAATGGAAGAAATGCCACTTTCTGCAGACGAAGATTCACTTCTTGGGCCACACGATTGAAAATGGTAAAATATGGCCTGGCAAGGAGAAAACAAGTGCTGTCAGCAAATTTCCAGTTCCTCGAAATGTTAAAGCCGTGCAGTCTTTCTTGGGACTGACGGGGTTTTTTCGCAAGTTTGTGTACGACTACGCCCATATTTCCCGACCATTGACAAAGCTGCTGCGCAAAGACACAGATTTTCAAATGGGCGTAGCTGAATGCATTTCAGCGGTTGAAAGATGTCTTAGTTCGAGAACCTGTGCTGAAAATATACGACAGATACGCTAATACTGAATTGCACACAGATGCGTCAAAAGACGGATTTGGTGCAGCACTACTCCAATGGCAAGAGGGACAGCTCCATCCGTGCAGCGATAACAGAGCATCAGAGAACCAGCAGTCAAACAGCCGCGTCGTCGTATAATATGTAGCAGCAGAGAACCAGCAGTCAGTCAGCAGATTCGCGGTATAACTAGTCAGCAGTGAGTTGTTTCTGATAATCGAAGGCAGAAGGTCCAGTTGTCGTTTGTCTTTATACGTACCATTTACTATTAATTTAAATTCAAACATATATTTAACTCGAACCTAATTATTGTATTTGAACTAACTTAAATATACGATTTTAATATTAACTACACTAAAAAGTGTTACATATATGTAACTCCGGCTACGCCATCCACTGTATCTTTGCGCAGAACGCACATCGAAATTTACAAAAAAAGTGCATGGTTCAAACCGAATTTATTAATAAACCAGAGCTCGGAACCTTTCTTTTAAATTAAAGTTTAATCCTTTGACTACACGTGTATGTTAAAGTTTTACGATTCGGGTGATGCGTGTGTATACAAAAACACAAAATCATTGTACAAATAACAAAACCGTACCCAAGGTTCTCGATAAGGGGCATTAAACATTCTTTTTTGTTCGTTCATATAAAGCAGTGGATAAAAATATACGTATATGCGAAAGGCAAATTTATCTGTTAACAAGAACGCCACCAATATTTCTTGCAAACTTATCGATTTACATCCTTTTGCTTATATTTTATCTCGCGTCACACTGAATTGTTTTCGTACAAAATTACGCAAAAAAACTCTCAATTTCTTACTCGTTCGTTTTTAGGCATGCCATTGTTACGAATTTCGAAAGTTCGATTCGTAGCAAATACGAAAGTGTTGCAGAATAGGGGTGTATAATTTGGAATTTATGCCCTATTATTTTGACCATAAGTAATAATAATAATAGATTGGCGCTTACACATATGTTAGTGTTTGGCCGAGCTTCTCCTCCGATTTGTGGCGTGCGCCTTGATGTTGTCACACAAAGAGGTCTACAGTTTTATGCCGACTCCGAACGGCAATTGTATTTTTATGAGAAGCTGTTTTTCATGGCAGAAATATACTCGAAGGTTTGCCATTGCCTGCCGAGGGGCGACCGCTGTTAAACAACTTTTTCCTATATTTTTTTGCGATGTTGCTTGGACCAGGGCTTGAGCCCAGGCCCTGCGGAGTGGTAGCGCGCACTGCTAACCACTACACCAGAGCGACCATAAGTGTATGAGCTATATATAAATGTACCTAAAATGTATATAAATAAACATTTTTAACGATTTCACCACCAAACACCTTGTTATATTAATAGCAATTTTTTCTTTTAGGCGAAAATAAAGAGTCCACAGACTTTGGTAAGCAGTTTCTGGAACGCCGCAGTAGATACAAAAATTTACAACGTGCACAAAATGCTCACAATGACGATATGTGTAAGCCAGCACCAGCCATAACACCTTCTGGCAATGATAATTTCGACAATAAGGTAAAGTTTAGTTAAGTTTACGTGTTAGTATTTATTGAAAATCATGAGAAAATACCGTTTAGTCTACCAAATTTTATATTTATCAAACTAGAAGCGCTCAAGAATTTTTCGATATGGAGTTCTTACTTAGGCAAATCTTAACGTTGGAAAACGCAAATTTTTAAATAGAACACAAAAAAATAAATTATACATCAAATTGTTTGAAATCCATTGGGGAAACAATAAATTCTTATATGATTCATTTTTCTTAAGTGCTTAAAGAGTTATAAGTAACAAATATTCGAAAACTCAAAGTTAGCGATAGTTCTACAAAGCGAGGCTTTTGTCCGATTTAAATTCAAAACATTGTTTAAGAAGGTAGGACGGGCGCAATGTGTGTATCAAATTTGGTACAGATTGGTGAAGTGGTTTTCGAGATACACATACTTGACATAAGTGGGCTTGCCACGCCCGATTTCCAAAAAAGTTCACGAAAAAATAATTTTTTCTTAAGATCCATTGAAAATACTATTTTTGAGTAAATATTTGAAAATTACCACACTTCCAAAGATCTGAAGTCCATTGGATACACACATGGCCGTATTTTAGACAAGAATTTTTTTACGTAGTTAGCATATTCAACTAACTAAATTAAGAATGTTATCTATAGATCACACATGATTCCAACGTATTATGTTTTATAGGTCGATTATCGATAGCAACCCAACTTCAGTTGCGTTGCCAGTTGGCGAAACCAGAGTACGAAAACAAACCGAACGTATCACTACCACGGTCTTGTAGTAAATTGTTCCTGAGCGGTTCAGTTCTGCAGCTCTTATTATCTTCTCCAACATCAGATTAAAGAAGTCACATGAAAGGGAGTCGCCCTGTCTGAAACCCCGTTTTGTGGCGAACGGCTCAGAGAGGTCTTTCCCAATTCTGACGGAGCTGGTGGTATTGCTTAACGTCATTTTACACAGCCGTATGAGTTTTGAGACATAGCGGCAACTCCTTTTAGTGCTGTCAAAGGCGGCTTTACATTCGACAAGCAGGTGGTGAGTGTCGATCCTTTTCTCGCGGGTTTTTCCAGGATTTGGCGTACTGTGAATACCTGGTCTATGGTGGATTTGCCAGGTCTAAAGCCACACTGATAAGGCCCAATCAGTTCATTGACGGTGGGCTTCAGTCTTTCACACAATACGCTCGATAAGACCTTGTAACCTATGCTTAGAAGGCTGATCCCGCGGTAGTTGGCGCGTAGCGGGGTCACCTTTCTTGTGGATTGGGCGGAGCACACTTAAATTCCAGTCGTCGGGCATGCGTTCATCTGACCATATTCTGCCCAAGAGTTGATGCATGCACCTTATCAACTCCTCGCCGCCGTACCTGAATAGCTGAGCTGGCAGGCTGTCAGCTTCAGCAGCTTTGTTGTTTTTCAGCCGCGTTATTGCTATACGTACCTCGTCATCATCGACTGCGGGCTCGGGTTCTTCTTCTCCACAACTTTCCGTGCTGTTACCATTTAGCAGGGCGGAAAAGTGTTTCCCTCCATACTTTAAGTACGCTCTGGACATCAGTTAATAGATCGCCATTATTGTTCTTACAGGAGTACGCCCCGGTCTTCCGTAAGTCGCCTAGCTCTCTGGTAAAATTTTCGGGCATTCTTCCTGTCGGCCAGCATTTCAAGCTCTTCGCACTCACGTATTTCGGCCTCTCTTCTTATTGCGGCAAATACGTCTCGCTTCCCTCTTCAGATCCTTATAGCGGTCCCACATAGCCCGCGTTGCGCCCGATCGCAGCGTGGCCCTGTAGGCGGCATCTTTGTTCAGTTGTTCTTTCGGGCTCGCTGAAATCCAACTACTTCTTCGGCGGCGGTACTTAATGAGCGGGAAATGTGGTTCCACTGCTCGCATATGTCGGTTTGTTGAAGAGTGCTCTCTGAGAGCAGGTGTGAGAGTCGAGTAGCGAAAGCGCTGGCTGTCTGTTGTGATTGCAGCTTTTCGACGTTAAGCTTTCCTTGCATATTTGGGCGCACTTTTTGTGCTGTACAGAGGCGGGTGCGTATCTTGGCTGCAACAAGATAGTGGTCCGAGTCGATGTTTGGGCCTCGGAGTGTGCGTACGTCTAAAACACTGGAAGCGTGCCTTCCGTCTATCACAACATGATCGATTTGGTTTCTCGTTTTTCGATCCGGAGACACCCTGACATTGAAGTCGCCAAGCACGATTTTGATATCATGACGGGGGTAGCGCTCGTACGTGCGCTCCAAGCGCTCATAGAAGAGATCCGTGGATTCCTCATCCTTGTCTTCCGTCGGGGCATGGGCGCAGATGAGCGAGATGTTGAAGAATCTCGCCATGATGTGGATTGTGGCTAGACGCTCGTCCACCGGGGTGAACGACAGTACTCGGCGACGGAGTCTCTCTCCCACCACAAATCCAACTCCGAATTTGCGCCCCTTTACATGGCAGCTGTAGTAGACGTCGCAAGGCCCCAGACATTGCTTGCCTTGCCCCGTCCAACGCATTTCTTGGATGGCGGTGATGTCAGCATTTGGCCTTACGAGGACATCAACCAGCCGGGCAGAGGCACCTTCCCCATTAAGGGTCCGGACATTCCAGGTGCATGCCCTCAAATCGTAGGCCTTTAAACGTTTGCCGTGGTCGTCATCATAAGGGGGGTCTCATCCGAGGCTTTGCCTTGCTTCTTCACTGGAAGCGGTTTTTACGTGGCGGGTCCCAAACCCAACGCACAATCCATTGCTGGGACGGTGGTGGTTTCGCAACCAAATACACGTTTATATAGCGAGCCGCTTGCTCCAAGCAGACACCCGCTTGCAGCCGCAACTACTGGTGAACAGACGCTGCAGACTTCAGTGAGCCCTTAAACCGAATAAGTCGGAGTGGCCCCACCGAAGCTCCCTCTCTTTCTGTCTTGACCCAAGGCTCCACTCTGATTGGTTACCGCATCTCGCACATAGGTTGCTCACGTTGCCCAGAGTGCGCGAACGAGGACGCAAGAGTCGGGATTGAGTATAGCCCTGCAACTGTAACTGCATACCCAGCTCAACGACTATACCCCATTGCACTCCAACAGTTTATTTAATAGCTTACTTATTCAGTTAGTTTAACAAAGAAAAATACGGTTGATGTAAAAAATTAGCTGCATAGTTTGTTTTGAAATTAGACAAATTGCGAACAGCGAGCGCGTGGCCGAAGAGTAATTTTGCGACTGATGTAGCAGACTACCGATGGACTTCGACATCAGTGCCATGTTGACACAGATGGAATGGAACGGAATGCTAACAAATTTTTTCTCAAATGTTTCTCAAACCGTTCTTAAATTGATAAACAATGTTTGAGAAAAATTTGAGAAAATTTTTAGTTTCAAATGATAAACAAGGCTGAAAATCAAATTGAGAAATAAGATTTTCTCAAACGTTTGAAAATTTTTGTTCCAGTGTTTGTTGGGTTTTTGATTTACATATATGGTGGATTTCATCGAATGAAATCCCCACGTCGTTTTATGAAAAAAAATATTACTCACGACTTTCTCCATTTCAGTGAGGATCTTTTTGTGTCTTTTTGCATTTCAGGTACATTATGATAATCGCTCATTTCCTAGAAAAGTGTCATAATAAAAAAAGCCAAAAATCGAGTTAAGTACGCCAAAATGCACGTTACCTATTTCTTATAATGTGTAAAAATTTCATAGCTGTAACGATTATCAGTAGTCATTAGAACAAAATATGTATTAACTTTTCCCCTGGGAGTATATGTAAGTTCCAAACTTTAATGCCGCTTTTCTTGAGTTTTTACTAATAAAAAATTCATTTTGATTCACCCACGTCAATATTGAAATTCATGTCCATCAAAATTTTCCATATCATCGTGAAATTATTAAATACTAGCTTTTACCCGCGGGTTTCACACCACGTCTTTATACAAATATGAAAAATACTTTATGTCAAGATGTTATATTTTATTTTTGCTCTAATTTTACTATAGCCGTGATAGAAGAATATGGTAGGACAGTTGTATAGCTTGGGTTTTTTGGAATGAAATGCAATAAAATTTTTTTGGCACAGCAGGTGTTTTTATTTATTTTAAAATATTTCAAAAGAAGAAATACCAATGTTGTACTAAATACCTAAATTGTAACTATCTAATTTCTTACAAATAATAACTCTAATATTATTTCACAGCATGTTTTCATTATTTTTCATATATATATATATATATAATTTTTCATTTTCCAATGCAGTCATCATACATTTTATTTTTGATAAAGTTTTGGAATTTGCTTTAGGGCATTCTTGTTTATTGTCATTGCAAAAGCTAAGCGAACAGGAAAATGAAGTATTTTAAATTGGAAAGGCATATCAAAAGGAAATAAAGGGGTTATGTGACTTGTGGTTCCGAAGTTATGGCTGATAAAAAATCCCACGCCTATATTATGTGCCACGCCCCCATTTACAAACTCATTTATACATACCTTACTATAAGCACCTACCATAGATATATCTGCATACCAAATTTCAAGTTCATGGGACTTATGGTTCCGAAGTTGCAGGCCTATGGGAGGTGCCACAACCCCTAGCAAAATTGACCCTTTTTGCAAATAAAACCATACCTATAACCCTCCCGGAGTAAAAAAATACGTGTGCAAAGTTTCATGCGATTCCGTGACGTGGTTCAAAAGTCATAAGGTAATAAACAAACAGGCATTCACATTTATATATGTATATAGATGTCTTTTAACCGTAGACCTACGGAAAAAAAAACTTCAAAATTCTAGGTTGGGGGTCGTTTTCGACCCAAATATATTTTATGTTGATATAATGAATTAAAGTAAATATTTAAAGGATCATAAGCTTAATTTTACACATTCTTACGATTATCAAGACATTCAATGCAAATATTTCTGTTATGAATACGTTTACAAAAATTTTTTTTACACATGACACATGTCAATTCCGTCTTATTTTCGGAATGATGTTTCTTTTTCTGACACACAATAGTGACACCGTGCCCTTTTTTTTTTGGTGGCTCCGGGTGTTGCGGCTGTGAGCCACTCGGCTGGGAGTCTGCATTATCCATTACCAGGTTACCCGAGCCCCTTGAGGGGATTTCTCCAGTATAATTCTTCCTGTGTTCCATATATGGCTTTGCCAAGCTGAGTCCCAGTTCGCGTAAAAAAATGTTACGTCGGCCCTTATTTTGAGAATCCACCCAAATTTTGTTTACACTCATCCAAACAATTAAAGCATTTAAGGCCGAAATATCAACGATAGTGCTAAATACAGCCATTGGCCAGCGATTTGTTTTGCGTTTACAACTGTAAGTCGATAGCATTTTGTCAACGGTGTCAACGCCGCCTTTGGTTTTGTTGTAATATTCGATTATTTCCGGCAATTTTTTTGGTGGATCTCTCGTACTCTTAGTGTGGTGCATTGTGCTCTGCACTACAGTGCATTTATCCTTTCGTCCAATATATGAAACTAATGTAGTATTTTGCGTGAAAGCGAAAGTCGAAGTATAAACGGGAACCTTTTTGCATTCCAACAGTTGTGCGGGAATACTGCGTTTGTTCTTACGCATTGTCCCCACCATTGTTAAATTTTTTTCAAGAAGTTTCTGGCCAAGCTCGAATGAGCTAAAAAAATTGTCACTAGTCACATTGTGGCCTTTCAAACCGGTTACAAGATCAAGTACAACGCGCTGTCCTTGATTCCTTTCGGGTTGGTTTCCCGGCAGTTTGCCCAAGTATGGTTGCATGTTCCATACATAGCAAGACTTTGAACATGCAAGCATCCAAAATTTTATACCATACCTTTCTGGCTTGCTCGGCATGTATTGGCGAAAACTGCTTCTTCCATGAAACCCCAAAAGCTGTTCATCGATCGTACATTGGCAGCAGTTCCACCCATTTATCCCACAAGTTGCGTATTGGTGTAAATTTGTCAAAGTTGTCACAGTTGTTGCGGCGCGAAGTTGGATCATCAAACCGTATAATTCTGGTAATTTTTTGAAATGTTTCCTTAAACATTATAGATCGAAATATTGGTCTTCCATAAGTTGAACAGAAAAGGTCTTCAACGTTTTCATTTTTTGATCTAAAAATTGCATATGTATAACCATGAGTAAAATGAAACGGAGGATAATAGTTAGACATTTCATACTTATACACTCCCGCCATTAGCAAAACTGCAAAGTAAGCATGCAACAAGTCGCGATTTAGTTCCTTGTGGTTTTGACCAAATATATGTTTGCCATAAGCGTTCGTGTTCTTCAAAATTATATTTTCAACTGGAGCAGGAAAGAACAGTAAAAATGCGTCTTTTATTGAATCTACACGAGCACTTGCATATCGTGTAACTCCTGGTCGCAAGCTCAAAACGTTGCAACTCCTTGCTCTCCTAGCTATATACAAGTATAGTCCAGAATGTAAACAATTCAAACAGGAAAATAATTACGAGTGCTTTACCTTCAATCAGGGGTGTTGTACTCCAAGATGTCCTATCTTTTGATATGAACGAATCAGAAGATTCCTCTGCATTTGATATTTCATCACTGTCGCTTTCAGAAGACTCGGTGAGTGCAGCACTGAGATTATCTTCTTCAGGTTCATATTCTGTATCACTTTCACTAAATAATTCACCACCATCACTTTGTTCATTTTCACTGTTTAGAAAATCTGCAATTTGTTCCGCAGTAAGTCGAGACATTTTTATTTTTCTTTTATTAGTGCTTTTGCAAAAAGTTTTTCAATTGTCAAATGTCTTGGAATGCCAGCTGATCAAAGAATCAGCTGACCTAATTAGTGTAACCAACAATTACAAAAAAAAAAATCCTCATTTGGGAATTTCTGCAACAAAATAGCAGTTTTTAAATGATATCTTTATTCGCTCTTCGGTAAAATATAAGGTAAATTCAGTTCGGGTCGAAAACGACCCGAAGCGTAGAATTATGGAGTATTTTTTTCAGGACGAAACAATGACGGCTAGCAATATGCTTTTTACGTAATTTCGTTCATTTCAAATAATAATTAAATGTGAAAAACTTTCAGACTTCTAATTCCACTACGCATAGAGTTATATATACTCAAAACAGATGTTCGGGCCTTTTTCGACCCCAACGTAGGTCTACGGTTAATAGCATATTCCCTAGTTTTTTTAAAGGTCCTACTACAAAAAAGGCATTGTATGCCACCAAAAGAATTTTCAATAAATGTACACTACAGGGCTGCATGAATTTATTAAAACTTCTAGCTAAGCAGAGTACAGTGGATTTGGATATTTTACTTCACTACTATTTTTGTAAGTTATGAATATTCATTTTGTTTTAAATTTTCTACCTTCACATGGAATAATGTGAATGAATGAAAGAAAAACATTGAAATCGTTCAAACTCATTTCGGTAAAACAAGTGTGTTCGTATTGTAATAGGGAGCGCTGCAATACATACATACCCTGCAAAAAATGGGACTAATCCGGGATGACTCCGGGAGCAATCGCAAAGGAACATGCGACTAATACCACTTTTGATCTCTTTATATGGAATGAACTGTTCGCTTTTGTTCGAGCATGTCCTATGAAGAGACTAATTGTTCACTTTTATACCCGAAAGGGTATAAAAATCGACTAGTCACTTTTAAAAAATAAAAATAAAAATTTTCGCCAGCTGAGATTCGAACCGGGTTGCTCAGTTTGGTTAGGCGAATACTCTCTCTGTGTGCCAACGCCGCACATGAAATTTCATTGACTAACTGCCATACCTAAACAAAAGCGTCAGCGTTGTCTGGCTGTCAAAATATTCTCATGCCCATACAATTTGTATGAAGCATACCGAAACAACGCGGCGTCAACGCTGAGCGGTTGGAAAATCCGATTTTGACAGGGCGTTGGTATTGAAGTTGGCTGCAGAAAAGGGCGGAACTGTCATTTTCGTGCTACACACAAACAAACCTATGCTTATTGTTGGTGTTATTTCTGCGTTTGACGTAGCGTTGACGCTTTTGTTTAGGTATGGCACTTCGGCGCTAACGCTAAGCGTCAGAAACCGCTCCGCCCAACGCTTTTGTTTAGGTATGGCAGTTAGTGCGTAAATATCATTAAATCGTTAATAGTACCCGTTAGAGATGAGTTGGGGACTAATTGATCTCCAATTATACCCATAAGGGATGAGCCGAGACTAATAGATGTCCATTAGTACCCATATGAGACTAGTTGCGACTAATAAATGCCCAATCGTACCCGATTGAGAGTAATCTCGGACTACTCTCTTTAGAGATTAGTCACACAATTTTTTGCAGGGTATGTATGTTTGTACATATCATCGTAATACTTACAAGTATGGAATCCTATGCCCCTTTCTGTCTATTCTCTTTCTAACAGCGGACGTGCCCGCCAAACTGAAAAGCATGATGGCGGCAGTGTTTGACAGGCACGTTCAACGATGCGAACCGTAATGGAAGGTAAGAAATGGAAGATGGATGACATGAGAATGAAAGAAT
>NW_023458561.1:6265102-6294849 GCF_013731165.1 Rhagoletis pomonella | reverse complement strand
GAAATGGAAGATGGATGACATGAGAATGAAAGAATTATGAAATAGAAGAATGTCGAACCAAAACGAATTTCAAAAATCTGACAATGCGAATGACGTCAAAATGAAAGAAATGCAAAATAACGAAATGTCGAAACAGAAGAAATAGATCACAGGCACGTGTTTAAGTGTTTCGTGCAACAAAAAGACCGTTGTGTTGCGCCATTCAATAATAAAAAAATTTTAATGTGGTTAAATACGCTTTTTTATTAAGTTGAAAAAACTACATATTTCGGCAGCCAAAAAGCGTTTAAATAAATATATAGCATCTTGCTATAAGATTTATTTATAAAAACGGTATATGCTTATGGCCTTATTCATAAAAAATAAAATAGATTTAAAGATCTCTATACAGTAACATTAAAAAAAAAATAGATTTTTTTACTTTTTAAGAATTTTGGTATAACATTTAACTTAACTTTTTGTGCACCCATCTCTTTATCTGTTTATTATTTTCAAATTTTTCTTTCCTTAATACTCATTTGACTGAGTTTCAATTACACCTAGTAAAAATCATGATAAAAACATTAGAAAGTAATGGGCCAAATTGTATTTACTAAGTATTAAGTACTAAGTACAAAAGTATTTAGGTATTTTGTGTTGTTGTAAATACCAAAGTACTATTTACTTAGGTATTTAGGAGCTGCTAAATACCCAAGTACTATTTACTTAGGTATTTAGGAGGTGCTAAATACTCAAGTACACAATACTTAGGTATTTAGGAGCTGGTAAATACCCAAGTAAAAAATATTTAGGTATTTAGGAGCTATTAGATATTAAAGTAAGAAAAACTTGAGTATTTAGGAGCTGCTTGATACCAAAGTACAAAAAAACGAAAGTATTTAGCAGGCGCTAAATACTCTGGTCCAAAGTGCTCAGGTACATTGGGAATGCCAAATACTTTCACTATAGTAGCAAGGTATTTAGTCGATGGACAAATACTTTCAAACTAACTACTGTATAATTTAGGAGAAATTTAGAGAATTAACACCTCACCTTACCCTCACCTAACTTTTCCACAACTAACTTCACCTCTCCTCAAATCAACTCACCACATACAAACTCACCACACCTACTGCTACACCAAAATCCACCAAATCTTACCTCACCACAGTTGAACTCATCACATCAGTTCTCACCTAAACTCGCCACACCTCAATTTGGGAACTGTTTCGGGATTTGAGAGATTCTTCAGACTAAATCAGGATTTTCAAGACTATTTCGGGGCTTTCGGGGCTATTTCGGGATTATCGAAACTATTTCGTAATTCTTTAGGTATTCCCGGAAACCTTGTTTGAGATTTTCGGGATTCGCGGTGCTAATATCGGGATTTTCGAGACGACTTTCAAAATATTTAGGGATTTTTGGGACTTTCGGGATTCTCGGAGTTAATAGCTGGATTTCCGGAAATATTTCGGGATTTTTGGGACTCTTGGAAAATTTTTGGATTTTTAGGACCAATTTCAAGTTTTTGGGACTTTCGGGACGGGGTCGGGATTTTTGGGACTTTCCGGATTCTCGGAACTAATATCGGGATTTTCGGACCTAATTTCGGGACTTTCGGGAGTATTTGGCGATTCTCGGTAGTAATTTCGAAATTTTTGGGACTCCGGGACTATTTTTCGATTTTTGGAACTTATATCGGACTTTTGGGACTATTTCCAGATTTTTGGGACTTATTTCGGATTTATGGCGTTTTCGGGAATAATTTCGGGACTGTTGGGACTTTCGGGGCTACTTAGGGATTTTTGGGACTAATTTCGGATTTTTTGGACTCACGGGACTATTTCGGGTTATCGGGAGTAATTTAGGTATTTTTGGGACTTTCGGTACTATTTGGGACTATTTCGGGATTCTCAGGAATAATTTCGGATTTTCGGGAGTATTTCGGGGTTTTTGGGGACTTTCGGGACTATTTTTGGATTTTTGTTACTTTCGGGAAATTTTTCGGGATTTTTGGGACTAATTTAGGAACTTTAGGACTTTCGGAATTATTTCAGGATTTTTGGGACTTTCGGGACTATTTCGTAATTCTCGGAACTGATTTCGGAATTTTTGGGATTAATTGTGAGACTATTGGGGCTTTCGGGAGTATATCGACTTTTCTGGGACTTCTTTTGGATTTTTGAGTATTTCGGGATTTTTGGACTAGTTTCAGATTTTTGGGACTTTCGGGATTATTTCCCCATTTTTGGGAAAAATTTAGGAATTTCGGGACTTTGAGAATTAATTAGAGAGTTTTGGGACTTATTTCGGATTTTTGTATCTTTCGGGACTATTTCGGGATTCTCGGAACTAATTTCGGGACTGTTGGGACTTTCGGGGCTATTTAGGGATTTTCGGGACTCTCGGGACTATTTCGGGATAATCGGGCGTAATTTGGGTATTTTTGGGACTTTCTATACAGTAACATTAAAAAATAAATAGATTTGTTTACTTTTTAAGAATTTTGGTATAACATTTAACTTAACTTTTTGTGCACCCATCTCTTTTTCTGTTTATGTATTATTCTCAAATTTTTCTTTTCCTTAATACTCATTTGACTGAGTTTCAGTTACACCCAGTAAAAATCATGATAAAAACATTAGAAAGTAAAACCATTCTCTCAATTCGTCGGCCATGATTTTTTTCTGACGTTTGCAAATATTTTCAAATCATATAAAATTGAAAATAAATAAATGAAATTGTTCACAATTGTTTTTATTTGAGATTAAAAATGGGAATGTTTGTGTGAGCTTGAGTTCGAATTTTAAAATTATATTTTTGGCAAACGTCAGACTGTCTCTGAATGATTTTACCTTGTAATGTTTTTATCGTGGTAAAAATCAAAATATTTTATAAGAAATTTTTTGACCGTTTTCCAACGGCATTTAAAGCTTTTTTTGTTCAAATTGAAAAGATTTCCTCTCATGCTTTTTATCGTAGTTGTTATTCTGTTGACATCTAAATTGCCATACATTTTATTTCGTTGCCAATGCATTGTTTCCGGCGTTTCCTCTGTGAACTTTTATAACTATCAGCCTCATTGCGTAAGTCGTAAATTAGGCTGAATTGTACGACTCTACAACATTAGCATTGTCTACTGTCGTGCTGAAATAAGTAAACGACGGGAATTGTCGAAAACTATGCAGTGCTGCCAAATTTTTCCGTTTTAATACACTAGTCGAGTGGAAATTTTAGGCAATGGCGCTAAATTTTCGATACGATTCGACTCTCGAAAAACGACTTGCATTCGGCACGACTCTCGCAATGAGGCTGTATATTCATAAAAATATTACTAATTTTGGTTTATAATTTTTTTCCATCTTGCTAGTGCTGAATATCAAAAAGGAATTAATAAATAATAAAAAGTTAGTTACAATTTTTAGTGAATGGTTCTTGCAAATAATATTATGTTGTGGTTGAAATGACTTGATCGCCGGCAGGAACTAATCAACTTTTTTGTTAAAACCAAAGAAGACGAGAAGGAAAAATAGTTGTTCATTAACGATTTGTCTGAAATATCGTTCTTGAAACACGCTACTGCTCACTAATTTGTAAAAATCAAATTTTTTCACTTAATTGTTATATTTCTCTTCATTGTGGTAAATTTCCACATCATCACAGCAGCTGGCTGTCAAACCGAAACCAAAAAAGATACCAGAACATTCAGGGCGCAATCATCTTTTCTATGATTATTGTACTGCTACATTGAATTTCTCAATTTTGACAATTCTGATCTAAAAGTAAACGAAAACTCAGAAACTTTAAATGCACCGAAATTCACTAATACCCACTTCCGCAAAAATCACCTTTTTCGTATTTTCCTTGTTAAAAGTTATTGTAAATCATATATTTTTATCGCCTTATTCATAAAAAATAAAAATTTTAAAAAGCTTTTTTAAATTGCCGTTTGTAAACATTTTTCAATTTATAAACCATTTTTAAAGCTACTTAAGTTTTTATGAATAAGGCTATTAGAATTTAGCACAATTAAAACAAAACAAAAATTATAGGGAACGTCTATCGAAAACTTTATTATTAAGAAAATTGGCTGTTCTCACATTTTCTTTCAACATCCGATTCGACTTTGTTGACTTTTTGTACAGATATGTCATCGCCGCCAGAACGGCGCAATCTTGTATTCTAACTTTTTTGTCAAATATGCATTATATCTAACTGTCATACTACTATTAATGGTAACCATGAATATTCATTAAAATCGTTTCTGTATATAGTCTAAATATATTTTTTAATATGAACTAGCTTTTTTAATTCTAAAATAAATCAGCAATCTCAGGATTTATAAAACATTTGTCTTCAAAAAATACGTTTCAAAGCATCCCTGTTGATATCATAATTCCAATGCAAATTAGAATAGAAATAGTGATGCAAAAGATTTTCCGCGATATTCATAATACAAATTTATCATCTTACTTGTCCGTATGTCGCTCTGGAAAGAAATATATTTTAACTTCTTTTTGGTTGTTTGTGTTTCCGACTGGGTAGGAGTATGATGTATTGTGGAACGATTTTCCGTCATCCCTTGTCAAATTTGGTTTGTAGACAAACCGGTTTCGGCGTTGTGCCATCTTCAGTGTCATTTTTCGTTCTGAATAGTTAGTGTTTCCTTCCGCTATGTATTCGTGTTACTATCTGTTTTAACTGTCATTAGGTCATGCATACCCATCTAAGTGCGACCGCTTTTGTTTCATTATCTCACAGGTATTCGCCCGCGGGTAGAAATCCGTTATTTTTATTTATTATTATTTAAAGTTTTAAATTATAATTTGTTCCTTAATTTTTTATTTTTTTTTATGGTAAATCAAAAAATTTGCGCTCAGCTGATGCAGAACTGTGAGACAGAAGAAAAATGTTATGAACTAAACACACAATTCTCCAAAGGCCGCTTCACCCAATCCATTTTTAATCAAACTTACTTGATCCCAAAGACGTTCTATATTGGTACAGTTTTTGAAGTTACCTTCACTCAGCCTCAATTTGCGAAATTGAAATTCAATTATGTCTGCATCGTTTACCAATGCAGGAAATTGGTCGAGTAGCGGCAAAATTGATACATCCGTGTCAGAAAGAACTTTATGTGATGTAATAATTTCAAGATGTTTAATATCTTTTCGAATATTACTTTCATGTGCTAAATGCTATGATTTAAGTTTTGCTACCTTTCCAATATTTTTGCTTTGTCAGATGATTTGTTATGCCATATTTGAAGATCAGTGGCACGGCATGTTCACACTTTTAGCAGCTGTTGCCAATCGGCCCTATGCGGAATATCGTCATCGTCATCGTCGACGATGGCCAGCGCATTATTAACATGGCTGACGATGACCGTATCGTTACTTTTACTGACGATGGCGATATTCAACATAGGGAGGAATATTCATCAATTAAATAGAAAAAATTGAAAACGCGAAACTATTGCATGAAGTGAAAGGGTGATAATACCCTAACCAAGGGCTTGTGAATTGGACCATTTGGACCAAAACGGCAAATTTGGTCCATTTGGACCAAAACGGCAACCGTGATGTTGATTCGTTGCTGACTAAACGATAGAGCGTAAGAATACGTGTGAAGTGATCGTCCACAATTGTGGTATGAAGCGCCGACCACTGCTTTAAGGTTGAATTAGTGGTGACATACCATAACGCCATAGCCATAACCATTGCCATAACCCTAACCACATTAACTATCATCGATTATAGGTACCATAACCATAAACATCTGATTTTTCGTAGTCAACAATGTCGGTGTTGCCAGACGCGAAACAAGACGCGGAATATGTGGAATATCGTAGGATACTTGCGCTGAACTTCTTTCACTATCACTAAATTAACACTAAATTCTTAAACCTCAATAACAGATTACAATAAAATATGTACATAAAATTAAAGGTAATAACTTGTGCCTTCTTAATAATATAAATTTCTTTTGAATTAATCATGAAATTTGGAAAAAAATCGTAATTTCTTTTCGTTTTTTAGTATTTTTGGATTAAAAATAAAATAAAGCATATAAATTATGGACATCAACAGAAAGATAAATAAATTGTCTTTATTTTGGCACCGTTAGTGTTTGAATTGGTTATGTAGTTCATAAGAGATTAATATTTCAAAAAATCAAAAAAAAGTAATTTAACATTTTATATCTTTTTTATATTTGTGCGCCAAATAATTTTGGTATAGTTGAAATCAGCGTGAGAAGTTCTATCGAGCCACACTTTTGTTTTTGCATAGCTAAATGGTTCATATTCTACACTTACGCCAAAACTTTTTTTTGAACGTCTGGCAACACGCACTTCAGATATTAGCTGATATGGTTATGGCGGAAAACCAAAATTCAATTGGTCTCTGTGGCTATGGTTATGGCTATGGCGTTATGGTGTGGCACCACTACTCAAATACAGTGTTGGCCATAAGTTTGGTTGGAACAGCTGTTTTATATGGTTATAGTTATGTCACCACTAATTTAAGCTTCAGTGCTCAGCAAATTAATGTTGCCTATGTAGTTAGCAGAATGGTTCAACTGCTTCAGTAGATTTCTGAGCATTGTGTGTGTGTGTTTACGGCTTTGCAAAATTCCATGACCTCTGATATGCACAGTATGTACATACAAACATATGTATGTATGTATACTAGGGGATCACTAAACGAGTCGTTTCGTTTTGTGTTGTGAGCACTAACTTTATGTTTCGTTTGTTTCCCTATTTCTCTGCATTCAATTGTTTTGTTTGCGTTAGCTACCGCGAACGCGAGCAGAGTAAAGTTATCGCTCGCAAAATGTGGCCGAGTGATTTGAATCGGTTGTGTTTCGTTACCCTCTTTGAGCGAAACTAAACGTTACTGATAGGTTTGCTATTGTTTGTTTTCGTTCTCTGGGCGAAACGATATTACAGATGGCAACTGGCAACACTCAACTGACTAGTGATGAGCGATACTGCGATTTTTCGATATATGTGATTTCAGTGAATGCTATATTTAAATCACTGTGATTTTTTGTTGCTATTGCGATCGCAATCAAAAAATAAGTTCATGAAAACTATGTATGGTTCGATGGTTCATACATATATTTTTTCGAATTACTATAGAACATTTAATTCCAAGAGCATACAGGAGTAGCAGTTGTCAATTGCTGTTAGGTCGATACTAGATTATGACTTTTATAACTAACACATGTTTTTTACATTCGCGTTTAAAAATATTAACATTTTGGCCCTCTCATCGTACAAATGCATTCGACGTTCGCTTAATATTATTCCAGCCGTAGAAAATAACCTTTCGCAAGGTACTGATGTTGCCAAGCATCCTAACTTTTCACGCGCAATTGGCGATAGGTACGGATACTTATAATTATTTATTTTCCACCACTGCAATGAATCTTCTGATCGGACAATTACATCATCTTCCAAATATCTTTGAACTTCAATAATTGCCCTCGATGTGCTAGTTATTTTCGTTTTGTTTGTTGCAATATTTAATTCCAATTTACTCCATATTGAGAGTTCCGATACATGACCTCTGGGAGCTTTAACCTGCTCATTCTGCTCTTTCTGAACTGAAAGAAAACGTAGCCATTGTGAGCGTATTGCTATTTTCTGTTTCACAGCCATTCCATTAAACCTTTTAATAAAGCAGATAAAACTATTTTTACTGGTTCTGGGTATTTGTCGTCGTTAGATAATTCATTATAAACTTGCAACGGTCCGTTAACAATCGGAATCACCATAGACGCAGTGCAATATTTGTGACCGCTTATTTCTACTGTTGCATGTTCGAACCGCTTTAAAATAGCGACCAGATGCTTGAGTAGTAGCCATCCGTTTGAAGTAATTACTGGTTAATCTTTTTCAATAAGTGCGATTGTACTTTTTACAGCATCTTCAACTCTCATGAAGCGCTCGATCATATATGTGATGGTATCCACACTTTGAATAAGTTTAATTGGCTGTGAGCCCGCATTGCGTTGAAATGTTAAACATTTTTCATTGGCAGCTGGGCTTTTTCTAAAGTAGCTAACGATTTGCTTTACTTTCTGTAACGTTGAACAAACTGTTTCATCATTTAAACTATTTTTAACAAAACATCCAAAATGCCGCCACTTCAAGTCGTTTTAAATCGCTCTTAATATTTGCCGCATTGTCAGACACCACAAGCAAAATGTTATTGAAAATCCCCCACTCCTCAGTAACCTTAACTAATTCGTCTGCCAAATTTTTGGACGTGTGTGACGCAGTCATTGGACAACATTCCAATAATATACTGCAGATATCAAACTTTGCATTTACGAAATGGGCTGTGATGGCAATAAAGCTCACCGAGCTACGCGATGTCCAACAATCCGTTATTTTGAAATTTGAATTTTGAACCTTCACTAACTTTTTCCTTCATTTGTGCAACATGTTTCATGTAAAACAGGTATTATAGTATTTGAAATTGAATGACGACCGGGGGCAACTGATATTCTGGGTTTAGTGATTTCACCAACTCACGGAATCCCTCATCTTCTACAATGCTAAATGGCTGCAGATCCTTTATAAAAAGCATAGGCAGTGCATCACCGATTGCCTTTTTTGTTTTCGCAGGCATTTTTGCTCTACCAAAACCAGAAGATAATTTTGTTTGTCGTAAAACATTTGCTGCTAAAAATATATGCGATTCCATTGGTAATTTTGAAAATTATTGCGACTTTTTTGCACCCTTCCTTCTGTTGGCGTAACCATTTGCGTCGAAGATCCTGTTTGAGTGTCAATTTGCCTTGATGCTTCTGATACGGGATAAGTTTGTACTGCAAACGTTGTAGCTGTCCTTTTGCACTCATTGTTGCTGTTAATAGATTATTATACATTTTTTTCCGGTAGCTCTACTGTGGGATGTTTATATTTTTATGTTTTTTTTTTTTTTAAATTGGTTAGGGAAGTTTGGTACGAAAATTTTGCTTTGCAAATATTGCATTTTGCATAAATTTCGTCAACGGGTTCAAACATCTGTCTTATTTCACTTCTCTTTTTAGTTATATTTCCCGACATAATTAATCATTAAATATTGTAAAGGAAGAAAGAATATTACACGTTCACGATAGCCTGAAAAAGCTGCCACTCTTCTGCTATTACGATCGTTATTAAAAATCGGAGTTTCACAAGTTCATAATGAAATGCTATTGTGATGCAATCCAAAAGAGTGAACTGCTATTTAGAAAGAATGATCACAGTAGCGATATGCGATTTTTCAATCACAGTGAAAAAAATAATATAAAAAAAACTTTTTAATATACAACACTTTTATAAATGGACTAAAAAGTAGAAAATAATATTTCTCAGTCCCATAGAATTTGTTTTGATAACTTTTGATTTTGAAATTTTAGCAAAAGTCGTTATAACCAATTTATGAGATTGAAAATGAAAAGCGTGGGGCGCATATAATAGCCACCTGAATTGATATGAAGGGTAATATATTTTCATATGTATGTGGATATATGAATAACGACCGCTTAAAATCGATCTCAAATTTGTACTTTCGCTGAAGAAATTTTAGGTCTATGTTATGTAGTTTGCCTATTGTCAATTAAATATAATGCTTTGTATTGCATGCGTCCCACGCTTTTCATTTTCAATCTCATAAATTGGTTATAACGACTTTTGCTAAAATTTCAAAATCAAAAGTTATCAAAACAAATTCTATGGGACTGAGAAATATTATTTTCTACTTTTTAGTCCATTTATAAAAGCGTTGTATATTAAAAAGTCTTTTTTTATATTATTTATTTTCTACTTTTTTGTCTTGTCTGTATAAAATTTTGCGATAGATATTAAAATAATTCAACGATATTAATAGAAAGGTGCACACACATGCATTTACATATGTATATACATACAACCGAGCACCAATTAATTTTATTTAAAGAAATGGCGTGTCGCCTATTTCCGCGGTAGCGAACGTAGTACATAGGGCGAAATCTAGATGTCATCTACCTCGCCCTATTCACTACAGATGTCGCCCTATGCACTAGACTTTTTATAGGAACTTTTAAAGAAATGGCGTGTCGTCTATTTCTGCTGTAGCGAACGTAGTACATAGGGCGACATCTAGATGTCATCTACCTCGCCCTATTCACTACAGATGTCGCCCTATGCACTAGACTTTTTTATAGGAACTTTGCAAAGCAAAGGTTTTATGGTGTCGGACACACAACATTGAAAGTTTCTGGATCCACAACATTGAAAGTTTCTGGAGCCACAACATTGCAAGTTGGTAAAAGCGTTGTAAAATCACCGGCAGTGAAGTATCGCCTATCACTATAACTGACAACTGCAGTTGATACAAAGTGTGTATACAAGCAGCTACATTTAAAAGTATGTGAAATGTTTAAGTTTTTAATAGTTAATGCGATATTAGCATTTTGCAATATATTTTTCTTTTAGAGAATAAGATGAAAATAACAATTTGGAATTTTATTTCCTGTGGTGTACGCGTTTTTGGCGAAACAAAAGCAAACTTTTTTTCTCAATCACCTAAAGCATCCCTTTTAAAACTACCGACATTCCAAATTTCCCAAATTGAAGTTATTGCCGTGGGACTTGGTTTTGCGAAAAATCGAAGAGCTGCGCGTGTATTTAGGAGCGGTATTGAAGTTCAACGAAGTCGTGCCTCTGTGCATTAACCAAATATACTACAGCTTCTTTTGGAAGTCTGGAATATGCTTTGAATTTGAACACAAGAAGATAATAAAAGAAAATATTCATTGATATTTTTGAAATTCGCGATGATCAAAGTTCAAAAAATTAAGAAAAATAGGGGCTTATTAAAATTTAACCGATGAAAACTCCCAACATGCTAAGTCTAACAATATATCGCTTTTAAGGTATATAAATCCTCTTTTCAAAACTTGTTCGAGTTTTAAAATCGGAGGGAAAATAGTCAAGCTATTAATAGATAACTGCATCAAGTACGAAAATAACGGTTTTTTGGTATTAAAAATAATCGATTGCTATTCGTAAACAACCCGTCAGTGTGCCATGAAAAATGGGAAATTTGAAGCCTTTCACGCAAATACATATCCAGACAATATTAGTTATGTCTTCTATATTTATAAAGGCTCATACCTATAGATATTTATCAACGCATAATACATTTTCCAATATTACAATTACTATATGTCATGATTTTGAATACATATCCGTTTTGCGCTGAAAAAGTTATACTCTAAAAAGGTACCAAAAGTGACACGTCAAAATTAGTATTTTAATGACTTTGATTGTTTATAAAAATTAAAATGACATTATTACAACAAAAAATTAATTAAATTACAAGACCTCGTCAAATTTGTTATCAAGATGGCCAACGTTTTTCATAAAAAGTAAAATTCCATTAATAAAATCAATTTAGGGGTGAGCGCCACAAAAGCAGTCGACGAAGATGGAGCCCATGTCTTACCGCCTGACTATGTCGAGATGCGAATAGCGATATGCGGCTCAAAAACAACAAAGCTGCTGGAGCTGACGGTTTGCCAGCCGAGCTATTCAAGGATGGTGGCGAGGAGCTGAAGGTGCATGCATCAACTCTTATGCAGAATATGGTGAGATGAACGCATACCTGACGACTGAAAGTTACGTGTGCTCAGCCGAGTCCATAAGAAAGGCGACGTCGCCATACGCGCCAACTACCGCGGGATCAGCCTTCTAAGCATAAGTTACAAGGCCTTGCGTAGTGTATTGTGTGAAAGACTGAAGCCCACCGTTAAAGAACTGATTGCGCCTTATCTGTGTGGCTTTAGACCTGGAAACTCCACCATAGATCAGGTATTCACAGTAAGGCAAATCATGGGAAAGACTCGCGGCAACAAGATCGGCACACACCGTCCATTTGCTGGCTTCAAAGCCGCTTTCGACAGCAAGAAACGAAGTTGTCTTTATGCCGCGATGTCTGAATTAGATAATACGGCTGTGTAAAATGACGTTGAGCGTTCCAGCTTCGTCAGAATCGGGAATGACCGTTTGAATCCAAATGAGGGTTCATACAACTTGACTCCCTTTCGTGTGTTTTCTTTAAGCTGATGTTGGAGAAGATAATAATAGCCGCAGAGCTGAACCGCTCAAACCAAACGGCTGAACCGATTTAAATTCTGTAATAAAATTGTAGTTTAAAAAACTAAAACCTCGCTGTTAAAATTTCCATTCGTACCGTCATCAGGTTACTTTAAGAATGGAAGTTTAAAGCGATTCCCATTCGTACTGTCATCAGGTATGTAACTTGAGAATGGAAACCGCTGCATCTTTTAGGCGCATCAATATTACATAGTTACATCCCGAACTAATAAAAGCGAGGTAAAAAGTACTTTTTTGACCTTCTGTGTGGAAGGTTTTTTGATTAAAAAAAAATTGAAATTTTTTGTTGCCGAAAAATTAAGAAAGCTGAGACGTCACGATTTCACAATTTCAAAATTTTTCTGTACATTAAATGTCACTAAACTACTAAACGTCTGGACCGATTTGGTTCATATTTGGAACATATATCAGTACCATGAAAAGAAATATTTCTACCAAAAATTTATATTCCGATAAAATTGCATTTACTAGCCGATTTGGCTCATATTTTGAACATAAGTTAGCCAATTGAAAAGAAATATTTGGACTACAAAATTACACGATAGGAGGCGCTATGGTCGGGATATTCTCTAAAATTATTTTACGCTAAGAGAAGGATAGATATCTACTATATATTTGTAGAAGTAAGTATGTATGTGCCAGGTTTTCGCATGAACTTCCAATTTGGTATGTAGACATATCTAGGGTAGGTGCTTATAGTTAGGTATATATAAATGAGTTTGCATATTTACATGAGTTTGTAAAAGGGGACATGGCTCATCCCATATTCGGAGAAATTTTATCAGCTATAACTTCAAAACCATAAGTCACGTGAACTTGAAATTCGGTATACGGACATATCTATGGTAGGTGCTTATAGTAAGGTATCCTTACTATCCTTACTAAAATTACAAATCCGAAAGTGAGTTTGTTTATTTGTAACGTTTTCACGCTTTAACTGCTCTACCGATTCCCATTAAATTTTGTACACTGGGGCCATTTAGCCCAACTTAAAATATAGGATAGATTTAATCTGGATTATACGAGGGGGCGTGGCGCCTCCCATAAAACCGGATTTTCATAGAGTACACGGACTTGGTATAGATATATATACGTATATAAAAAAAATACATTTTTATCGAGGAGGGCTGCCACCTGTTTGAAAAATTAAGTTCGACTTGAATTAAGGGAATTATTTATTTGAAAATTATATTAAAAGAATGGATGACAAGAGGTTTAAAAAAGTTGTAGTTTGAAAGGGTTTCCACCTGTTCGAAAAGCCAAATATAAATTAATTATTCACAAGCTATCTAAAAAATTAATATATGGGTGTCAAATGAAAGATTGTTAAGAAACCTTCAGGTTGAACATTAAACATATTACTGAGGTATTTTACAAGCGTTGCCACCCGTTTAAAAAATAAATTCATTTAATCTAAATGAATTTCTACAATAAGGGTATCTATCAAAAGGTTTTTGATAAGGGTTTTGGTTCTAAACTACATGCAGGAGGGTTGCCATCGGTTTGAAAAATCAAATTCTTCTTGAATTAAAGGAATTTGATAATTGGAATATGTATCACAATTTGGACGTCAGACAGGAGGGATTTAATAGGGTTTTAGTAAGAAAATAGTTCGAAAAGGGTTGCCACCTGTTTTAAAACTCGAGTTTAAATTAGAAAGATTCAGCTTAAACATGTAGAGTTTTCCAAGGTCTTTGAAGAGGGTTGCCAATTATATTATAAGTTTAATGAGTTATTACAATCTATGTTTTAATCGGAAGGGTCTTGAAAAGGCTTTATTTCTAAGCAACATATGAATAGCAGGGACTCCACATGTTTGAAAATTAAAATTCAACTTGGATTATAGGAATTAACGGTATTAATTAACGGTAAGATTCAAAATTTTCAAACATTTCAATGAATTATTACAATATGGGTATCAATCGAAATGATTTTGAAATGGCATCATTTCTTAACTACATGTACATAAGTATGAAAAAGTATCACAAGAGATAGATTTAAGATAGTTTTAATATGAAAATATTTTGAAGATATTAAAGATTACATCTAATGTTGCACGTAGAAATTTCATACACTCAGCGAAGCGGGTGAGAGCGAGAGAACCGAGTACGGGAACGCTTTCTGGTATACTCCTGTAAATCCTTGCAACTTCTTGCGAGTTAGGGAACGCAAGTATTAATAATGGAACAAGATTTGTAGTACAGAAAGTGATGATCAGCATATATTAGTTGAAGCACGATAAAGCTTAAAGTATGGCTCATAAGAATGCCTTAATTTAAACAGAAAGAAACTGTATGCTGAATTACTGTTTACTCGAACGACGTCGGGTGCTCTGCTAGTACTTTATAAGTCACTCATCATGCCTGTGCTGGTGTATGGCATAGAGGCATGGACAATGATAGCATTTGATGAAGCGCCACTTAGAGTTTTCGAAAGATTTACGAATACCCCGGACTATTTAACGATGAGCCATGATTCAATAATACAAAAGATTGCATTTACGAAGGACGAAGATAGGGGAAGAATGAAATCTCTTGGTGCGAAAATGGTAGTAGGAAAGTACGCAAAGTAGGCAATTAGTAGTCAAATTCCTTTTGTAAATTCTAAGGTATTTGCAGGAAATCTGGCATTGTAAACGAAATGTTGAACGTAATATTGATATATCTACGTGATTTACGTAATTTATGTGCTATTTAGCTTTATAAAAACTGCAAAATGACTCAAAATTAAAATAAGACTACTAATGAGATTGATGTAAACATTCAATTTAAAAACAGTTTATGTTTTCATCAGTTATATATGCTTCATATGCATATACAAATAAACATATTGCATAAAAGCTTATACTTCTATTTCACACCAAAGCTACACTGTTTCTATGTAAATTTGCAAAGAAGCAACACGGTGCCACTGCTAAGGGAGCGGTGCGAGAGAGACAACTATCAGTTTATCGAACCTTGTATTATTGAATCATGACAATGAGCTGTATGAGCTTTACATCGATATTCACATAGCGCAGCTAATTAAAATCTAACGGCTACGCTGGCTAGGTCATGTTGGAATGGACAAACGCTCCAGCTCTGAAGTGTTCGACGCGCGTCGCGATGCTGGTAACAGAGTAAGGGGAAGGCATGCTCTGCGTTGGAAAGACTGTGTGGATAAGAAGTTGGCTTCACTTGGCGGCAGTTTGCAAAAAAGAGTAACGACTGGCGACCCGTTTTGGACTTGGCCAAAATCGCTTAGGCGGTTACAGCGCCGAAATTTACTGATTTTGGTACATTATTACAACGCTTTTATCAACTTGCAATGTTGTACGTCAACACTAGGGATGTTTCGAATGTCTTATTTTCCACATTCTCGAATGCGAATGCGAATGTGCGAATACGAATGTTAGGAATAACATTAAAAAAGCTATAATCAACTTAAGGCATCGTTAGTATTACTTACATTGTTTTTAAATTATTAGAACATAAAACGGGTACCTAAAAGTGTTTTAATCTAGTAGCCAAAGTTCAAAAGGGGTATATTATATTTCAAAAAAAGTAATTTTGCTGCCTTTTCTTCCATGAGGCGATTTTTTAAAGCTGGGTTATGCAAGACTTGGACTTGACTTGACTTACCTAGAACCTCAGAAACTATTACTTTCCGTGACATCTATTGCTTTTTCTCCTTGTTTTGATCCTTAGTATTTCTATTTGTACATGCAAAGTTTTAAACATTTAATTTGATTGCGGTAAAATTAAATAAAAATTACAATTGAAATAACTGTGTACAATCGTATCAAATTGTGATTGTTTTTATTTTATTTTCTGTCTTTATTTGAAAGTTTGTTTTTCGATTGCCATTTGAATTGCATTTATACAAAAAATCATATTTGTGTGGCATATTTAGAGGAATTTTATAAAAAATATGTGAAAAAATGATATCGCAGCATGATTCTCTAACGGCTCTCTTTGCACTTAGAAATTTAACTTAGAAATCAAAAATCTATAGTTTTACAAGTTTCTAAGTGAAGATGTTTTTTTTTTTTTTTGGTAACTACATACACGCGCTGCTCATTTGCCACACATACGATTTTCAAGTCAGGTCAAGTCTAAGTCTAGCATAACTGAGCTTTTAGAGGCTAGCATATAAGCCTGGCTGCACTGAACAATTGCTCATTTGAAACGCTGGCGTATGGAGCACTCAAATATTTGCGGGACAGATCTGTCAATTTGTCGTATTTTAGTTTAGTTTTCTACCAATAGAGAGGATTTTCACCGAGATGAGCTCGCTTTTCTTTAAGGCCTTCAATTGAGCTTTAATTTCACTTTTTTAATGTCTCCAGATGCTACATCCGAGCCTTCGCTTTCGCTGGAGGAATCTAAAATTATCTCTAGGTTGCTTATAAGACTTTCAGCAGTACTTGTTGAATGCCCTTCAATGTTGCTTGATATACTACTTAGCCGTTTAGCGCCTGAAGCTAAAAGTCGGTTATTATCCGCACCCTGGATAGATAGTCTTAGAGCCATTTCAACAATATTAGCGTGGACTCTCTGCCCATGTACACATTCGCATTCGCAAAACATTCGTATCTTTTGATGCGAATGCTAATGACGACTGCGAATGTGTAAAATGATGCGCATCATTCGCATAACGAATGCGAATGGAAATATTCGCAACATCCGTGGTCCTGACCACCATTTATAGCAAAGGTATAATGGCAAAGTTTATATACAACCTAGTCTAGATATCAACGTCGTCGGTAGGTATCATACAACATAAATGAGAGGTAGATTGTTGCCTTGGAAGTAGTTAAATATTGCGCCGAAAAAAGCAGACACGCCATTTGAAATAGGACGTTCTTGAAAAGTTTTTTGAGATAGAGCGTTTTCGAGCTGGCTGCCGAGATAGGTCGATCTTCCACTCAGCAATCGATATGTTGTGTAGATTATGTAAATGCAAAAAAGAGGGCCACGGTATATATTTTTGAGTCAAATATGCATATAGTTCAGAAATAACATTGAGAATTTTTTACAAATAAAAGTGTGAATCTCCTGTTATTTTTTTATTCTTACGTTGAAAAATTTGGTGCGTTGGTTGCTCATATTTGAGTTTACAATGAACTGGTAGTATTTGGAGAGAAAAATCGAATGCAGCCCGTTAGAAGTAAGTGCTTGCGGTAGAAAAGAAGTTCTGAAGAGTCAAAGTGGCGTGCCTCCTTTTTTTAAATCTGATACTCGCGGCTTTTATACGCTGAAAATAAAATCTACGTAAATATAACGAAAACTTGCGTACATCTTACGAAATTATTTCGTACATACTACGAAAATATGAGAAATAAGATCTTTAGTACATTTTGCGAATGTATTTGTACTATTTACTATCGAATTTCGTTATTTTCGTATAATCTGTGCTTTTTTCGTAGAATGTGCGATTGCTTTTATTCTCCACACTGTAAAAAACATGGTACGAATTATAACACAAGACTTTTATTTTGTTCTCATCGTTAATTTAAAGCGCTTTTGTTTAACAAAATGTTTTGCAAAAACGTTCATCATTAATGATTATAATATAATGAAAGTGTTGTGCTATAATTTGAGCTGTGTTTTTATAGTGTAAAGAATAATAGCAATCATTCATACATTCTACGAAGGAGGTGCAGATATTACAAGTACAACTGTCGTAAATAATAAGTTTTACCGAAGTTTTCTAACTACACCTAGTTTAAAATTAATAAAAAAGGTTAATTTACCTATAATAAAACTTAAGTATTTTATTTAGGTATATGCATACGAGTGGGTTCTATACTAAATATTTGTTTATTGCTTAGCCATCATTCAATAAAGTATATTGATGCAAAGTGTTAAATTATGAATCTCAACCAATCTCTTATTAAATATAATCTATATATATAAATGTGGATGTCGTGTTTATTTATTACCTTATAACTTATGAACCGCGGCACGGTATCGCATGAAACTTTGCACACTTATTTGCTTTTACCCCGGGAAGGTTATAGGCATAGAGAAAAATGGTCAGTACTGCAAAAAGGGCGTGGCACCTCCTACACTAACTAAAATTTTCATCTTGTATATCTTTTGAAATATTTGTGGTAGAGCCTTGGAACTTGCTGTTGAGATAAATAAAATTAATTCCATACTCATGGGAAAAAATTGGCGGTATTGGAAAAGGGGGGCGTGGCACCTCCCATAGGCGTGAATTATTTAATCAGCTCTAACTTCGGAACCGTAAGTCAAATAAACTTGAAATTTGGTGTGCAAACATATCTCTGGTAGATGCTTATCTTAAGGTATATATAAATGAGTTTGTAAAAGGGTTCGTAGCACTTAACATAGGCTTGGAATTTTTTATCAGCCATAACTTCGGAACCACAAGTCACATGACCCCTCTAATACCTTCTGGCGTGGGGTGAAACCTAGTAAAAGCTAGTAAGATATAAAATATGAAAGAATATAAAAAATACTGGTTTTACTTTCTTAAACATTATAATAAATATTTGTATGTGGTGGTACTTGGCTGATTCGCAGCTTCTTTGATGTTTGTTTCCTGACGACTATAAATTAAAGGAAAATTATAAAGCGTCTCAAAGGCAAGTTTCAGTGAAAATTCATGCATGTACTTACTTTTAATTTCATTAAGTAGTGCGTCTGTTCCTGCCTTCGGATTTCCGTTGATAGGTAACTGGTAAAACTGCCTATTTATGAAGTCCCACATTGCAGCGCAAGGCTCAGCGTAGGCGATATTAAAAACACTGAGGCTGTTCACACTTGCCTGGTTATCTGGTTACAAATTATTATTCTGTAGTGTATTTTAAACCGAATAAAAAACCAAATAACCTGATAACCAGGCAAGTGTGAACAGTCTCAATGTATGCTTAAAAGAATAGATATATCCACAGCTTTAATATTTAATTTTGTTCATATTGTACTTTTATCCAGCATATCCCTTTCTAAAACGTTTAAAATTATATTATACGTCTCACAGCATCCAACCAGTAATTTCGCAGTGACATGCGTTACATAAAAATATGATGAAATATTAAACTACCGATAATTTAGAATATTGTATGAAAATATTCGTATGTTGTACGAATTAAAAAAAAAAACCTATTTCTGCATAAGTACTATATACAAAAGTATTAAGTAAATTGTACGAATACGGAATTGTAGGTTTCGTAAATTTTAAAACTATAGGTAAATATTACGAATGCCTTCCTACAATATACAAAATTATTCGTACAGAGATTTGTTCAGTAATTTACGAATGTGTTTCATAAATTTAAAAAAAATATAGTTTAAAAAACTAAAACCTCCCTATTATAATTGCCATTCGTACTGTCATCAGGTATGTAACTTGAGAATAGAAATCGCTGCATCTTTTAGGCGCATCAATATTACATAGTTACATCCCGAGCTAATAAAAGGAAGGTAATAAACGTAAGATTTTGTAAATTGTACTGAAAAAATGCCTTACGAAAGTCCTCTCGTTATATTTACGAATGGTTGGTAAAATATTATTTCGTTGTGAAAAATGTGTTCGTATTATGAACGAAAGTTTCGTACATTGTACAAAACCCAAGGCTACGAAAGTTTTTCGTAGCATTTTTACGAAATTTAATTTTCAGTGTAGTAGCTGGAGCGGACCTACAACTGTTATCGGACAACTGTTATAGTGTTCTGGAGCATAAAAGGAATCAATGTAGATGCAGCAGGCTTATGTGGTCTCATTAGAAGATAGTTAAAAAGCAACTTCTTTAAAAGGTTACTATGCGTGCACAAAGTAAAAATGGATATTTTTTACTAGCACATGTATGCATTTGGAAAATTTATCCAAATACGTGTGTAATCTATTGTAAAATATACTATTGAACTATGATACTCGTGCACCACTTTTTCTGTTCATTAAAAAGTTACAGAGGGAAAAAGAAATAAAAAAAGCCCAAAAAAACAATATATATTAATAATAATAATAATAGATTGGCGCTTACACATATGTTAATGTTTGGCCGAGCTTCTCCTCCGATTTGTGGCGTGCGCCTTGATGTTGTCACACAAAGCGGATGGACCTACAGTTTTACGCCGACTCCGAACGGCGATGGTATTTTTTATGAGAAGCTGTTTTTCATGGCAAAAATACACTCGCAGGTTTGCCATTGCCTGCCGAGGGACGACCGCTGTTAAGAAAATACCTTTTTTCTATATTTTTGCGATGTTGCTTTGATCAGGGTTTGAACCCAGGTGCTGCGGAGTGGAACCGCGCACTGCTTACCACTACACCACAGCGGCCGACCAATATATATTATAATACCCAAAAACAGTTTTTGTCCCTGTCATTAAATCTGCACCGTTCGTTCGATTTTCGAAAATGAGGTGTTAAATGAAAGATATTGGGCTGTATATTTGTCATTTGTCATTTATTGAACAAGAAAATTAGTACAGTAAGATTTTGAATCTTTTATAGTACAACAGATAGAGTCGAACTCAAGTTGTTAATACATTTTACAAAAACATTACTATGTTGATATTAAAAATGCAGGCTTACATATGTATATACTTAAGGCTAGGTCAGTAGTTATAATTTAGAATAAAATAAAATAAAGTAAAATAAGATGGTCAGTCTAGATAATTGTAAATAACAGTTCTATAGTTGCTTTTGTTTATACTACTCCTTATGGAAGTAGGAATAGAGTTCCAGGTACGTATAGTGTTCACAAAGAACAATCTAGTCGAGACTACAGAGTCAAAGCTGGGGACGATTAAATCATATAAACGGGACGATTTTGTAAATTTCAGCTTCTCATAAAGATATGAAGGCGTTTTAGTTAACATAAGCCGATAAAGAAAGATACTGCTTCTGGCTTCAATGTAGTCCAGGATTTGACAGTCCAACAGATCGTATCTCCACTGGGATATGTGGTAAAATTTACGCAGGCCATGCACATAACGAGTGATATTATTAAAAACAACCTCAACCTTATGAGCAGACTGTGAGTCTAGTCTATTGTAAATGGGTGCAGAGTACGTCAAATTTGGTATCAGTAATTGGATGGCAAGCTTACGTCTTACGAAGGACGAATGTCTGAAACTACGTAGCGCGCAATACACCTTACCAATTATCATATTTATATGATCAACACATGTTAAATTCGAGTTGATTACAAAGCCCAGGTTAGTAATTTTAATTACAAAAGCAATTGGTTTGGCACCTATGTAAAGGGATGGAATGTTATTTACAACCAACTTTCTTTTAGAAATAGGCAGTACATACGTTTTATTTGGGTTAAGGCAAAGACTGTTGGTTTCTGCCCAGTGCATTATTGATAAAATATCCCGATTTATCTTTATCACAGAGATCATTAACATTTTCGAAAGAACTTGACAAGTAAAGCTGGACATCGTCTGCATAAGCATGCATACTAACAAAAATTTACACACCGAAAAGATGTCATTAAGAAATAGTGTAAATAATATAGGTCCTAGAATTGAGCCCTGTGATACACCAGAAACTAGTTTCATTGGTTGTGAGGATTGATTTCCTACTGTAACTCGTTGAAATCTGTTCTTTAGATAACTCGTCATAAGTTTCAGAGAATATTCGCTGAATCCAAGATAATGCTTAAGCTTAAGACAAAGGAAATGGTGACAGTGTCAAAGGCTTTGGAGAAGTCAAAGAGACATAGCAACGTAAGGTAACCTTTGTCGAAAAAAGAACGAACGTCATCCAGAATTTCTAACACAGACGTTGAGCAACTTTGACTAATCCTAAAGCCAGACTGAAGCGGATAAAGCAGGTTCTTCTCCTGCACATGACGGGTAATTTGTTCAGCCATTAAAGACTCAAATACTTTTGAGAACGTTGGTAGAATACTTATAGGGCGAAAGTCCGATGGAGCCTGGGCGCCCTTCTTCTTGGCAGTAGGACGCACTAAAGCCACCTTCCACTGATCAGGGAAACACGATGTGGTAATACAGTGATTAATTATGTGTGTTATCGTACCGATAATAGATGGTAGTACCATTTTAATAAATTTTAACGGTATACCATCCTGACCGCATGCATTTGATTTGATTTTTAAAATACTTTTAATAACATCACACTCAGACACTGTTGAGAACTCAAATGGGCTACCAGAATAAATTAGATGATCACAGGGGACAAAACATTGCTGGTAGGAATCAGACAAAGGACTGCTAATGAACGCTTTATTGAGTGTATCTGCGTCTAAATCAATCAAGGTTCCTCGAATAATACCTGCACTTCTATTTCCTTATAGCCGATGTTGCTTTATTTCTTGCTATTTTAAACAGACGCCAGCTAGCTTAGTTAGGATGCCTTTTCCATACAGATAATGCCTTGTTGCGAGCCTTGATTGCAGCCCGATAGCCCGTGAACCAGGGTGCCACGGAGGATGTGCTTTTAATATGTCGTACTGGGACATGTTTATTAAAAAGGGTCAATAAGTTTTGGATAAGAAATTCTAGTTTTTCATTAACCAGACACCAACAGTCACGCCAGCACACACTGTCTATATCAAAAAGTAGTGAATCAGTGTCAACCCTTCGGTAGTCTCTATACGAAAAAGTACCAGTGGTCTTAGGGTGGCCAAAACTAAAATCAAGCGCTCAGAAAATTAGGTCGTGATCCGAAATGAATGATAGTTGATCAAACTTTAATGCTGATAAATTGTCAGGAATGATAAAATAATCTAGTAGACTAGGGTTACACTTATTACCGTATCTACGCTGAGAAAAAAAACGCGTTGTAAGAATAAAAAAAAATTGTATTTGATTACCATTTAAAAATGCTCGTATTTAAGCTCGTATTTAAATCTAGTGAAAAGTGTTAACGAAATGGATTTTTCCATTATACATACACTACGTATAATGGAAATATTCAATTCAAATACGCCTGTATTAAAATGAAGCATTTTCACTGCACGGATGTCGTTTTGCACGTCTCGTATGCTTTTTCATATGTAATTAAGAAAGTATATGTATACAAAGCATGCACAGCGGTGACAACACATACACACATACATGGTACATGTTTATCTGTACAAATGAACTAATCGCGCGCTGTGATGTTGATTCAAACTCAACATTTGAAAACACATTTTCATGTATGGCTGTACCTGAGTGTGCAAAGACGCTTGATACAATTGGTGGCTGCCAAGAGGGTCCGGGTTCAATTACCATCAGACGGGAACATAAAATAAATTCTTTTTTTCTTAATTATAATTTCGTATAACGAAAAAACATCTGCGCACTTCACAACGACTTTTTTTTATAACGTACATACTCAAATACATACATACATACATACATACATACATACATACATACTCAAATTTAAAACGAGTTGGGTTGGTGCTCTTTTATATGCGTTTTTTTTTTTAATTTAGCACTTTTTTTTTAATTTTAAAATTTTTTCCCCTCAGTGTAGTTGGCATATTCATATTGACAACAGAAAGGCCATACGAGGCAACATTATTTAACAAACGAACACTGAGGGAATCATGTACAAGAAGGTTAACATTAAAATCACCACATATTACGATATTTTCATACTCAACCAGGTAGGGCGATAAAGAAACAAACTACGGGTCAAGGCTTATAGATTTATGTGGGTTGTAAACACATGAAACTAGGATTTTGGAACATCTATCAGACAATTCAACAAAGAGATATTCTACATCACAATTATCGGATTTACAAATGAGTCTCATATTAATATTATTTCTGCAATAAATAGCTATTCCACCCCCTTTCTTATTAGGTCTATCATGGCGGATCATTTTATAATTTTTAATAGAGGAATGAATGTCATTGGAATTACTAGAAAGCCATGTTTCAGTAATACAGATTACATCTACATTCGAGTTTTCAAAAGTGTATCTGATTGTGTCCATTTTCTCATTATCTAAGCTTCTGGCATTAAAGTGACCAACATTGAAGCCCTTCTGCCGATCACATAAAATGTTAATCAAAGTTAGACTGTTCTCATGAACACCATATTTACCACTGTTAAGAGACATAACGAACAGAGAAATTAACAAAGGCAACCATAAAGCGTACAGACTGTAGCTTTGTGTGGGACAAATAGTAATTGATGCAGAATCTATGACGGACCATCTTTAAAAATATTTCACTAAAGCTAAGAACATGAAAAGTACGTAAAATTAAAGTCATTATAACATTAGAATTTCGGCAAATCATTCGGCTTACAGACTTTAACAGCAGCAGAATTATTGTCATATTTAACATAAACTATTCCCCTAAGCGTAAATACCGACGTTAGTTTGCCTGACCGTCGCCGTTTAATAGCCTCTTGCAAAAGCTTTCTGTTGTCTGGCGACAGACTCTCAAAAATTTAAAATTTCCCTTCCAAGCCAACAACTTCAAGTGAGTATATGGTAGGACTTACCGATGATTTTTGACAGTATATCGATGGCTGAGTGGAAGATCGACCTATCCCGGCAGGCAGTTCAAAAACATTCTATCTCAAAAAACTTTTGAAGAACGCCCTATATCAGAATTCGTTTCAAAAACGCCCTATCTCAGTTGCCGATTCAAAAACGCCCTACATCAGCATATTTTCAATACATTTTGAAGTGAGATAGGGCGTTTTTGAACCGAATTTTGAGATAGGGTGTTTTTCAATAAAATTCTGAAATAGGGCGTTCTTGAAAAGTTTTTTGAGATAGAGCGTTTTCGAACTGGCAGCCGAGATAGGTCGATCTTCCACTCAGCCATCGATATGTTAAAATTTTTTTTTTTATATGAAAAAAATGCGGAGTACAGTCAATAAAAAAATGCCATAAATCAAGGGTAAGCCCCATGGCGCAATAAACAGGTGAAGTAATAAGGCAGCATTCTCTGTTCATTTTCTGACATTCGGCTGCCTTATATTTAACAATGTTGCACTTAATCGTTGAACGTTTTATGTGTTGCTTCTTTGGAAGAATTTACATATATTTTGGGGGCAATTTGGCCATTTATTACACTGTGAGACAAATGGTAGGGGTCAGTGATCGGGAAGGGTTCAAACTACCGGGGAAAGTTATATCGGTAAAAAAGAAGTTATACGTGTCCCGACGTTTCGCTGGGTCACATCTAGGAATCGAGATATATCGATTTGAAGTTAGTAACTATCATATAGGGGAAATTGTCACCTTTGGTGGTCTTTTTTTGACATAACTCGAGAACCACTAGTCCGATTTTGCTCAAACAAATTTAAAAAAATTAAAAATTACAATTCCTTTAATCTGTTCATATAACGACAACAACAGTTTTGCCGGTAAAAATAAATGTATGAAGAAAAAAAATATTTTTTGCCTAAAATATTAAGTTTTTTTATTTTTTAAATTCATAAAAAATCCAAAACGGAGAAAAAGGCAAGTCGTATTACTTTCACGCAAAGTCACATAACCTTTAAGCAAAATGAGACATAGATCTGGAAAATCGATAGACGCGTTTCGCTTTTATTCACAATTAAGTAAAGGTATCTCATTTTGACAAGAATATTGATTTTATGTTTCAATGAATTTGGATAATATTTATTATATATTATTTATTCTTAACACGTAAAATTAAAAATTATTACAGGTAATTATTAGGTTATTACATAGATACATAGGTATAAAAATCGATGAACGCAAAACTTATATTCGTTTGTTTGCGCCCTTTACTTTCTTGCGTGGTGGTTCGCCCACTTGTTCAGAGTCTGTATCGGATGAGGATCTGTCTTCATCTGGAAAAAATCAATTGTTTTTAATCAGTCAGTTAACTTCATTTTTGTGACTTACCCTCGGAGGAAACTCCCATTGTATATTCTTCTTCTTCATCTTCCTTGTCGGGATCGTACGTCTTTTTTTTTTGTTATTTTGTTCGATGGGCCGGCTTCTGGTGTTGGTTTATAGGTGAAATCCGATTGATCCATTGTGTCAATAGAAAAAGAAGTTTCTCTGTCAGGACTTGGAAGCGGTGGAATTGGTATTTCATCCGAATGCGGTAGAGGTATTTGTGCACTTTTAACAGATTTGTAAACTCTTCGTTTAAGGCCTTTACGATTTAATCCACATATTTTGTTTGCGCAAGCGTAACAGTTGTCGGAATTGTGCTCTCCTGGATCAGTCCAAATCATTGGTACACCAAAACGAAGTGAACTGCGTTTCCCTTGGATCCACATGTTAAGACCATTGTAGCACGTTTTACAAATTTTGTCTGGGACCCACGAAACGCCGCGAATTATTTCGGAATCAAAATAAAGTTTAAAAGCGCGCTCCACTTGCTCAGTGAGTAATGCAGTATTTGTTGAAAAAGCTCTTTTGCCACAAACGTAACAAAATAAATTGATATTTTCTGGACAATTTGCACTCATTTCGGTTTTATACTTTTATTACTTTTTCGTCACTTTAAAAAAATCGTACTTTACGCGTTCGGAGACACTTGTTGAATGGCAAAAATCGATCAATGAACACCTATAAATACTACGTAAGTTTCAATATTTTACTGAGAGGTACTTATGAATTGGCGCATCTTTTAAGGGTGGCTATATACCTGATTCGTGTGCGTTTTAAATTTTTCGAAACGTTCTAAAACATGACCACTCATAAATGTGGGTGCAATTTGTGTAAAAAAATCATGCAGGTAGCCAACGGAAAAACCCAAATAATTAAAAAAGTGCACTTTCCTTTTTTCCTTTTAATTGTCCACGCACATTTATGACCGTTTTTTAGTTTGTTACCGCTACCATAAAAATCAAATTGTGGGTGCAATTTGTGTGAAAAAATCATGCAGGTAGCCAACGGAAAAAACCCAAATAATTAAAAAAGTGCACTTTCCTTTTTTCCTTTTAATTGTCCACGCACATTTATGACCGTTTTTTAGTTTGTTACCGCTGCCATAAACATCAAATAACCTTTTGTTTATTACCTTTTTTTTTAATTCTGACAATCATAAAAAAAGTCATCAATGTTTTTTCCAAGGAATTTTGAGCATATCTCGAGCAAATTTTTGAAATTCATACCTTTACTTAATTTTGAATAAGAGCGAAACGCATACATTGATTTTCATGATGTATGTCTCATTTTGTTCATAGGTTATGTGACTTTACGTGACACTTTTTTCCGTTTTGGAATTTTATGAATTAAAAAAAAATTTAATTTTTAGGCAAAAATATTTTTTTTTCATACATTTATTTTTACCGGCAAAACTGTTGAGTATATAGAAAAACGTTATATTAACAGACTAAAGGAATTGTAATTTTTAATTTTTTTAAATCTGTTTGAGCAAAATCGGACTACTGATTCCCGAGTTATGTAAAAAAAAAAGACCACCAAAGGTGACAATTTCCCCTATATGATAGTTACTAACTTCAAATCGATATATCTCGATTCCTAGACCCAGCGAAACGCCGGGCCATGTATAACTTGTTTTTGACCGATATAACATTTCCCGTTGGTTTCATCCCATCCCGATTTTGACTGTTGCATAGTGTTATTTGCTTGCAACATTGTTTTTATTTCAAAAATTTTCCATTAAAACTTGTTTTTTTTCTAAAAATTTCCGTTTGAATTTTTGTGGAAAAATACTATATAATTTGGTTGTGATTAAAAAATTAATAACGCATAAGCCAAGCTGTGTAATTTGCAGAAAAACGTTGATTACGAAGGCGTCCGTTTGTTCCATTCACCAGCGGAACAGGTTAGGCTGAATAAGTTGCATATTTAAAATATTTAATTCTACCCAATGAACACAAAAAAAATATTTCTCCAACCTTGGAGAAATTCATAGTTCTCAAGTTGATATCCAACATAATTCTCCAACTCATGTCTAACCGACGCACAGATACGTAAAAAGTGATAGAGAAACGAATTTTTAATTATCAAGTGAAAAACTAAAGCTATATAAAGAGGAAAATTACCAACAAAAGGTAAATAATCTTCAAAGTATCCTCAAATAATCTTGAAAGAAAATAAAACGCGAAGTGAATTAAATGGCAAAATTACTGTCGGACTGTGTACTGTGAAGTGAATTATTGTAATACGATATTGATTAACTACATAATACAAAAGGAGTAATAAAATGAAAAATTAATATTTAAATAGATCTATGTATGTCGTTTCAATCAAAAAGGTATAAGGTATTTTACTATTTCAATTCCAGTATTTCAATGGTATGTTTGACACCAATTGGAGAATTACATTGGAGTTCGAGCTGAGAACTAGGATTTTCTCAACTTGAGAAACTGTCCTTTTTTCATACAAAGAAAAATGCCCTTTTTGTTGAGAACGCTATGATCCTCCACTTGAGGTACTGTTAAGATTTGAGAAATACCTTAGTTCTCAACTTAACCTCAAGTTGAACCCAAACCTTAATGTTTGTTGGGTAATTTCTTGCACCACCAACTTCTCCGAAAAAGTTTTATCCCACAGCCATGAAATAGACCCTTCAATAAATGTGGAAAAGCTATTTTTTTAAGTGCAGGATGCATTTCCGTATAAATGATTCAAATAAGCGCTTGAAAGGCAAAAGGTATAATCGATTAATCTTTATAAACCTCCCATATATACCTATTTAAATTTATTTATTTAAACCTTATAACCATTAATATCACGTGTTGCGTTTTTGTATTCACGTTGCTGATTTCATGTATCTAATTTAATCTCTTCATAAAATTATCAAGATTTGTCTATGCATCCGTCGGTGAGTCCTTGGAAGTATTCTTTGTGCAAAATCTTTTTTACTAATTTCACCATTTTGAAAAGTGTTTTTGCCTCAAGACATCGAGTTGTACGGCATTAACTGTCACTTTTAATTGGTTACTGCATTGGCTGCTATTATTAAGATTTTTGTATGCATTTGTCGGTGAGTCCTTGAAGTATTATTTGTGAAAAATCCGTTTACTAATTTCCCCATTTTAACATATTTTTCTGCCTAAAAATATCAGTTTGTGTGGCATTAACATGATGTTTTGAAACCGTAGTTGGACCTTTCATCTAGAATGATATAGACACTTCTCAATCTAGGTGGTCTTCAGTATCTTCATTCTTGATTGCTTCTCTTTGTGTGAACTATTCCGTGGATTTAGTACATCACATTACGCTTATTAGCGTCAAAATCTCTATTTAAGTTTCTAATTATTATTTATTACATTGGCTGTAAATCCTTAAAGCTCTTTGTTATTGTTAGTGTTTGTCTTTCAAAACTAAAGACAAGCGCAATCCACAAAATTGTTTAGCATCTACATATCTAATTTGAATAAAAAATAATAAATTATGCTTAGTTAATTTAAATGGCTCTTTTATTTTTCAAATAGGGATATTTCAAAAGTAATTTTTAAGTAATTTTGTAGTCAAAAACGGTAATTCTTTTTAATATTTCTGGCCTTTACCCTTAAAAAAATCTAAGGGGCAAACACTCCCAATAAGGTAGTGTCAAATCTTCCTTCTCGCTCTTATTACTTCACCTGGTCTTATTCCACCATGGGTAAGTCCAAGATACTTAAAATTTGCAATTTACCTGGTAAAATTTAATGGGTTACAAAACTGAATACCTAAATTTTGACTAAATATCCTGATGAAAAAGTTAGAAATTTTGGTAAAAATTTG
>NW_023458561.1:6222652-6240102 GCF_013731165.1 Rhagoletis pomonella | reverse complement strand
TAGAATTCTAGATCTTATTTTCATTAATGATAACATGAATTTTTCTTGAATGCCTTGACCCCTTGTCGTGTCCTGGTCTTCACCATATTCCACTTATTTTAAACTTGCAATTCTATAAATTTAAAAATATTGCGATGGATAACCAATCCCTTAGTTTTTGTTTTAATAACAATTGTGATTTTAATGCCATCAATTCTCAGGTTTCTTTGGTGAACTGGGACTCGGTTTTATCCGGGGTCAATGTAGATCTATGTTTTGATACTTTTAAGTTCAGATTAAATGAAATTTGTTCAAGTATATTGCCGCCAAGAAATAAGAGTTTTAATAGAATTCCTTGGTATACTAAGGACTTAAAGAAGCTTAAAAATTTAAGGAATAAGTTCTATAAAAAATTTAAAGTATCAAACTCTTTATCACATAAGGAAAAATATTTGGATTATTCAAGAGAGTTTAAGTCCCTGAGTAATATTCTTCATCGAAATTATGTTCAAAAATTTGAGCTTGATATTAAATCGAATCCCAAGGCCTTTTGGCGGTCATTTAAACTATACTATAGCAAAGTCCTATTCTATACTAGCTTTTATTCGCCGTTTTAGCTCTGAGTTTACTGACCCGTACACTCTGAAACTACTCTTTACTTCTCTCGTCCGCCCTAAAGTCCAATATGCTGTCTTTATCTGGAGGCCATACCACAATTCCCATATTGAAAGGATTGAGCGAATACAAAGAAAATTCATACGTTTCGCACTCCGTTCACTTCAGTTTGTTGATCCGATTCCTTCATACACTGCCAGATGTCAGTTAATCGATCTTAAATCACTCAAGACCCGAAGATCCATTCTTTCGCTTACTTTTGTATATGATATTATTCGTGGGGCGATTGATTCTCCATTCCAACTTCAATGCATCTACTTTAATATCTCCACAAGAGACCTGCGTAATCATGAAATTTTTTTTCTAAATCGTGTTAGAACACTTTACGCCTCTAACGCACCTATTTATAGAGCATCAAAACAATTTAATTTTCTCTCGTATTCATCAGATATCGATTTCTCTTTGTCAAAACCTAGATTTAAATGAATATTAAATGAAATTGTTAAATAAACTTAAACTGAATTAGTCTCTGTATAGTCTGTAAGAAAATGTACATTTTCTAGATTATTCTTAAATAAATAAATAAATAAATGCTCCAGAAGCAGTGTCCGGAGGATGCATCCGACTAGAGCATACTTTGAAGTGCCATCTACTTGAAACATAAGAAAGTTCAGTTACAGGGCAGTTGAGAAGTGCATGTGTAAAAATTTCATAAATTGCATAAGGGAAATTTTTGCACATGCAGCAGTACATAGCACGAATCTAGGCGCCCGGTGTTAGCAGTCGCGCCTAAACATAGCCCAACTTAAAATATAGGGTAGCTTTTATCCCGTTTAGACAAAGGGACGTGGCACCTACCATACAAACGGAATTTTTCATACTGCATACATCTGGAAGTATTTGTGGTAGAGTACTGGAACTTGGTATTGATATACATATTTGAAATCAATACTATACTCATGGAAAAATGTGCGTTCTTGGCAAAGTGACCTTGGCACCCGCCATACAGACTGAATTTTTTATACTACCACCTGTTATAAACTTAACTTCAATTCAAAGTACTTTATAGAGTTGTAAAACTATCGATGGTGCCATGTTTCAGAAAAAAACTATCATTACTCGTTGATAGTTTCCAGCAATACTATCGATAGTGTGAAACGCTACCATCGATAGTACTATCGATAGTCAATGTAATGTTAAAAACTGTTCCAAATTAACAGTGACGGCATCGAAAAACAAAATGTTTAGCTGAGGGAGAGCGGGAGACCAGATTTAAAGGTGACCATATATTAATTGGGGGACTCCATTGGAGGAGTCGTGCTCTAGCTGCTGTAGGCTGCTGTGAAAATGAGCTGGGATTTATTTGGGGGTTTCCATTGGAGGAGTCATGCTCTAGCTGCCGTAGGCTGCTGTGCAATGAGCGGGGAGCTTACTACCATACCAAAAAGTACTCCGGGAGTGGAGTGGGAGCGATGCTTAAAGCACCGTGTGATAGCCAAGCTGGTTAAGCGTTGACCATGCTGAAAATATCAGCGACTTATCACTTCACTAAGTTCCGCGAAGAGATATTTGAGAATTGCATAAAAAATGCATACCCAATTAAGAACGAGCGAATTACTTTTAAACACAAGTGCGTGTGTTTGTTCGCTGCACTTGGTTTTGGGCGGGAGTGCAATACAAGTGCGTGTGTATGTTCGCTGCACTTGGTTTATGCGGGAATGCAATATAAATGCGTGTGGGTGTTCGCTGTTCTTTGTTTATGCGGGAAATGCATAAGTCGCCTAAACATCCTGGCCCCCCTAGGCGACTTGATCGTCTAGTGGACTGTATCATAAGCAGCGGGTGATCCGGTTCGAAGGACCATGTTTAGCTGAGGGAGAGCGGGAGACTAGGTTTAAAGGTGACCATATATTAATTGGGGGACTCCATTGGAGGAGTCGTGCTCTAGCTGCCGTAGGCTGCTGTGGAAATGAGCTGGGATTTATTCGGGGCGACTCCATTGGAGGAGTCATGCTCTAGCTGCCGTAGGCTGCTGTGAAAATGAGCTGGGATTTATTTGGGGGGACTCCATTGGAGGAGTCATGCTCTAGCAGCCGTAGGCTGCTGTGCAATGAGCGGGGATTTATTTGGGGATGCATTAATGCAGAGCCCCAGTGTGGCTTGTAAGCCGGAGCTTACTACCATACCAAAAATTACTCCGGGAGTGGAGTGGGAGCGATGCTTAAAGCACCGTGTGGTGGCCAAGCTGGTTAAGCGTTGACCATGCTGAAAATACCAGCGACTTATCACTTCACTAAGTTCAGCGGAGAGATATTTGAGAATTGCATAAAAAATGCATACCCAATTAAGAACGAGCAAATTACTTTTAAACACAAGTGCGTATGTTTGTTCGCTGCACTTGGTTTTGGGCGGTTGTACAATATAAATGCGTGTGGGTGTTCGCTGTTCTTTGTTTATGCGCGAAATGCATAAGTCGCTTAAACACAAAAAAAAAACAAAATATTGAAAATATAAACACACGCGGGTCGTTTTCTTAAGTAACTTTTTACTTTAAAATTCACTTTATGCTTAAATATTGCTTTAACATGTATAGTTCTGTCTAAGTTAAGCATTTCATTATCGAATTTTAGTTATTTATTTACATATCTATTACTGAAGCTTACAATTAAAAATAAAATTATGAGACTAGTAAAGAAAGCTTCTTCTTATGATCTATAACGCATGGCAACAAAAATGGGGAAAAATTTGTTGCGGCAAATGTTACAGCTGTTTTTGATTGACTTGTCAGTGCTGATTACGAATCCATGAGCATAAGGTTTCCATCAGCTCAAGATTTTGTGAAAAACGAGGCCAAATGTCAAAAAATCGGGGTTTTTTGGCAATATTTTAGAAACTCTAGCAAAGAAACAAAAGGCGGTATTAGGCTTAAATTAAAGCTAGAAGTCTCTACTACTATCCCTGAAAATACCATCCCTACACCTTGACCTGATGGTCACTTATAGTCATTTATTGAACAGCAAAACCTGATTTTGTGCGAAGTTTGAGTACCCACCGCAATTAAACAAAAGGGGATAGAGCCTTCCACTTGGGCTAAAATTAAGGCGTGAACTTTCGACTACAATCGCTTAAAATACCATCCCTGAACCTTAACCCTAAGGTCACTTATAGTGATGACAGCGCACGGCAGTGCGTTGGAAAAGTCTTGTAGAGTGTGTCCAGGAAATGTATTCAAGCTTCATACACGATTAACCGGATTCTTAAAAATTTGGCTAAAGTGTTGCGAAACAAAAAACGTTTTTTTGCTTTTGCCGGTTTTAGGGGGTATGTGGCTACACCCAACATATTCATTGTTATTCTATTGTTATTTCCAATACCTTTCAAACGATACCTTATATATTAAGTTCCAGCTACTAGTTGGAAAAATATTGGTTCGTGTCTCCACTACGAGACGCCTTGTTATGTATTTATGTGGCGTCTGTACGTACCTTCATTTAATTTCTTTAAAACTTTCAGGAATTAAAGTACAGAAAAAACTAAGAAGGTTTTGTTCCAGGATGTTTTGATTCGTATGCCTTTGTGGGCGTGGCTGCTGCCTGAAATTCGAAAAAAAGGCCACTGAGACCGCACTACTCAGTCCATGTCATATATGTGGATATCAGTAGAAGGGTCTTCAAACAAGCTATCTAACGCTTTCTTTTGTGTTTATAAAATATAAATATGTCATAACGTTACCGCCTGAAAACTAAAAATCAGGCTGCTGAAAATATACATTTCGGGCATTTTCTCAAAAACTGGTCAGTCGATTTTATTCTAGGTTTCCACAAATCTAGCCCAAAACCTTGGCTTTGATCTGGTATACAGCTTATATCTGGGAAAATTCTTGTTGTGGAGATATTGCGATTCAAATTGAAAAAATGTCGCTCCAAAAAGGTTCAAATGGTTAAAAATTAACATATCCGTCTAATTTGGTTACTTTAAGATATAAAAATAACATATCCAGTTCCCCGAAAGAAATTACCCATTCCCCGATTGCCACTTAAAGCGAAATTCCCTGCAAATCGGGCAATTTCCCGCGAGTTGACTAGTTGAAGGATGCAGCTGTGCTAATAACTTAGTACATGTCTTGGAAACCACAATTTGTGTGTATTTTAAAGTTTTTTTTCCAGTCACATGCCGAAATTGTAATATTTTTCACCAGTTTAATTGTAGTTATGTACACAGTATTTAACTATGCTACATGGGTTTATCACCCGCACTTAACCTACCTGGGAAGACGCATACAATATTACCTACAGTTGTACACAAACATGTATGTATGTATGAATTGCATTTAGTTCACCCAATGTGCCGCTACTACTTACATAAAATGTACAAATTGCCACTGAGCAAAACTACATGAGAAAAGAGCATTAATTAGTTTAATATCACGAGTGCAACTCCGTACACGTGATAGAAGTAAAACTTCTTAAAAAAAGCACATGTGTGTGACACCCGTCAGAAATCTTAACAAAAATAAACTACGAGACTATCAGACGACGACAGTTGTTTATTGTATCCAAAGTTGGTACCAAGTTGATAAGTTTTTATCATTTCTCATATTTTTTTCTAATACAAAGGATATGATCATTATTTTTCGCGTTATTTCGTATTCGAAAAATTATATGTTTCAATGGACACATCGATTTGAATACATAATCTAGATTTTAGATAATATTTTTAGCAATTTATTTGAGAAAAATAAAACATTTAGATTATTGTTTGTATTTTCATAGATTCTAAATTTGCTACCCCAAAATAATTGATATCAAGTAAAACACCTCTTTGAGGTAAAATGTTCGAGTGACGAAAGCTGAACTAGAAACACAAAATTTAAGATATCAATTTCGTGACGGAAAATTATACGAATTTCTTAACTGCCTTTGAAACGTACGGAAAATCTTTTTTTTTATTTATTCGGAACGTTGCAAAATTCCGTCTACTGCTAGAAACATAAAATAAAAAACAGAACTTTTGCAACGATTCGTATAAATAAAAAAGATTTTCCCTACGTTTAAAAGGCAGTTAAAAAATGCGTATAATTTTCGTCACGAAATTGATATCATAAATTTTGTGTTTCTAGTTCAGCTTTCGTCACTCGAACATTTTACCTCAAAGAACTATTAAAACTATTTGATTTATTTAACAGCAAAAACTGATTTTGGCAAAACTTATTAATTTTTTTCAATAGCACAGTATTTCAGTATTTTTATATTGTTCAATAAATGACTTTTAGGTCAAGATGCAGGGATAGTAGCCAAGAGTTATAGCTTTAATTTAAGCCCCAGTTAAAGGTTCTATCACCTTTTGTGTTTTGTGCTAGACCTTCTAAAATATTACAAAAAACGAGATTTTTTGACACTTTCACCTCGTTTTTTCTCAGAATCTGGAGCTGATGGAAACTTTATGCTTACGGACTCGTAATCAGCATTAAAAAGTCTATCAAAGGCATCTTTATCATTTGCCGCAACAAAATCACTGTTGCCTTGTTTAATTCTTGCTTATTATAAATTTTCAAATATGATATATTTTGTTTAAATTTCGTAATATAATTTGTTGATCTGTTTACAGCCAAGAAACATACAAACGTCAAACACCGATAATAGAAATGCTTTACTTCAGACATAGCCTTATGGTTTGAAGCAACGTTTAACTATAAAGGGAGCTTTTCAATTAAAGGTTGCTTGAGAAAACGGCCATTAAAGGAGGAACCACAATGAAAGTATCACTTATAATAAAAAATGACACATTTAAAAAACTGACGCGCAGCTACATGGAGACATTATAAATAAAATCGGCTATGCTAGAGGTTTTAAACTATCGATAGTCAACTAGTACTATCGATAGTTTAACCTTTTTTGAGAAAAAATATCACTACTCATCGATAGGAGCAAAAAAAAATAAAACTATTGATACTATCGATAGTACCATCGATAGTTTGACACTTCTAGTATTTTATAAGTAAAATGAATTATGTATTACAAAATGGATGTCGATTGAGTCGTTATATCCCAGAAATGGTGACTCTTAGGAAAAAAATGTCATAACGGATTTTGGAGATAATTGCATGATCTACACTTTTGTCTGATCTATTTTTATACCCTAGCGCACTTGTGCACAAGGTATTATAACATTGTTCACATAACGGTTGTTTGTAACAGGCAAAGCGAATCGAGGTAGACATATATAAATGTATACATAAATGATCAGAGTGAAAAGAGAAATCGATTAAGCGGTGACTGTCTGTCCGTCCGTCCGTCTGTGCACACGATAACTCGGGGGAAAAATTGAGATATCTTAACGAAACTTGGTACGTATACTTCTTTAGGACGGACGGTATTGAAAATGGGCAAAATTGGATAATAACTACGCCTGCCTCCCATATAACGGTTGTTTTCAGAAATACGAAAACTGCGATATTTTAGTAACTACTTAAGCCTATTCACTCAAAATTGATATTTACAATGATTTTTAGACGAAAAATAAGAATATTATAAATTTTTGGAAAATGGGCGTAGCCACACTTATGATTACATGTGTATATCTCGGTAACCGATGCACCAATTTCCCCCCAAACTTGGCACGGTTGTTGGCCTTGGTACAACAAATCAAATGGCTGAAAATTTTTAAAGTCGGACAATAACTACGCCCACACCCATATAACAGTAAATTGGAGAAATACGAAATCTTCGTTAAATCAGTAAATACCGAAGCTAATTTATTCAAAATTGATGTTTGCGATAATTCTTTAGCACAAGATGCGTGTATCTCGGTAACCGTTCTAGCAATTTGTACCAAACTCGGAATGATTATTGTGCTTGTCACATAAAAGCAAAAAGTTGCAAATTATTGAAATCGGACTAAAATTACGGCCACTTTTCAAATAACGGTAAATTTCAGAATTACTTGAAACTTCGCTATTTCGAAATTTAAGGATGCTTCTTCTTCTTCTTAATTGGCGCTGTAACCGCCTAAGCGATTTTGGCCGAGTCCAAAACAGCACGCCAGTCATTTCTCTTCTGTGCTAACTGACGCCAATTGGAAATGCCAAGTGAAGCCAAGTCCTTCTCCACCTAGTCTTTCCAACGCAGAGGAGGCCTTCCTCTTCCTCTGTTACCAGCATCGCGGCCCGCGTTGAATATTTTCAGAACAGGAGCGTTTCTGTCCATTCGAACGACATAGCCAAGCCAGCGGAGCCGCTGAATTTTAATTCGCTGCACTATGTCTATATCGTTGTAAAGCTCATACAGCTCATCGTTAAATCGTCTGCGATATTCGCTATCACCAACGCGTAAAGGTCCGTAAATCTTTCGCAGAATCTTTCTCTCGAAAACTCCAAGAGCCGCCTCATCAGATGCTTTCATTGTCCATGCTTCCGCGCCATACACCAGCACAGGCATGATGAGTGACTTATAGAGTGTGATCTTTGTACGACGAGAGAGGACTTTACTTCTCAATTGCCTACTCAGCCCAAAGTAGCACTTGTTGGCAAGAGTGATTCTCCGTTGGATTTCAAGGCTGACATTATTATTGGTGTTAATGCTGGTTCCCAAATAAACGAAGTCGTCTACTTTTTCAAACTTGTAACTGTCAACAGTGACGTGGGTGCCAAGACGCGTATGCTCTGACTGTTTGTGTGCTGACAGGAGATACTTCGTTTTGTCCTCGTTCACCACCAGACCCATTCGCTTTGCTTCTCTATCCAATCCCGAGAAGGCAGAACAGACGAAGCTATTGTTTTTACCGATAATATCGATGTCGTCGGCATACGCCAGCAATTGTACGCTCTTATAAAGTATTGTGCCTGAGCGGTTCAGTTCTGCGGCTATTATTATCTTCTCCAACATCAGATTAAGGAAATCACACGAAAGGGAGTCCCCTTGTCTGAATTCTCGTTTGGTATCAAACGGCTCGGAGAAGTCCTTCCCTATTCTGACGGAGCTGATGGTATTGCTCAACGTCATTTTACACAGCCGTATTAGTTTCGCGGGGATACCAAATTCAGACATCGCTGCATAAAGGCAACTTCTCTTCGTGCTGTCGAAAGCGGCTTTGAAATCGACAAATAGATGGTGTGTGTCGATCCTATTCTCGCGGGTCTTTTCCAAGATTTGGCGTATTGTGAATACCTGATCTATGGTGGATTTTCCACGCCTAAAGCCACACTGATAAGGTCCAATCAGCTCGTTGACGGTGGGCTTCAGTCTTTCGCACAATACGCTCGATAAGACCTTGTAACCTATGCTTATGGCGGGGTCGCCTTTCTTGTGGATTGGGCAGAGCACACTTAAATTCCAGTCGTCGGGCATGCGTTCATCTGACCATATTCTGCATACGAGCTGATGCATGCACCTCATCAGCTCCTCGCCGCCGTACTTGAATAGCTCGGCGGGAAGGCCATCAGCTCCAGCAGCTTGGTTGTTTTTCAGACGCGTAATCGCTATTCGTACCTCGTCATAATCAGGCGGTGGCACAGCTACTCCATAATCATCGACTGGGGCCTCGTGTTCGTCTTCTTCACTACTTTCAGCGCTGCTACCATTCAGTAGGTTATAAAAGTGTTCCCTCCACAATTTAAGTATATTCTGGACATCGGTCACTAGGTCGCCATTGTTGTTCTTACAGGAGTTCGCCCCGGTCTTGAAACCTTCCGTAAGTCGCCTAACCCTCTGGTAGAATTTTCGGGCGTTCTTCCTGTCGGCCAGCATCTCAAGCTCTTCGCACTCACGTATTTCGGCCTCTCATTTCTTATTGCGGCAAATACGTCTCGCTTCCTTCTTCAGTTCCCTATAACGGTCCCACATGCCTCGCGTTGCGCCCGATCGCAACGTGGCCCTGTAGGCGTCATCTTTTTTCTCTGCGGCTTCTTGACATTCCTCATCGTACCAGTTGTTCTTTCGGGCTCGCTGAAATCCAACTACTTCTTCGACGGCGGTACTTAATGATCGGGAAATGTGGTTCCACTGCTCGCGTATGTCGGATCGTTGAAGAGTGCTCTCTGAGAGCAGGTGTGTGAGTCGAGTGGCGAATAAATTGGCCGTCTGTTGTGATTGCAGCTTTTCGACGTTAAGCTTTCCTTGCATTGTTGGGCGCACATTTTTTGCTGTACAGACGCGGGTGCGTATCTTGGCTACAACAAGATAGTGGTCCGAGTCGATGTTTGGCCCTCGGAGTGTACGTACGTCCAAAACGCTTGAAGCATGCCTTCCGTCTATCACAACATGATCGATTTGGTTTCTCGTTTTTCGATCTGGAGACAGCCATGTAGCTTGGTGGATGTTCTTATGCTGGAACCTAGTACTACATATTACCATATTTCGGGCCCCGGCGAAGGCGATCAGCCTCAGTCCGTTATCGGACGTTTCGTCATGGAGGCTGAATTTTCCGACAGTGGCGCCAAAGATCTCTTCTTGCCCACCTTGGCATTAAAATCGCCAAGCACGATTTTGACATCGTGTCGGGGGCAGCGCTCATATGTACGTTCCAAGCGCTCATAGAAGAGATCCTTGGACGCCTCATCCTTCTCTTCCGTCAGGGCATGGGCGAAGATGAGCGAGATGTTGAAGAATCTAGCTTTGATGCGGATTGTGGTTAGAAGTTCGTCCACTGGGGTGAACGCCAGTACTCGGCGACGGAGTCTCTCTCCTACCACGAATCCAACACCGAATTTGCGCTCCTTTACGTGGCAACTGTAGTAGACGTCGCAAGGCTTTACGCTTACTTTTCCTTGCCCCGTCCATCGCATTTCTTGGATGGCGGTGATGTCAGCCCTTGTCTTCCTGAGGACATCAACCAGCCGGGCAGAGGCACCTTCCCCATTAAGGGTCCGGATATTCCAGTTGCATACCCTTAAATCATAGTCCTTTATGCGTTTGCCGTGGTCGTCACCAGAAAAAGGGGGTCTCATCCGAGGCTGTTTTTTTCTTTTCATTGGGCGGGATTTTAACGTGGCGGGACCCAAACCCAGCGCACGCGAAGTTTTACGCCTTCTCACTTTAGCCCGAATGGGTGTTTGGTTGCTACCCAGAGGATACGTGGATATAAATATCCGGACGTTGTGAGCTGCGATTTGAACCGTACGCACAAGAATCGCTTCTGGCCACTCCCAGGTGAATGGCAGTCAAAAGTTTTCCACTTCTGCGCACGGAACCATCCTCCAAAATTCTCAAAATTGATACTAACAACAATCCCTTGAAAAAAAATAACACTATTATGGAGTAGTGAAAAATGGGCGTGACGCCGCCCACATATATGTATCTATATAAGTTTATCTCATTATGTCTAACTGAACGTTCTATCGAAGATGTTTAAAATAGGGGTAAAACCACCCCTGCTTACCATGTAGCGGTAGTTTTCGGAAAGGTCAAAAACAAATATTTAATACTTGCGCCGGGTATTTAATGTTCGGCTCCGCCCGAACTTAGACTTTCTTACTTGTTATGATAAACCTTACACGTTGTCCTTGAACCAAATTCAACTGAATCGGTCTGGAACAATGGAATTCCGATTAGACTATTTTGGGGGGTGTTCCCGAGTTAGAATATGCGAAGTTTGAAATCGTAGCAAGTGCCGATTTCGAAAACTGTAACTTTTCGGTTTTCTGCCGACTTTTTCGCATTGAAGTATAGTATAAATAAGACTGTACATGAGTAATTTTTTAAATATCGAGCCCTTACCGCCAAAATAACGCAAGCGACATTTTTTTCAATATTTTCTTTTTGATGCAGAAATGTTCCTAGAGCACCCAGATTAATTTCTGCATCTAAACGAAAATTAACAAAAAGGCGTGTATTCTAGGTACTCATGAAATTTGATGTGTAAACATATGCGTACGGCAAAGCATAAAAGTACGTTTACATATAAATATAATTTCAATCAAAGCTCGTTAGCTGTCAAATTGGTTGTACTTGTTATTCTCACAACTCGCGGAAAAGTTAAGTTTCTTCTCTGCTACACATATTAAGCAATTTAAATATTTTTTAATTTAATATTTTATTAAAAATACCTTTAAAACCTCTTTTCCTTGCTAGCTTGAATTTTTGTTTACTTTTACGTTTGACATTCTTCCTCCCAAAAAGTACACCAAAAAGTTAACGGTTTAATCTGAGATTGTTTTATAATTATAATTTAGTATGGCTAATCTCTTTCTAATTACAGATTAGGGAGTTAAGCTCGAAAACGAGGATAATCTGTTTATATGTAAAACTATTATTAGGTGATTCATTTACATACATACGCATGTAGGTTAGGTTAGAAATTAAACATAAATTTCACTTAATTTTATTCATTTTACTGATTTAATTTTTTTTTTAATTTTTTTTCATTTTTAATTATTTTAATACATGAAATTATCAGTATGATTGATAAAATATGATACATACTTGTATATACTTGTAACTCAAGGGCGTTAAAATATCTTGAAAACACCGCGTCGCTTACTGTTTTTGAGCTTGTAGTTTGAGCATTTCTATTTGTATATATTCCCAAATTTAGCTTTTCTTTTAGGAAAATAATCTGTGATTCTGTTTCATCTGTCGCAAGGTTTAAGTTGAAGTCATGCATTCATATAACATACCATCTTTTGTTTGTAAAATGGAAAGCTAAATCTATTTGTTCAGCATTTCCTCTTACTCCCGTCTTCTCTTTTTGCAATCTTGTATTAGCTCAGATCCAGTACTCAATGAACTAACAGACTTTTATTATTATTATTATTATCATTATTATTATTATTATCAACAAACAGGACGCTTACAGACTATAAGACAAGTATATACATAGAATAAGGGAAACCCTTATGACAATTGCCTTATGAGTAAATTCTTAAAAGTAAACTTTGAGTAAGAAAAATCGAAGTCTAAAGATGAAGAATAAGCATTAAATTGGGAGAGAGTCCTCCTTAAAGGAGCATTCATACCATAAACAGTTTTAACAACACCCACAAAAAACAATTCATTACAACGAAGAATACGTGAGGGAACATTAAAACGAATTTTCATAAGGAGGTGCGAGCAATCTATAGAGCCTACAATGATGTCAAAGACAAAGCACATCGATAACAAAGTACGCCTGGACTCTAAGGACATGAGATTTATCAAAAAACAACGAGAACGATAAGACGGAATATGGTCTACAAATTTCAACGGACGCAAAGCAAAGCGGATAAAAGCCCTCTGAACAGACTCCAATCTGTTCACATGAACTCCAAACAAATACAGCGTATTCTAACCTCGACCGAACTAAAGACGAATACAACAGTTTGGGAGTATAAGGATCGGAAAATGACGAGCAGTTGCGACGAATAAAGGCCAACATCGCGAATGATTTAGAAACAATAAAGTTTATGTGGGTGGTGAAGGTGAGCAAAATAAACACCCAAGTCTTTAAAATCAGTAATTGATTTTAGCGGGACATTCGAAAAACAGTAAGAGGTTGGAACAATACTAATCACTTTTGCAAAAGAGGTATAATGACATACCAATATTGAGGGACAAACGATTACGCGCACACCAACAGTACAAGTTATCAAGCTCACCCTGGAGAATCAATGAGTCGTCTCTATTTTTAATTTCATAGTATATCTTCAGGTCATCTGCATATAGATGAAACTTACACTTTGAGAAACAGGAAGATATATCATTAATAAAGATAACAAATAATAACGGACCTAAGACACTACCCTGGGGAACACCAGAGGAGGAGACAATAAGAATAAGACGATACATTATTAAAACGAACAACACAGCGTCTGTTATACAGATAGGATGTGATCCACTTCAGAAACTCTGAATGAAAGCCCAGGCCTACAAGGTTAGCTATCAATATTCGATGAGGCACCCTGTCAAAAGCCTTAGGGAAATAGGTATATATAGCGTCAATTTGGAATCCCTTTTGAAAGGGTTTCCTCTGTAAAAGCAGCTAAATTGGTTAACGTAGATCTGCCCGGCACGAACCCATGTTGGTTGCGACGTAATAAATGTTTAACAGCAAAGTAAATTTTATCTTTAACTATGGACTCAAACAGTTTTGAGACAGTGGTAAGCTTAGAAATCGGCCTATAATTCTCAATACAATTTTTATTACCACTTTTAAGAATTGGCGTAATAAAAGTCAATTTCCAGTCATCGAGGAAAACTCCGGCAGATAGAGACATGTTAAAAATGTGCCTCAAAGGCGCAATTAGTGAAGGACAATTTTTAAATAAAATAACCGAGAGGCCATCTACATCAGTGTTAGTGGATAGTTTAAGCTGGTTAATGCCATTAGCTACATCCTCGTCTGTCAACTTTAATTTCCCGAAGTTAATGGGAGTATCTAAATTTGACAAAAGATCTTCAGGAATAAAATCATTATTAGAATTACCTGAAATAAAGTTGGAAGAAAAAAAATCAGCAAAAAGATTAACAGCTTCGGAGATGGAGTTGGCTGACACCCCGTTAAGCTGGACCGATGCAGGTATATTAGAGCAATTTTTCTTTGATTTGATATAACTCCAGAAGAACTTGGGATTAGATTTAATATTGCTTTCTACGCCGCGAATATAATTCCTATACAAAGATTTATTGAGCCTGTTAAATTCAGCTCTATAAAACGCGTAACGCTCACGCAAATTAACATCGTTGGAATGCTTTTGTCTTTTGTAGAACATATTCTTCTTATTCCTTATACGTTTGAGTTCTTTAGTAAACCATGGACGCTTTGCGGTTTTCGAATTAAGAATCGGGATGTGACCCACACAAATATCACAAAGTTTAGACTTAAAAATATCGTAGCAACCGGTTACATCCACATTACCAAAGAGCTGGGACCAATCCAAATCAAACAAATTATTCAATTCAGCAAAATTACAACAAGAGTAGTTAAAAGCAACCGTCTGACTAGCAGTCGGTAATTCAAAATATTGGTAAAATTCAAACTCCAAAACCATAGGGCTATGATGCTGATTTGGAGGAGAGATGTAACTGGCCGCATGAGAAAGCTTGAAATTTATATTAGAGCTAATAAATATTAAATCTGAAATTCGGTTTAACTCATTAAAAGAACCATTGATTTGAAATAATTCAATACATAATAAATTATCAATTAAATATGATTCAGATAAAGTAGTAACATTTGATGGGGTGAGGTAAATATTGTTATCAATAAAGCTCCAGGAAATATTACATAAATTAAAGTCACCTAAAACACAAAGTTGGCTGTTTCCAATTTTCTCGTGGAGTGCCAGTATATTGTCAACATGTGCCTTGTATATGACATCACAGCTGCCCGGCGGAATGTAGGTCACACAAATGTACAGCACACCACAGGTGCCATGTAATTTTACACAAAGCTGATCCAACAGGGAGTTGGCATCTAGCAGCGGATAAAAAGAAGCTCGAAGATATCTGCGCGCTGCTATCAGTACACCACCACCCCTACTAACACCTTTTAGCAAAATCTCTGTCTTTGCGAAAAACGTCAAAGAGAGCTGGATTAAAGAACTTCGCATCGAAAAAGTTAGCATTCAGCCAGGTTTCTGTCAGAACGAAGCAGCCATAATCCAATTGTGAGCTGAGAATGTAGACAGATTCGGATTTTGTCCTGAGTCCCGAAGTATTTTGGTGATAGATACTTATTTTCCGATCACCAGAGGTAGAATGACTTTTTACTTCTTGGGCTGCGGCTGGGCATCTTTTTGAAAAAAATCAAAAGGCCGGACAGCAACGTTGGAGGGCCAAATATCCGGTGACAGAATTTTTAAGTAGTCAGATTCTGAAACTCCAAGCTTGGAATTAATGTGCTTAATAGTTTCCAAATCAGAATCCTTCTTGACCAGTTTATAGCATACAATTGTCTTCTTATCGATAGCTGCATATTTAGCCACATAGCCAATGATGTCCTTATAGTAGGCAAAAACGATGATAAGTGCAGCCATTTGCGGCGAACCACAACTCCCAGCTCCGAGTTCTCATTTGACCCAAATACACATCGCCTATGTCTCTTATGAGTACGCTTTTTATCCATAGCGGACCACTGTGCATTTTTTGCTTGCGCATTGGTAGTTGCGTTTTTCGCTTGTGCGTTGCTCAACCTAGCATTGTTCGCCAAAGCCGCAGCAGCGGCATACGTAGGCACAGCGTTAGCGGGGCCAGCAGTTGGTGAATACAAGCAGGCGGAAGAGATGAAGCAGAAAAACCGATGTTATTACCAGGAGTAGGTGGCGAGCGAGTAAAAGCAACAGCAGCAGAAAAACCGGTATTACTACTAGGAGTAGTTGAAAAACCCGTATTAGTATCAACTACATCAAGAGCGGTATAACCAGTTTTTATACCCGGCGCATCAGAAACACAATGCATTTCAGAACTTTTTCGTACTGCCACGGTATTAGAGTCAGCAACAGCATCATTAGATGGCGCAGTGAAAGCGCGCTTTGGCAATTTACCAGGCTGAGCAACAACAATATCACTAGCTTTTGCTTGCGAACGCGTCGTTCTTTTGTTTCCACTAGTAGCAGGAGCCGGCGAAATAGAATTATCATTTGCTGGTTCAATTAATGCGATAAAAATGCTTTTTAATTTTTCCAAATCCGAAATCGCGTTTAAGATTTTATCTTTCAGCCCACAATGGGCCGTACAATTAGTACATAAAGACATTATTGCGAGATAAATGAAAATAAACTCAGAGCGATAGAAAACACGACCGAACTATTCTGCAGTCACAGTCACACATGGCAACGTCACCAGGCAACGAAAACAAATGGTTGTTATAAAGTTCGTTCACAGATAGCAAATACAAATGAAATTAATGAATTCTAATCATTCGAAAACGAATTTTTCTGAACCCTGGTACAATTGTACCTTTTTCCGACGTTTGATGACTTAAAGGTACATTAGGTACAGACACTAGATTTTAGGTACAATCATCTTTTGATCATATGCATTTGTAGTTTTTTTTTCTTTTTCCTTTACCGTGCTAGTACATTTACTTTGCTTTCATTTTGAAGAATAAACAATTCTAAAGAAAAGTGGTCAAAAGGAAGAAATTAAAAAAGTTATATTATGTATTATCTTAAACATTTAGAGCAGCCACTACGAAAAATTAACACTTTGCTTAGCATCCTCAAATTCGTATTTTTTTCTATTAATTTTAACGGTTATTTTCACTAAGTCAAATTCAATGGCATTTGCGGTCAAATGAGTAAAAGTTGTGTCTAAATATGGCGACAAATTTTGTTGTCAAAATAAGACATAATGAAGCCTTTATTCACACATACAGTTCAGTGTCTACGATGTCTTCAAATTTCATATTTTATTTAGATGGGAACTATAGCTATTTGACCCATATTCGCTTTTTGATTTCTGGAAATATATTTAAAATGCTTTCGAAGTTGCTTCCTGCAATTTGATTATTTTCTCTAGACTTGCTGCACCCATCAAAAGGAATCGGATAAATAAGCAGACTTTTCCTGTTGTTTTATATAAAGCTTGATAAAGAAGTATACTTCGCAAAGTGTGTTTTTTTTTTTTGTCTTTTTCGCCAATATTTTTCAGTAGCCAAAATTAGACAAAAACAACGCTTCTCCGATTCCCATTAGATTATATGTATGTCTATAGATATAGGCCCAGTTAAAAAAAAAAACATCTATCTTTTGTATACATGTTTTAAATAACATTTATAAAAAAAACTACAAATGAATGATGTTACTTTTTTAGGTACAATCTGTCTCATTTAGTTACATTTATTTTATGATATTAGGTACAATCTCAAATTAAATTTTTCAGCCCTGATACAAACTTAACAGCCTAATTCATAAAAACTTATGAAATGTTTATAAAGACTTTATC
>NW_023458561.1:6219044-6219652 GCF_013731165.1 Rhagoletis pomonella | reverse complement strand
CGTAGACCATATATAACGCAACAGTTTTTGTGAATGCATTAAGTCGTTGTGAAGAACTCAAAGTGTGAAGTGCTAATTTCAGATAAAAAAATATTTCAAAAAAAAAGAATAAGTTAAGTGACCATTCCAAATCAAAAAGTTTACAATGAATCCACCATCCTCTACACCGCAAGATGAAGCAACTACATCAACAACTATCGAAAACCCAATGAGTCATATACCCAAGCATGATGTTACTGTTTTTGGTGTGTCTACTGATTTAACTGATCTTAATTTACCAACCCATCTGGATATCTTGAGATATTATTTTTACTTAAGCGAACGTGCTAAAACAGAACAAAAAAAGTTTTCCCATAAATCATTCACTATTCAAGTACAAGATAAGTTGATTGGAATTTGGGAAAAACTTGGTATGGAAATAATGCTGAAAAAAGTGTATTTAATAAATTGAATAAATTGCTTGACAAGTATCAAGAGCAAATCAAGAGAAGAAACAACACCCAACACTTTACAGAGTATGTAAAATATCTGGAAACAATTTTTTACATTGGAACATGTAAATGCGATTTGAAGGCAGCTCCATGTGCATGCGGCTGGGTTCCCGAACG
>NW_023458561.1:6217764-6218944 GCF_013731165.1 Rhagoletis pomonella | reverse complement strand
ATGTACCATTTTCTACTTTTTAAAAGGATTTTATATCGTCCCATTAGACTGTCTAATAAATCCACTCCTCCCATATGCCGATTGTATTCTTTGACTACATATGGACACTTTACATCTATTGTTCTTTTCTGCTTACGATCATACCTTTTGACTAACGTTTCTGGATAAGTTCCTGCAAATGTTGATATAAGCGTGACATACTTGTTGTCCTTCCAAACCAGTGATGACACATCAATCCCATCTACCGTTGAAACAAACTCATAAGAAGTACCGCGCATTTCCTTCTTCATATCAGCTTCAGAAGGAAGCTTGCAATTAGGTAATCTATTTCTGCGGATTGTACCTAATGAAAGAATCCCCTTTTTCGCTTGGTAAGCCACAAGTGGTAAAGCCGTGTAGTAGTTGTCGTGATATAAACGGTAATTTTCATTTTTAGGTATTATACGAGATAAGCGAAGGACTACGTTTGATGTAGCACCGAGGTTTGGCTCATCATCGGGACGTGTTGCCATATTCTCCTGTCCAGAGTATATCTCAAAATTATATGCAAATCCAGAGACTCCGGCAAGTACAAAAAATTTAAACCCCCATTTATGGGGTTTCATCGGCATGTATTGTTTCATGTAGTGTCTAACTTTCGTCGAACACATTTGCTCGTCTATGGAAAGATGTTCTTCCAAAGGAATCCCATTGAATTTCAGGTTTAGTTTTTCTATTAGTGGCCTTATTTTGTAAAGTCTATCGTGACCTTCTTCGTTCACTGGTACAAATTTGGAGTTATCATTGAAATGAATATGCCCTCGCAATATTTCAAAATGGTTTACTGACATTGTGCTTTTAATTGGAGTAAATCCAAGCTGATCACTCCAATAAGATCTAACGCTGGGCATGTGAACAAGTGACATATACAAAACAATGCCGATATACTGTCTTATGTCAGATTCGGTGAAAGATCCTGGTCTCTCCGGATGTTTACCAGTGTAGTACAAATTAGTTTGTTCAACTATCATAGCCATTAAATCTTCAGAAAAAAAGTAATTAAAGAATTGAAACGGAGTTTGTAGGTTCAATAAATCGCCGTTAATTGTACAATTTCCCCGAAAACGTAACTGCTCTTCATTCAGTTGCAAAAATTTATGTTTCCAGATAATATTTTTCATTTGTGCTTCTCCTGTAACTG
>NW_023458561.1:6211966-6217664 GCF_013731165.1 Rhagoletis pomonella | reverse complement strand
AAGAACCTCATCTTGTTATTTTGAGAGAACCCAATTCAGAATTGATTGGTTACGTAAGACTGGAACATGAAACCGCTGAATACAAAACAACCAAATTAAATGGTTTTTTCAACGATAAAAATATATCACTGGATGCATTAATTGGAATATGCACTGACGGTGAGCCAACAAACACTGGCCCACACGGTGGAATTATACGACGATTCGAATTGCTGTTAAAAAGACCATTGCATTGGTTCGTTTGCCTTCTACACTTCAACGAACTTCCGTTTCGGCATTTGTTTGAAGCTTTGGATAAATCAACCAGCACTGGACCAAGATCGGCAACCGGAAAACTGAGCCGTCAAATCGAAACTTGTGAAATTCTTCCGGTAAGTTATTGCTATCACTCATTTATTATAATTGTCAACCATTTTTAATTATTTTATTATTATATATTTTCAGGTGGTGGACGGCTTCCAGAAAATTGAGTTGCAAAATATGCCCCCTGCTCCAGAAAAAATTGAATTTTCCACCGATTCGAAGTATTTATACGACATGGCCCATGCAATTTCTGGCGGCGTGGATCCGGTGGATCTGGCTAACATCAAACCAGGGAAAATTGTACATTCTCGGTGGCTCACCAAGGCCGCTAGATTATTGCGATTATATGTGACAACGGAAAATCCAGATGCAAATTTAAGAATTCTGGTTGAATTTATAATTAAATGTTATGTGCCAATGTACTTCAATATCAAGTATTACAGCTCTGTCGTGTACGGCAGTGCATTATTTTTCAAGGTTGGTTGGTCACGATTTCTAGAACCTCGTTTACGCAAAATTGTCAATCAAGTAATTAAAGATAATTCATATTATGCGCATTCGGAAAATATCTTGTTATCAATGTTGTTTGATGATAGCAAAGAAAAGCGCGACTGTGCCATCAAGAAAATTCTACGCTATCGAACCGATGTTGACGAGCCAATGGAACTTAGAGTTTATAAAAAACCAGATATAAACTTTAATTGCAGAAGTTATACGGAAATGATCAATTTGAATGATATAAATATCGTATTTGAACCACCATTCACGCGAAGCATTCCGTACGATACATTGAAAGAATATTTAAATCAAGATGATCCACCGTTTAATGATCCAAAAATTCCATCACACATACAAGGAACGGAACGACATGTTCAATTGCTAGCTAGCGTTTCCAAACGGGTTATACCGGAAAATGTAGAGGCTGTTATGGCGACGACATTAGAGAGCCGTGCGAAATTGCCCAGACTTGAAAGTAAAAAAGACTTCAAACAATAATTTTTTTTAGTTTCTTTTCTATAACTCACTTAAATTAATTTTTTTATTTACATATGTTCTGACTAAATAAATTTCTTAAGAGAAAAAATAGATATTATTATAAATAAATAATAAATATTATTATAAATAAATAAATAAAAATAAATAAAAAACATAGCCATTTAGCTGATTTTTTCATGTAAAGGCCAAAAATGGTGATTTTTTGAAATGATTGTATGGGGAACCCCCCAGGGGAGTTCCAGGGGGTGTGCCACTGGCATGGGTAGATCGGCCGTCCAAAGTTAGTGGGGGTCGGTCATACATTTGGAGCACTCTAAATGGGTCAAAGTGGGATTTTTCAAAATTTGCCCCTACCCAAAAGTTCGACCCAAATTGGGGGACATCAGAATTCGTTTTAGAGGTATGGTTCCTTCGGCAAAGTTTCTTATTTTGATCCCTAGAATACGATTTTCACAGAGCAATGAGCGATTTTTAAATCGACCCGCCCTAATGTATATGTAAGTATACTAGCATATAGCATGTGGAGAATGTCTTTTGTTATATAAAAACTTAGTCTAAAGGGAGAATTTGTTTGTACAGATCAAGTGAATGTGTAAAATAGTTTTTATTGTTTTAGTCAAATACGTTCATTTAAGCTCAGATGGGCTGTATGCAAGAAACTCGTCTTCTATTGATTTCTGATTTTCCTGGAACCTGGAATCTCTTTGAAGGTCACACCACAATTTCGAGCTCAAAATGTTTCATGAACCATGGGAAAGTCATTACGATCACAACAGTTAGACAAAACGTGTTGACTTCGGAACCTTTCTATGTTTCACATTAGGCCAGATTGGCGGTTGTTTTGAATAGCACGGAATTGACCTTAGCACACTTGCATGTGTATCTAGACACGCGCTTTCGCATTTGTTGGATATTATAAAAGCTATATGAATATTAAATAATCAAATTTATCTATTTAAAAAAATTTTACAATTTTTATCTTCCAACTAAATTTAAGGAAAAATTCCGCCCCGGTGGGAAACACCGCCGCCCTATAGTCGGGCCTGCACATATGTATATGTATAAATATGGATACAATCGACTTGTATATATGTAATATATATAATCACTCATCTAAAACCTTATCGAAAACCTAAATACTTGAAAATCGTAAAAGTTACCGTTTTTGAAATCGGCACTTGCCAAGATTTTGAACTTCACGTACTCTAACTCGGGAATGGTTTAAATAGAGTAGCAATTAAAAAATATTTCGCGGGTTATAATGTACTTCAATTAGGTTGACAAGGGATCATTTATGAAAAAAGGCGTGAGTACACTAGGTACTCGTGAAATTTGATCTGTAAACATATGCGTACGGCAAAGGATAAAAGTACGTTTACATATAAATATAATCTCAATAGAAGCTCGTTAGCTGACAAATTGGTTGTGCTTGTTATTCTCACACTCTCACTTTTTTTTGCTACACATATTATGCTATTTAAATATATTTTAACTTAATATTTTATTAAAAATACTTTTACAAACCTCTTTGCCCTGCTAGCGTCAATTTTTGTTTACTTTTACATTTGACATTCCTATTCTTCTTCGCAAGTATAATCGATAAAACTATATTATTTTATAATTATAATTTTGTATGGCTAATTCTTTTTCTAATTATAGAGTAGGGAGTTAAGCTCGAAAATGAAGATAATCTTTTTATATGTAAACCTATTATTAGGCGATTCAGTTACATACATACACATATATGTTAGGTTAGAAATTAAACATTATATGCACTTAATATTATTCATTTTGCTGATTTAATTTTTTTGTTCATTTTCATATTTAATTCTTTTAATACATGAAATTATCGGTATGATTGATAAAATATGATACTTGTATATTAGACTGCATCACCAAAATAAGTTCCGGTTTTCCACCGGTATTACAAAGTTTATTATATTTTAAGACGTCCACCGAAATATTTCGGAAAAATATTAAGATTTACGCAAGCTGAACCGATTTGAAAATACCTCCAAAAATTTAGTTTTTTATGAATAAAAATAGTTTCTTAAAGAACTTTTTGAAAAAGTCCCCTCAGATGACTAAACAGATTAAGTTTAAAAAATTTGCATACAAATATTTAAAAAATTTTTCAACGGAATCGTAAAAATGAGATTTTTGATGCTGTTTTTTCACTTTTTTCAAAGATTGATTTACGAAAAACTTGAAGAACTAAGTCAAAACTATTCTGATTTAGACTTATGGGATCTCAGAAGAAAGGTATTTTTCCACTGTTTTTATTTCTGTCAAAAAAAAAAGTCATTCGTGTCCCTTTTTTTCAAATACCAACACATCTTAATTCAACTTTGAATGACGTTCGTTCATCCTACCTTTCTCTTTCATCCTTTGAATGACTTTATTAGCAAAGAAATAAAAAGGGTGAGAAAATACCTTTCCAATGACACCTCACAAGTCTAAATCGGAAGAGTTTAGGTTCAGTTATTAAAGTTTTTCTTATTCCAATCTTTGAAAAAAGTTAAACAAACAGCATAAAAAATCTCATTATTACGATTCCGTTCAAATTTTTTTTTTAATTTTTTTTTAATATTTTTATGCAAATATTTTAAGCTTAAACCTTATGTCATTTGAGGGGATTTTTTCAAACAAAATCTTTAAGAAACTATGTTTATTCTTTAAAAACTCCATTTTTGGAGATTTTCAAATCGGTCCAGCTCACGTAAATCTTAATATTTTTCGGAAATATTTTGGTGGACGTCTTGAAATATAATAGATTTTAAAATTCCAATGGAAACACAGTATCGAGATTTCTTTTTGTATGGGGAGTGATTCAGTCTATTGTATATACATTTGACTCAAGGGCGTTAAAATATCTTAAAACACCGCATCAATTACTGTTTTTGAGCTTGTAGTTTGTGCATTTCTCTTTGTATATATTCCTAAATTTAGTTTTTCTTTTAGGAATATAATCTGTGGTTCTGCTTCAGCTGTCGCTAGGTTTACGTTAATGTCATGAATACATATAACATAAAATCTGTTTGCAAAATGGGAAGCTAAATTCATTTGTTTGGCATTTCCTCTTACTCTCGTCTTCTCTTTGTGCAATCTTGTATTAGGTCTGCTCCAGTACTCAATGAACTCACAGGTTTTTACACGTACTTGCAGGAAGTTACAGGAAAAATGATCCCGTACACTAAAATCATGTAATTGAGAGCGATTTTTGGAGAGTTGTGAAGAGAATGAAGTTGCAAGATTTTACCCGATGTTTTTTTTTTGTTGCCGTACTTTTTGCTGTTACTCATTTTTTAATCTCACTTCAGAGAGATTTTGTTGTTTGACAGTTTTATAGGATTTTGCACGAAAAGTATTAGATCAGAGCTAGTATATCATCCGTACATATGTATATATACATATATTCATGTTTGGTCATAAGTTATCAACGGTCCCAGTTAAAATGACTTCAGTATTTCTTTAAATTTTCGCCTTGCTTTTCTATCAATAGACTACTAACCCTATAAGAACAGTGAAATGTCCATCAAACACTCCCATCACGCGTTTAAGGCCAATGTGCAAAAAATGATGGAAACAAATGTATACATGTGATTTTTTATCTTCTTTCAACTTATGGCCTTATTTAGTGGTCTCTTTTTCACCAACGCAAGATTTGCAAATGTGTTAGTAAGATAAATGAGAATGTGTTAGTTTCCCTCACCGAATTCTTGTAGGGAAACCTATGCCTAAAACAAACCAATATCAAAACCACTTGCATCAAATGAGTTCATTCATATGTATTCACACACAAACTTAAGTATGTGTACCTATATGTACAATGCCCTATGCATGCGCGGAGTTTGCTTCAAATCATTTCTACCGCATTTCCTCTTACTCTGCATATGCCCAAATGTATGCTACCATTTGCAATAGCAAGTAAACAAAGGGTGTTTCTAATGAAATTAAAAATTTTCTGTTGCAATACACATGCTGGCCCTTCGAAATTTTTTGCTGGGCTATGCGTTACAGCTTCGCAAATTTTACCCCTACCGAAACCAAAGATGTATACACATCAAACAAAAAAATAAAAAATGTGCTATGTTGGAAAAAAATTAAAAATTATTAAAAAGTCCCCGTCTCAAAAGATTTTCCCATGTATGTGGGTATATGAATAAGGACCGCTTCAAATCGATTTCAAATTTGTACTTTCGCTGTAGAAATTTTAGGTCTGTCCTATGTAGTTTGACTATTGTCAATTAAATCTAATGCTTTGTATTGTATGTGCTCCACGTTTTTCGTTTTCAATCTCATAAATTGTTTATAATGACTTTTGCTAAAATTTCAAAATCAAAAGTTATCAAAAAAAAAATCAAGGGTAATTTTAAGCCATTTAAAACTTGCACTATAT
>NW_023458561.1:6208554-6211866 GCF_013731165.1 Rhagoletis pomonella | reverse complement strand
AAGGGGCAAAACTTTTAATATTGAAAGTACTAACCTCTTATTTTACTAGACTCTACTTCCCCCCACCAGTGGTAAGGGGTAGAGAATTTTAAAATAAGAGTATTTGTAGTTCAAGCATCGCTGGGACTCTCAGCCAGAGAATTACTTGTTACCTCCCACCCGAGGTAAGGAACATGTGACTCAGCTCTGCATCGAACATATGGCAATGGCCATTACCTCTACATTAGATATAGTCAAGGGTGGTTACCTCTGCATTTCATGTAACTAACTACTTTTGGACATAAAATATCAATAAGAAAAACAAAATATTTTTATTTTTTCATTTTTTATTTCTTTTTTTTATTACATTTCATATTTGTTTACATATTCTGGGGTAGGTGGTCCCATATTCGTACTCCGTCAGACATAACTTCAAAATGATAATATGAAATTTCGATCTTCCTTTTATTTTTCCTCAATTCGAAAAAGTATTTGCGATTGGCAGGATATTTAAAAGAAAACAATCTTCGGCATTACTTGTCAACTAGTTTCAAGTTAGCTTTTTGTAGTTAACTACAAGTCATATACATATTTTATAGAAATCCCTCAAAAAAGCTAACTACAAGAGGGTTATTTTTTATCAATTGATTTTTTTCTGCAGGGTATCTATATAAACAGATACAAATAAATTACTTTGTTTATCTGGGTGTGTATATGCATATGTAAATACTCCTAGGTGCTTATGTACACGAATACATTTGATGTAGTGCGGATTTTTTTATTACGAAAATTAATTCAAAAGAATTTAGAATTTTTAATAATGGCTCGAGCAGCAACTCTTTATTCAACGAATTAAAGTTAACAAATTGTCGATTAATTTTTTTTTTTAATTCCATCGAATTGTTCGGTTGCCGCCATGGAGATTCAAAATCGAACACTGCTTTGCTTCCAACTTCAAAACGCTTCTGAAAAAGCTTGCTGTACGAACACTTTCGTAGGCTCCGCTACCTTTTTGTACGCAATAGGGTGATTGAATCGAGTTTTCCAAACTGGCTTTTAGCTGAAGTTTCTGGGTGGTTTTTTGAAATCGTATTTTTCGAACATCGAATTAACAGGAGTTTGTTATCGAATAAATCGGGTTGTTGATCTACATATTATATTTTTACAACTGCATCTCAAAATTCCCTGTAAAACATAGCGCTTTTACCAATCTTGCACTCTAATACAATAAAGTTTCCTTTTTTGGTATAGGTACATATATTTCTCAAATCGAAGCTAATCAATAACAAAACGTTTTTTTTTTTGCTGCATTCGCCTTTAGAACATAGGCATAGCAAAAAGAAGATGAGCAGCTTTATTACACTAAAATTATTAGATATGCGTTTATTTAAAATATCTGCTCATTTACCGTACGAGTTTTTCCTTAATTTAGATTTTCTTTCTGTTTAAATGCAATATAATTGTAGTTCTGTTAAATGCGTCTATTCTTAGTTATTTAGCTTTTTTCTTAGGTATCATACATTTGCCTAAAAAAACACTCATATGTGCATTCATGCAATTACTGGATAATTAAATATTTGCATGATTGAGAGAGTGTTTGATATCCTTATGCTTTTTTTGTTTTGTTGAAATTAAATGCATTTTGAAAATATGCAAATTTGGTCCATTGCATTTTTTTTTGCTTCACTTTCAATCACATTTGCTTTCGGCATTTCATCATTCGCAAGTGCAAAAAATTGCTTAACAAAAGAAATTATACAAGCGTGCAATTCTCGCACAGCTGCACATGCAGAGTTGAAGTTATTCGACAAGAAACTTAAATGCCGAAGGAGATATATTTTCTTAAATATGTAGAAAAACACAACAAAAATAAAATTGCATTGAATGCAGTACTTGTGTAAGAAAATAATATTTGGCTGTGCAGCCTAAAGTTAACCTTCACGTGGTCGGTATTGAAAACTTGCGTAGGCGGTCAGGCGTCTACATTTGTAGCAAGAATGTATTTTGGCGGTACTTTGGCAAAACCTCGCATCTCGTAAAATTAACTCAAACTGGGCTTCAAAATATTGTGATTCCTTCTATGCTATTCTTAATTAACCAAAAAGTACTAAATCTTTAATATTCAGAGCAAAAACTTATTAAAAATAATTTTTTGTTATAGAGTTATATGTTTAAGAGGTTTGTTTAAGAGTGATTTGAGATACGACGTTTTGCGAAAGTACCATCGATTTGTAAGACTCATACAGGGAAGAAGGTAAAGTAGAGTATGTACTTAGAAGAAGATAAAAAACCTTAAAGTAAAGATTAAAAAATAAAAAATTAAATACGTAAAGGAAGAGATAGACATTAAAAGATAAAAATAAGCATAAATCAAGGATAGAGACAAAGATAGTGATAGAGAAAGTTATACGAGATATAGATAGGGACAAAAAGAAGATGAAACTGAAGAATAAGATATGTTATGTTATGATTACTTACGTTATGGTAATTATGTTATACTGTATTTTGTTATGTTATGTTTTATTACTTTATGTTACGTTGTGCTATACTGTGTTATGTTATATTATACATATAATGTAATGGTATACTTTGTTACGTCATGTTCTGTTATGGTATGATATGTTAAGTTTTTTGAAGTGAAACAACTTAATCGAGTTCGGAGATGTTTGCGTTAAATATCTAACACTGTTGAAGACATGGGTCCTGGCCTGGTATTTCTGATATTTAACAATATTTTGAATTACCTGAGAGTACTTGCCTTGGAGTTTATATATTTATGCTTTTGAATACTTAAAGTTAACCACTTACCTTAAAATACTTTACTTGCCTGGAACCCTTAACCCTATTGTGAACTACTAGCTTAATGTTAATGCAAAAGATAATGTAAAAGTTAATCGTTCGCTACACCCTCCCGAATACGGACCACTTAAAATCCGAACAAAAACTCTTTTATTTCGCCGGAAATAAATCCTCAATTTTTTATTTAATTGCCAAAGCGTGAATGAACACGAAGAGGGCCTGTGCATTGGGTTTGCAACATTGCTTTAGTTCCATGAAAGGGGTTGCCACACCTTAGAAAATCGGATTCAAAAATCTCTACCGCAGATGTTAGCGTTAAATATTTAACACCAAGTCACAAAATCTGTATCGTTCACTAGATTTTCAAAAATGAGATGTCGAATGAAAGGCCTTATCCTTTGGCTGTGTAACTTACTTTAGATTCTATTGTAACGTAGCAATTCACTACGAAACAATAGTACACAGCACGTCGGAGTACATACGCACCCCACCGTACACACATATCCCACTATACATACATACAGACACCACTGT
>NW_023458561.1:6207659-6208544 GCF_013731165.1 Rhagoletis pomonella | reverse complement strand
CGACAACGTACAAACGAAGCATACACACTCCACTGCACATATATATATCACCGTACATACGCGACAATGTACATATGTACTCTTCGGCACACTCATACAGCATCAGGCAAAACACTGCTAGCAGCATACCAACCACTTCGTTCGCCAGCTACCATCGGGACAGCGTACACGACGAATTCTCAAACGAAATACACAGCAACGGGTATAAAAAGCTGAACAAGTGCGCAGTCGAGTCAGTCTCGCTAGGTAAGCGTTGGGCTTGACTAGTCGGTTGGCGCCTAGTGGTGTGTCCTCGGACGCACTAAATCGTCTCTGACTAGTCAACCCAAACATTGCTTGACCAGCCGGTTGGCGTCTAGTGGTGTGCCTTCGGACGCACTAAATCGTCTCCGGCTGGTTAATCCAAGCACGGCTCGACCAATCAGTTGGCGCCTAGTGGTGTGTTTTCGGATGCACTAAATCGTCTCCGGTTGGCCGAGCCACGGCTACCGCCGCCCCCATTCCAGCCCCTACTCATGTAGTGTGCAATTATGGGAGCGGCGGTGCCTGACGAGTCTTGCTAGGTCGCTCCGCTCCATCGGTTGCTGAGTCGCCGAGTAACAATACGAGCCACCCGTTGCCAGTAGAGGACATCCGTTGCCGAAGAGCACCCGTCGGGCCGCCGCTTACCGTCACGCCACCGTTGCCGAGAATTACTCGCCGTACCGCCGTGCTGCTGGCGCTCCCACCGTTGCTCCGCTGTTGCCGAGAGTCACCCGCCGTGCTGCTAGCGCTCCCACCGTTGCTCAACCGTTGCTCCGCTGCTGCTGGCGCTCTCACCGTTGCCCAAGCGTTGCCTCGCTGTTGCCGAGAATCACCCGCCGTGCTGCTAGCGCTCCCACCGTT
>NW_023458561.1:6201701-6207649 GCF_013731165.1 Rhagoletis pomonella | reverse complement strand
TGTTGCCGAGAGTCACCCGCTGTGCCGCCGCCGCTGCTCAACCGTTGAGTTCACCTCAGCCTTTGACAAAACCCACCTCATACTATGGAAAAGGATGCCACTTGTTAGAAAATCTAAATCAAGTAATCGCTTCCGAATATGCTTGAGTTAAAAATTTAGCACCAAGTTAAAATCTGTATCGTTCGGTCGATTTTAAAAAATGAAGTGGCAAATGAAAGGGCTTGACCTGTAGATGTGCAATATGGTTTTAGTTTTTTCAAGGATTGCCAAATATACGAACATCAATTTCAAATTATTTTATAAGTAAAATGAGTTATCCCAAGATGGGTATCAAAAGAAATGGGTTTGAATAAACTGTATTTTAAGCTAGTTCTAGGAGAGTTGCCACCTGTTTGAAAAGTCGAATTAAGTTAAATTATACAATTTTAAAATTTTGAATTATGTCACTCCTTTAACAGTGACATATAGCCAATTTTTGAAGGGCAACTTCTTTAGCGGCGGTTGGTTGGTTGGGAGTAAATTGGCAAATTCAACGGAAATGGTGCAACGGAAATGGTTGGGGCTGAAACAAGAGCTTCTTAAGTGCATGCACATGGTATTAATTTAATAAAAACTTAATAACACTTAGAAAAAGACCAATACAAGAATGAAAGTAAAGGAGAGTACGTACATAGACAAAGAAAATGACAAAGGCAAAGGTAAAAATAAATAAAAAATAAAAAGATGCGTAAAGATAAATGCAGAAATGAAGATCAAGGTAAATTTAAACACTTTGCTTATATAAGGGCAAAGGTGAAGGGGAATATGTAGATGAAGAAAATGATAAAAATAAAAGTAAAAACAAAGATGAATATAACGAATAAGATGAGGATGAGGATACCGATAAAGGCAAAGATGAAGATAGAGGAAGAAAGATTACAATAGAGGTAATTACATATAGAGAAAAGGATATAGATGGAGACACAGAGACTTATTCTGTGAACTATCTTGGGATTTTAGAGATTTTAGGGATTCTCGGGACTTATCGATATATTAATCGAAATTTTTATCGATATTGTTATCGATTTTGGTATCGATATCTTCGGAAATTATCGATATAATAATCGATATTTTATACGATTTTATTATAGATTTTGTAATCGATATTGTTATGGATTTTGTTATCGATATTTTATTGGTTATGTTATGGATATTGTTATGGATTTTGTTATCGATATTTTTACCAGTTTTGTTTTTGAAATATTTATAGATTTTGTTATCTATACTGTAATCGATTTGGTTATTGATTATTTAACGATTATTTATCGGTTTTGTTATCGCTATTTTTATCGATTTTCTAAGCGATTTTTATTACTCATTTAGTTATCGATTATTTATCGGTTTTGTCATCGATATTGTTTATCGATATTTTGATCGATTTTGTCATCGATGTTTTTATCGATTTTGTTATTGATATTCTTATCGATAATTTTTATCGATTTTCTAATCGATTTTGCTACCAATATTATTATCGATTTTCCAACTCTCAAGAAAAACAAAAAGAGCATATAAAAACACGCTCAAGAAAAGAAAAAGAAATTTTCTATTAAATGTTTTTCTATGCAAAAATACTTCCGTCACTCTTTTCCGGCAACACAGAAACGAGAATTCTGCAATAACACAAACGGCAATAACACAAATTTGTGTTATTCCCCAATTGAATGTTAAATAACACAAATTTGCTTTATGTCATTTCACGTTGAGCAATAAAACCAACTTTTAAATTTTACAATTGAGTAGTAAAGCAAAATAGTGCACATACACAGGTAGTCGTCACCCAGTTACATTTGACAAAAAGTAGTTGGAAATAAAGCAAAACTCAGATTTTGTTATTATTTCCCATTTAAAAGTGAAATAAAGCTAAATTTACATTATTGCCGTTTGTGTTATTTCACCCCTAACTAACTAGGTATATGTATCTCGGTAATCGATTTATCAATTTCTACTAATTTCGTGCAAATATTTCCCCAAGTCTAGTGAAGCTACGGTTTGGAATTTGTTGAAATCGAGAAAGAATTACGCCACCCCTCTAAATAATATGAGATATTTCGGCAAACTTAGCAGGAAATAAGATTCTAATTATTTTTTTGAGAAATGGGCCTCACATCGTCCTCTTATGATTAAATATATAGTACTAGGTTGACCGACCTTTCGTTAAAAATTATTTCGACCAAAAAAATATATATATTATCAATGCGTGAATATTTTCGCCTAATAAGTATCTGAGTATTTAGTGAAATAAATTGAAAAGATACATAAAAAATACAATGTTGACAACCAAAAATAACGTCAATATTGTAGCCGGCTGAGTTGAAAACAATCAAACAAAAATTGTTGAATCTAATAAATTAAATTAAAATCTGATGGGTGATGAGTACATATTTTGAGAGCATATATACCGTGTATACTTACATGCATACACACAAAAAATGCTCATAGTACATACAAGATACAAAATTTTAATAAAAAAATGGCAAAGCTCTGGAATTATGTGCTCAAATCATTTTTGATAACTGTATTAAGTTAGTTTAGTTAAATTTTGTAAGTGACAATGAAATTTATTATCTAATATACAATTCTGTAGAAAATAATAAATACACATTTCAGGATACATACATAGTATTCACCACAGGTTTAGGCACGAAGGAATTGTGCATGGACTCTATGCACCTGTACACCTTAGGAGAATTTCGCGTTCGCGTTTTTCATTTGACTCTTCAGGCGTTGATCTTTTGATAAAAATGTCTACCACTTTTTGTTATGTTGAGGTATGTTACCTCGGTCATACCTTGGATAAAGTTAGTTTTGAGGTGATCCACAGATTTAGGTTTATACGAAGGGTATGCCACATTAATAAGTTAAAAAGTGGTCAAATCGGGGGTCAGATGACAACAGCTCGACGAGAAATTGTGCGTCCGGAAATAGATACTCTGTTGCAATGAAGCTCATCTACAATACTGTGCATGTTCAGTTCTCTCTTCATTTGTTGCATGAGCTGGACCTTATACATATGTATGTATAACCGGAATTATGTGTAAGTCTAAATGCAAGATATACCCAAATATACCGTCCCGTTTCCCGAGCGCTTCAAGGAGTCGAAAAACTCAGTTTTTATTCCAGGCTTACATAAGCTAGAGAGCTCGACAAATCATGATTTTCAGGTGTTGCGACTTTCGCAGCTTATTAAGAAAAGATATAGCTCAATAGAAGCCGATAAGCTTTGAGCACCCTAAAGGCATAGTGTGGAGTTCATTACATCATGACAGCTAATTCATTCAGAGCGAAATTGCTATTTTCTTAACCCTGACAATATTTTACAGCCCTGGAAACTGTCCAGATTTAAGTAATTCGTGGGCGTTTTGTTTTGCAATGCATCACTGCGAATGTTTTCTCTCCTTTTTTAATTATTTCTTTGTGTCTATAAATAGTTTTACATACATAAATATGCTGCGATGCAATTCTAATTTGCTCTACATTGCGCTAGAATGTTTTTTGCATTTTGGCGCCATTTTGCACGTCCTGTTTCGTGCAACTTCCGACGCGTCTAGTTAACGATTTGATTTACGACCATCCGACAGAAGAGAATACATATGTATGTAACTACATATACTTTATTTAAGTTGGGACATAAGTCTACTTATGCAAGGTTATATGTATGTGCTATATCTAGATAATTGCTAATATGACTACAATTAGTTGGAAGGACTGAATAACTGAGCGTGGTGTCAGTGTGTTTTTTCGTTCTAAGCGCAACGCACTGACGAGTAAACTTTTCTCGCTCATCGCGAGTTGAATTTCAGCAAACTAGAATTAACCACTGGTACGATGATGTAAATTACGCTGCTGTACTTGGAAAAGATTATTGCCTACAGGGCCACACAGCAATCGAGCAGCAATAATAGTTTAACACCGCATTTTTTGCCATCTCGAATTAAAAAGAGAATTATAGAGTCCGACCGATTCCAATTTTTTTCAGGTACCGATGCCAATGCCGATTAATTGGCAAAGGATATTCTATAAATGGGCGTGGCTATATTAAAACCAAAGTTCAAAAATTTAGACTTTATTGAGGATTTCGCCAGAATATATCTATATGGATTGAAAAAGTTGTGCAACAAATATTGTTAACGAAGCGATATTCTGCCGAAATCCGCAATAAAATCTGCGTTTTGCTAATTTTAGTCCCGCAATTGCCACGCCCATTTCTAGGGGTTTGTCGCCTTAAAGAAAAATCTTGCCATACAAAAATTATATCTAGATAGGTATCCTATCGGAATCCACAATAAAATTTTACTTTTTGCAAAAACCCGAAGCTTGGCACCTTACCAAATATATCTTAACATAAATTTTCGAAAAAAAATACAAATAATTGTTGATTCTGACAAAATAAACCATCTCGTCATAAAGAAAAATATTTTAAAAATTGTTCTTGAAAAACCCCCATTTTTTTATCACGTTTTTTTTATGGAGAATGAAACAAGGATTACGATAGTATAATTTTAAATCCCTAATTTACTGGTCTACACTATGCAAATCAACTTCAATAAGTTCATCTGTTAATAGCTAATTAAGTTTTATGACAATCTCGACCACGTTATAAATAGAAATATTAAGCCCGTTTCTTAGCTTTAAAATGACGTTAAGATGAAGTCTCTGCGATTAGCAGAACCCGAGATATAACGATACACGGTACATGATTAGTCAAAATCACAAAAAAAAGCAAACTTTGACAGATCATATCTCCGAAGAAAAAAATTGCTCGAACACTTGCTAACTTATTTCATGTATACAACCCTTAAAAAATATTTGAAGCGATTCGGAGACATGACATAATTTTTTTTACGGAATCCGTCCGACTTAAAAAATAATGGCTCTCATACCTTCCTTCAAATGTACGATATTCAATTCTAATATGTGCTATAATTCCTTTTTGAAATATTGGGGCGTATTCTTGTTTTCGTATGAATCGAAAATCGGGAAATTTTCCATCATTTCCTATACAAAAATTTCAAATGATCGATATGTACGAAAACAGGAATATATATATAGATTCGCGCTTACACATATGTTAGTGTTTGGCCGAGCTTCTCCTCCGATTTGTGCTGTGCGCCTTGATGTTGTCACACAAAGCGGAGGGACCTACAGTTTTATGCCGACTCCGAATGGCGATTGTATTTTTATGAGAAGCTGTGTTTCAAGGCAGGAATACGGAATACGCCACATTAATTAAAAGCTTTTTGTGATTGTTTAAGATGCCCAGCTGTAAGAAAAAACACATTTTCAAACATGTGTAAGCAATTTTTAAACTTCATTGTCAACCAGTTATCTATAAAGTAACATTCCAAATGTAATAACAGTTTTTAGCCAAAGCTTTTTGCCTATATACGAGGTGAGGCTGAACAGTTTTGAGTCAAAGTTAAAAAAACAGGTGATGGAAATGTATAAAAATATTATTTTTCTATATAATCACCCTCTACTTTAATGCACTTAATGCATTCATCATAAAGGGCTTTTAATCCAGCGATAAAATATTCGCCGTCTTTGTCTTCGAAATGCCCGCCTACCGCCAGCATTCCTTACCTTTTAACTCGAAAGTCTTCATCCTCGGAGGCATTTCTTTAAATTATAGAACAGGAAGTAATCGCATAGGTGTAAATATGGCCTACTGATGTTAATAACATGAAATTCGGTATTTAGTTATACTACTAAGGATATTAGCAATTAGTAACACGCAGACAAGATTTTAATGACACTTAAGGTACTTAGACTCAAAACTTTTTAGCCACCCCTCGTATAGCTGCATATTTGTGCCCTCCTCTAAAACATTTCCATGTGCATAACCATATATATGTAGATACATATATGATTTTTATGAATTCATTTTGCTATTCATATCTATACGGGTATTA
>NW_023458561.1:6199949-6201601 GCF_013731165.1 Rhagoletis pomonella | reverse complement strand
GAATAGAGATAGATATAGACAAATATATACATAAATGATCAGAATGAAAAGAGAAATCGATTAAGCGGTGACTGTCTGTCCGTCCGTCCGTCCGTCTGTGCACACGATAACTCGAGTAAAAATTGAGATATCTTAACGAAACTTGGTACATGCACTTCTTTTGGGCGTAGGACGGATGGTATTGGGCGAAATCGGACAATAACCACGCCTACCTCCCATATATCGGTAATTTTCAGAAATTCGAAAACTGCGATAGTTTAGTAACTACTGAAGATAATTCACTCAAAATTGACCTTTTTAGAATAACTTTTAGACGAAAAATAAGAATATTATAAATTTTTGAAAAATGGGCGTAGCCACGCCCACTCATGGTAACATGTGTATATCTTGGTAACCGCTGCACCAATTTCTTCCAAACTTGGCACAGTTATTAGCCTTGCTACAGCATACCAAATGACCGAAAATTTTCAAAATCGGAAAATAACCACGCCCACATCCCATATAACGGTAATTTCGAGAAATACGAAATCCTCGATAAATCAGTGAATATTAAAGCTAATTTATTCAAAATTGATGGTTACAACAATTCTTTACCAGGAAATACGTTTATGATAAAATTTTGGAAAATGGGCGTGACACCGCCCACTTATGATCTCATCTATGTATCTCGTTAACCGTTCTAGCAATTTGTACCAAACTCGGTATGGTTATTGTGCTTGCCACATAAAAGCAAACCGTTGAAAATTGTTGAAATCGGACTACGGCCGCTTTTCATATAACGGTAAATTTCAAAAATGCTTAAAATTTCAATATTTCGAAATTTAAGGATGCTAGTTTACTTAAAATTTATACACCCGCTTATCATGTAGCGGTAGCTTTCGGAAAGGTGGAAAACATATATTTAATACTTGCGCCGGGTATTTAATGTTCGGCTCCGCCCGAACTTAGACTATCTTACTTGTTATGTTCAGTTTTATTACCCTGGCAGATGTACGTATGTATGCATACATGTTCAAAGATGTTTGAACAAAATATATGCAACAATTTTTATTCTAATATTTTCCCGCCAATTTTGTATAAAAATATGGTGGATTCAACAACAAAAAACATAAAAATATAATTCCTAAATTTTGTGCAAAACTCGCGAAAATTCAGCAAATTTTCAACTTTTTAATTAGATGAGTATGCAGTTTTGCAGCCCATTAAATTTTAGCAAAAAAATGCAAGTTCGGAGTTAGTCAAAAATCGCGTTGATTTTTTAGAATTTTTTTTGTTGAAGGTGTTTTGCATTTTTTCCACATGAAGTATTTTCGAAAAAAATTATTTGTATGGAAGAGACTACGTGAAAAAAATTACCAAAAATCAACGGTAATTCCGAGCTACTTAAAACTTGCACATTATTATAATAAAATTGATTGGGCTACAAATCTGTATACTCATCTAATTAAAAAGTTGAAAATTTTGATGAAAATTTGCTGAATTTTCGCGAGTTTTGCACAAAATTTAGGAATTATATTTTTATGTTTTTTGTTGTTGAATGCACCATATTTTTATACAAAATTCTAAAAAAACTGATTAAAAAGTTGAAAGTTTTCATGGAAATTCGCGAGTTTTGCACAAAGTTTAGGAACTATATTTTTATGTTTTTTGTT
>NW_023458561.1:6196536-6199849 GCF_013731165.1 Rhagoletis pomonella | reverse complement strand
GGAGATTTTTTCAAATTATATAAATATACGTTATTTGAATATTGAATTAATACACGTTTGAGGAAAGGGTGCGATAGTAGACTCCAGTTATAAGATTATAAATTAAATTGTTGTCAATGTTTTTTAATAATTGTAAACATTCGCCAGCTGTTTCTGTTTATTTATTAGTAAAAGGCAGGACTGCCAATCTTGCGGCAAAACAATAATAAAAATCCAAAAAAACACGTAAAGCCAAACAGAATTAATTGCAAAACGTGCAATGATACACACATTAAATTTCTTATGTGCACCCTCCACACAGACCCCAATCACTTCTGAAAATTTCATTTTATGTGCACCCTCCACACAGACCCCAATCACCCCTGAAAATTTCATTGAAATCGGGCAAGCCGTCTAGGAATGATAGAAATCTCTTATGTGCACCCACCACACAGACCCCAATCACTTCTGAAAATTTCATTTTATGTGCACCCTCCACACAGACCCCAATCACCTCTGAAAATTTCATTGAAATCGGGCAAGCCGTCTAGGAATGATAGAAATCCGAAAAAAACACGTAAAGCCAAACAGAATTATTTTTTTTTTTTGTTTTTGCAAAACGTGCAAAGATACACACATGAAATTTCTTATGTGCACCCACCACACAGACCCCAATCACCCCTGAAAATTTCATTGAAATCGGGCAAGCCGTCTAGGAATGATAGCAATCCGAAAAAACACGTAAAGCCAAACAGAATTAATTTTTTTTTTGTTTTTGCAAAACGTGCAAAGATACACACATGAAATTTCTTATGTGCACCCTCCACACAGACCCGAATCACCCCTGAAAATTTCTTTGATATCGGGCAAGCCGTCTAGGAGGAGTATGCGAACAGGAAGTTTTGCCACTTAATTTTATATATATAGATAAGCACCTACCGTAGATATGTCTGCATACAAAATTTCAATTTCATGTGCCTTATGGTTTTGAAGTTATAGCTGATAAAAATTTCCACCCCTATGGGATGAGCGATGCCCCCTTTTGCAAACTCACCTTACCATAAGCATCTGCCATAGGTACGTCTGCGTACCAAATTTCAATTTAATGTGACTTATGGCTTTGAATTTATAGCTGATAAAATTTCCTTGAACATGGGATGTCCCACGCCCCTTTTTATAAACTCATGTATATATCGGCCGCTGTGGTGTAGTGGTAAGCAGTGCGCGCTTTCACTCATCAGCACCTGGGTTCAAGCCCTGGTCAAAGCAACATCACGAAAAATGTAGAAAAAAGGTTTTTTCTTAACAGCGGTCGTCCCTCGGCAGGCAATGGCAAACCTCCGAGTGTATTTCCGCCATGAAAAGCAGCTTCTCATAAAAATACAATCGCCGTTCGGAGTTGGCGTAAAACTGTAGGTCCCTCCGCTTTGTGTGACAACATCAAGGCGCACGCCACAAATTGGAGGAGAAGCTCGGCCAAACACTAACTTATGTGTAAGCGCCATTCTATTATTATTTTTTTTATATATAGCCTACTATAAGCACCTACCATAGATACGTCTGCATACCAAATTTCAATTTCATGTGACTTAAGGTTTTGTAGTTATAGCTGATAAAATTTCCCGGCCTATGGGATGTGCCACGCCCCCTTTTTCAAAGCCATTTATATATACCTTACTATAAGCACCTACTATAGGTACGTCTGCGCACCAAATTTCAAGTTCAGGTGACTTATGGTTCCGAAGTTATACCAGATAAAAAATTTCACGCCTATGGGAAGTGCTACGCCCCCTTTTCAATTGGCTGAATTGTATTCTAAATATGAGCCATATCAGCAAGAAAATGCAGGGTTTAGGAATATTCCGACCCTAGCGCCACCTGGCGAGTGCACATTTGGTCAGAATATTTCTTTTCTAGGTGCTGACTCATGTTCCAAATATGAACGAAATCGGACTAGCCGTTTAGTAGTTTAGTGACATTCAATATACGGAATACTCTATGAAATTGTGAAATCGTGACGTCTCAGCATTCTGCATTCTTTAACGTTTAACGTTTATAATTGTTCTATAAAAGTCTAGCACATTACATAACAAGCACCATATAAACCCACATTTCAAACACTTAACACATTTTAAACAGCTGACCTCAAGGGTATATAAAAAACATTATAAAAAATTTGATTTTAGACTTACTAAATTGAAGTACATACATGCTATATATATGTATACATATGAGGTCCATTCAATAACTTTTCCAGCAAATACTTGCAGCGAGAGCATAAAAGAAAAATAGAGAGGAAAATGGAGAGCAAGATAAAATTTTCAGAAAAAGTTATTGAACGCAAAACTAGTAAAAACTTCCAGCTTAAGCCATTTTGACACTTTCTGACGGTTAAGTTTTAGCGCGTAATTTTCTTTTTAATTGGGAATAGTTCCCATCGACATAAAAATAAAAAAATATACATTAGATTTTAATTTGTCATCCATAATTTCATTTCACTAATTATGTTTCATCAAATCATCCTCTTAAACAGTTTGTTTACATTTGAATTTGAAACATAACCTTACTTTTTGACTCCTTCAAATTCCTGCTAGTAAAATTTTTACTTGCAAGAATTTGAAGCTCTCTCGCAGTAACAATTCGTAAAAATTTTTTGAAATTGAATGGACCTATGATGAACCTGTGTAATCTATAATAGGACTGTTCAGGATATTGTGAAAATGGTCTTGGCTTTGTATTTGCATTTGCAAATTATATACTTGCCACCATGGTAACTGTTGTGAATTTACAAATGCGCTGAAATATGTGCACATGATCTTGTGGTCACTGCTGAACGATCCTATTATTTTGTTCCTTGTTTACTTAAAGATCTCGCCTTAAAAAGTAAAATCATACATTGTCATTAAATGTAAGAGGTTTTTATTCGTTGTATAAGTATGAACATAAGAGAACTATGTATGTACATTAGACTGCATCACTCCCCATACAAAAAAAAATCGGTACTATTTTTCCATTGGAATTATAAAATCTATTATATTTTAAGACGTCCACCAAAATATTTCGGAAAAATATTAAGATTTAAGTGACCTGGACCGATTTGAAACTACCTCCAAAAATGGAGTTTTTTATGAATAAAAATAGTTTCTTAAAGATTTTTTTTTTAAATCCCCTCAAATGACAAAACGGTTTAAGCTTAAAATATTTACATAAAAATATTAAAAAAAAATTAAAAAAAAATTTTTAACGGAATCGTAATGATGAGATTTTTGATGCTGTTTTTTTAACTTTTTTTAAAGATTGGTATAAGAAAAACTTGACTAACTGAACCTAAACT
>NW_023458561.1:6117153-6196436 GCF_013731165.1 Rhagoletis pomonella | reverse complement strand
AACATTAAATACCCGGCGCAAGTATTAAATATATGTTTTCCACCTTTCCGAAAGCTACCGCTACATGATAAGCGGGTGTATAAATTTTAAGTAAACTAGCATCATTAAATTTCGATTGATATTTAAAGCATTTTTGAAATTTACCGTTATATGAAAAGCGGCCGTAATTTTAGTCCGATTTCAACAATTTTCAACTGTTTGCTTTTACGTGGCAAGCACAATAACCATACCGAGTTTGCTAGCAATTGCTACAACGGTTAACGAGATACATAGATGTGATCATAAGTGGGCGGTGCCACGCCCATTTTCCATTTTTCGGCCATTTGGTATGCTGTAGCAAGGCTAATAACTGTGCCAAGTTTGGAAGAAATTGGTGCAGCGGTTACCAAGATATACACATGTTACCATGAGTGGGCGTGGCTACGCCCATTTTTCAAAAATTTATAATATTCTTATTTTTCGTCTAAAAGTTATTCTAAATGTCAATTTTGAGTGGATTATCTTCAGTAGTTACTAAACTATCGCAGTTTTCGTATTTCTGAAAATTACCGTTATATGGGAGGTAGGCGTGGTTATTGTTCGATTTCGCCTACCGTCCTACGCCCAAAAGAGGTGCATGTACCAAGTTTCGTTAAGATATCTCAATTTTTACTCGAGTTATCGTGTGCACAAACGAACGGACGGACAGATAGTCACCGCTTAATCGATTTCTCTTTTCATTCTGATCATTTATGTATATATTTGTCTATATCTATCTCGATTCGTTTTGCCTGTTACAAACAACCATTATGTGAACAAAGTTATAATACCCTTGTGCACAAGTGCGCTCGGGTATAAAAAAAATACGTACAGTAATACTTATTGACACACAGAAAATACAGTCCACTTTAGAATAGAAGATAAGTAAAATACATAAACATGAGAAATGAACAAAAACCCATAAATTGTAACACATTTAACTGTCAATATTTTGTACACAACCGAAATAAGATATCAATGCGTTGATACATACATACATGCATTAGAAAATGCATTGATATTATTTGCATGTATACATATAGCCGACGCAAATGCAAGCATTAAAATTAAAATTATGATAAGACCAAAGCGGTTGTTTGTAAATACCAAAACGAATACCAATACCAAAACAACATGTACATACACACACACATACATATGTATTTACAATTAGTTAAGGAAAATAGAATTAGAATTTGTATATAAAAGGAAAATATTTAATAAACAGATCAGAATCGTAAAGACTCTCAATTAACACTCTTCTTCTTATTCTGTATTTTATTTTGTATGCTTTACTTCCCCCCACCAGCGGTAAGGGGTAAAGCATTTAACAATTTTTATTCTTCTTTCTTTATTAAAGTTTTACTTCCCCCCACCAGCGGTAAGGTATAATGAAATTTTAACCATTTTTGTTTGGGAGTAAATGGGTTAAGCTAGAATTTAATAGACTACAAAACTGCACATCATAATTTTTTCTAAAGATGCTGACTAAAAAAGTTAAAAATTTTGGTGAAATTTTGCAGAAGTCTCATAATTTTTCACAAAGTCCGAAACTTGGATTTATATGGTGTTTGCTAAGTTATCAGCGATATTTTCATGAAAAATAAACTAAAATAAAGAAAAAAAGCCAAAACTTGCTAAAATGTCGCGTCCCTGTTTTTTGATAGAATTTAATATAATAATTGTATAGTGGTGCTAATATCGTTAGTGTTGCTTATTACTGCTCTCTGACAGGCATGTGCAGAGATGGAGCAGGTTTTTAAAAACCAGAACGCTTCGAATATATGGACATGAAAATAAAACTACATAGTTTCCCTATTTTCGTCAGCCTTTTCACAGTTTGAGTGTACTTTTCTGAAAATAATGCCCTCCGAATAAGCAAAAGTACAATACTTTCTACTAATATAGCCATTTTGTGGGACGAAAAGTAACCTAGTGCAAATGTTACAACATAAGAATGCCAAATGTGTCAATAGAAAAAACGCCATAAGTTGTAATTGATATATTTTTTATATTTATGTAAGTAATATAAAACTGACTTCTGATGTAGAGCTTTAATTAATCGAGTATAACGACAGTTTCTTTTGTTAACTAAAAATAATATAATGAATTTTTTAGTTTTTCAACTTTATTCAAATAAACATGTTAATTTTAGCTGAAACATTTTAGCCGTTGTTTTTGGCCAATGTAGCTGGTCGGCCCAAAAAGTTCTGGCAACACTGCTCAAAACACGCATTCTTACGCTCTTTAAATCAGTCGTTGTTCTGACCAGTGTTGCCGCGCCGTCCCAAGAAAATGTATCACCGACCAAGCCAAAAATGTATCCAATTTTCTTTTTTTTTACGTATCCATCTCATAATTTGTAAGAAAACCAAACTTTTTGAAGAAAAAGACATAATTAAACCCATCCTAAGAACTTGGAATACGTGTATATATATTTTTATATTTCATAAAATCAAACATTTGTAAATTCTATTTATAAATTACATCTTTTATACATAAGTATTTTGCAAAGTAAGTATAAAAAATAGTAATTAATATATTACATTTGTACCTGTACACTATGAAAAGTGTGTGTAAAACTACTACTGAAAAATATCTATTTTTCAACAGGAATCTGTATAAATATACATACGTATAAGATGTTCAAGATTCGATTTTGAACTTGAGATCTTTAAAATATACACATAAATATACACATGAAATGTTTAAAGTTGCAAAAATTTTGAAACTAAAAATACATTTCCTACAAATATTAAACATTAGGAGCTTACATTTACTCTATTTTAAACATTTTATGTGTTATTTTGCGCTCTGCGACAAATTTGGTATGTTAAAGTAAACAGGCAGTGTTTAATTTTTTTACACGGTGTGCAAATTTGCTCACATTAAAAGAGGAAAATGGTTACCTTTCTTAATATGCGCAAATAAACAAAAAAAAAATAGAGTGTATTTAAAGTCTTTTCAGTAAAATTCATAAAAATTTCCTTAAATAAATCAAATTTAGTTTTTTAAACAGTGTATTTTAAACTACATTGAGATCTTCTTTCTTTTTATATTAACAAATGAAGATATGTGATATGAAAGAGATATATTTAATTTAAAATTTTGGCCTATTTAAAAAAGTATCCACATTTATACTGATAGGAAAAAATAAGTATCCCGCAAAAATTCGTCTAAAAATGTATCCAATTGGATCTATTTAGATCCAAACGGCATCCCTGGTTCTGACACCAACCAAGCAACATAGGCAGCTGCTATGCTGGTAATTTTCTTATGCTACAGTAGACATAATGGCATGGGCGTCGCCAGGATCGAATTTAGGGGGGGCGACATATAAAAAAATTCCAAAACTTTCATCTTTACACATTCATGTTTCTGGCATGCGGAGGACGATATGTACTTGCCGATTTGTTTTACAAAAATTATTTAAAAAGCAGACGTCTCGGTTGCTCAGCAAACCGGTTAATCGTTTCTGCAATTATTTCACATTGATTCTCTAAAAAAAAAAAATGCATAAACCTAAAGGTAAATTTTATAGGAAATTAAACTAACAATTTATTAAAACTAGTAGTAACCCCCGAAATACGGGTGAGTTCTTAGCTCAAAATTTATTTAAAGAACTTCGTGAAAGACAACAATTAATCTTGTATTGCTAGACACCTGATAACCCAGGATAATTTTTAAGTTCTTAAAAGACATTACTCTACTCTAAGCTTCGTGCAGTGGGCCATGAGACAACCGTCATCTTTAAGGTATAGTCCAACCTTTCACAATATCTGGTATTAGTCTTAATCTGAAACGGAATAATCTATTAAAATTGGCGCCGTTTATGGTGAAAAGCATTTAATAACACACTTTCAAACTAAAGCTTTCTTAACCCTAGAAGCCTAATCTATTTGGGAGTAACGTAAAGCCTTAACATACCCCGTAGAGGCTTATGTACTTAAAAGATAACCTGTGAGCTAAAATATACTTAGTCCTGTCTTATTTTTTTAAAGAATATTGTAGTCGGTAGTTTGACTAATAATAAAACATAGTTTTATAAATAAAAACTATAACCACATTTATTTAAAACAACAAAATAAAATATAAATTTTGTGTTAAAATTGAAAAACGACCCATACCGTATACGCCTCGTACGTAGATTATATTTTGGGGTTAACCCTTTTAGTACAAGAATTCAACCACTGGTTCTAAAAATTTTTAAATATGTATACTGGCTAATTTTGGATCGTTTATATTAAAAATCACATACAAAAATGTGTAATGCTTTGAGGTTTGCGGTCATTCAGGGTCCTTTTTAATGGTCAGTGATTTCCTCCTAGGTGTTTAAAAAAGAAAGGGATCTCAGCTAGTTTTATTTTTTGCTTTCGTGAAATATATTTTAAAACTATGAATAATACCTAATAACTTTTCCGAATCTCAATTCCGCGGAAATATGGTTAATCTTTTTCAATAGATTATATTACTCCCCTGCAGGGATACCGCGGACTAGTGAATCAAATTTCTAGTTCCGTACTAGGTCTTTACCGCCAAAAAGGAACTAGTCCGATAGGAACTAGATCCCCACCAGTCCAAAATCGGCGAAAAGTGGTACTTTTAAGAAACTAATTTTTTCAGTTTTTTTTCACTAGAAATCTATATCTAAAGTGACGAATTTAGAAATGGTTCGGAACTACAGAAAAAGGGATACAGAACGAACTAGATCCTCTTTGTCGAATTTAGAACTATTTCGGAACTATCGAATAAAAGACGCAGCGGGGGGCTTGTTTACTTTACATACATATGTGTTCGGCGGCTTTTTCTTTCAAATACGCTTATATTCTGCGCTTCGCAGATGCTTTTTCATAGCTTGGTAGTACAAAACTAAAATTTGTGTTCATTTCAACATCTTGGGACCGTCTGGAATCTAAGAAATAACAGCGAGCACCTCTGCAAACTCAGCTACAGCTAAAGGTATGTAATCGTACATTTCTTACAATCATTCAAACAAATTTAATTTCAAATTGATTTCTTCCAAATTCACATTTCTTCCAAAATAACTTAAAAGCGCACACACGGAAGAACCAAAAAGATTGGTACTTTTTACTTTCATCTGTCGATTTTAGAACTGGTTCGGAACTATAGAATTTAGGACTAGTTCGGAACTATCGAAAAAGGGATGCAGCGGGGGCAATTGACACTTCCTAGGACATCGCCATGTTAAATTCGCCAGTTGCTTTCATACAAAAGAGATTTATCGCGAACCAGTACTGTGTCTAAATGAACTAGAAGCGCACCAGTTCAGAACTAGAGATTTTCCCCACAGGGTCACTATCGACTTTTCTGCCGCTTTTTACTTTTTTGACAAACACGGTCAACTGCAACTGCAGCTTGCACTTTAGTTTGATATATAGCTCAATTCTGTGGCTGCTACAGATCGGCCTAACTAAGTCGTATGACTGAGCAATTATATATAGGTATTAAGGCCTGAACTACAAAACATAGCGACATATAACACATCATGTCGCTTATACATGTTAGAAAGTGATATATGAAGACATTGCCGAATAAATTCTAATCAAATCATGCATCAAATTTATGCATGTCAACAAAAGGAACACATGCAACATATTCGGCATTATTATTTACATTGTATATACGGGAAGTGATTTTCCGAATTTTGCAAGCTCCTACTATAGTAAAATGTATTAAATAATTATCTAATTAACAATCTATATACCAACGGTGGGCAAACGTGGCTCTTTGAGCCAAATGCGGCTCTTTGCTTAGCAAAGTGCGGCTCCTTTTACTTTCTCCTTGCTTAGAACATTTTACTTTTTAAAATACATATTTCATACATATTACACATATACATACATATTTTACATACATACATATTATACATATAAATACATATTTTAGCCCACAGCAATTTGACAACAAGAAAACAGCTGATCAAGAAGAGCTGGCTGGAATTTAAGCAAATACCTAAATTGAATTTGATGGTTTGGAAGTTGAAATAGTAAAATGCGACTAATTAAACTTGTTAGAAATAAATAATTATTCGTTTAGTCAGTGAACTGTGTCAGAATAAGGATTCAGGATTTGTTTTCTTACGTTTTCAATTTTATACTTTTTACAGGTCTATTCTGCGCTGGTAACATAACCGGTAAATTTGGTTACCATCTCATAAGCTGGTAACAAAATATTGCCCCGTGAAATATGCAATACAGGATTTTCCACAAATCTTCATAGCTGAATATTTTCACTGCATTACCAACGTACCTAGAATCTCGGTGACAAGAAGTGGTAAAATTTTTTGGTAATAAAATTTTCCGGTCCCAAAATCTTCGGTAACGTGCAGAATAGACCTGTTAATGTAAACAAAATTTCTATCAGCTGTTCGTCTAACTTGCAAGTTTCCGAAAATTTTCTGTTCGCGGACTATTTTGGATATTTTTCTCTTGTGAGATAACAGATTACATTTCGCCGGAATTTCGTTGTTGGACATTTTTTACTGGAGATTTTAAACGAACGTACCTATTGACTTTCGAACATTTAACAGAATTGTTACGAACGGCTTTAACTGACCTAAAACCAGATTTTGAAAATCTCGCCAATGGGATCTTTTGAACTTTCTTTTATATCTATCTTACGTACAATATAATAATAATAAAATTAATGTTTTTCATTTCTAATAATAATTTTATTTAAAAATAATTTGTTGTTTTTCTTGTTCTTTTTTTGTGGCTCTTTGTAGCATTTAGAACTTAGATGTGGCTCTTTTCGGCCTCGGCCTTGCCCACCCCTGCTATATACGTTTTCATACAAGGAAGGATTAAACAGTATTAAAAATATGCTGCAAAAACACAACAGCAAACAACAGCTGAGCTAAGAAGCAATGACAGTATGTTTGAGATGGAATGACATGGCATAGCAATGCATGAAATTTTTAAAAATGACATTTTAATAGATACGCCGGGAAGAAGTTAAGAAAATGTTTAAATTTATATTTTGTTACCTACTTCACCAATTGGAAATCTGAAAACTATACCTTTCATGAGCATGAAATGGTATTATAACTTTGGCCCGATAGTTGTAAGTACCAGAATAAGAAGAGATAGACTCATGAAAATGTGTACTTATGTATGTGACCAGAACATCGAGCTGAGCCGACTTAGGCTTATGGCAACCGAACTTCAGTTGGGTGGCTACTGGCTGAAATGGTTTTACAGATGGCAACTGCAAGCTGGCAGCTGAGTTGCTATATTGACAACTGCATTTTTGTGGTCTCTGTGGTAATAATCGAAGATTGTATACCTACATATAAGGTAAACTTAAAGTCTCGTCCCTGCCCCTAAGTAGCGACGCCCATGCATACTGGGATATACATTTGAATAAAATGATTGAAAAAAAAATATTTTATGCTTCCAAATGCGTTTGGAACGCGTGAATATAATTTCAGTAGACATTATAATATTTTTCATAGAGATTTTGAAAATATTCGAGGTGTGGAGAGGGATAATTTGTTTACTTAAAAGAAAATAATTTTCTTCTAATGTTTAAGGAAAGGATTTCCCAACTAGAAGAAGAATATAGGTAAACATTAGTAAGGCACAAAACTCAATTTTTTCAAATTGTTAAAAAATTAAGAACTTTCTCAGATAGCATCTATCTATATCAAAGAAATTTTGAAACAAGTTCTGCAGGAACTCAATTGCATGCATGATGTTGTTATTAAAAATATTCCTTTGTCTCCTAGGAAATTAGCTTGTCGCAGAGATGAAATTGGTGCATTTATTGACCCTTTAATTTCATTAATTCATGCAAACTTATTGAGCCAAAATTTTCTTAATCAGTACGAAGTTCTTAAGAAGTTTGCTAAGCTTTCTACTATAGTTTGCTAAAGTTTGTTTGTGTATGCGCGATCCATTATTTCATAAGCAGAAAGTGAGACAGCAGGCTGTAAAATATCACCAGATGTCAAAACTCCTTGAAACTGCTATTCACACACACGAAATAATCGCAATTTATTTCTTGACCGTTTACTTAAAAGATCCGTACATTGAAATAAGCAAAATAAGCGTGATCGTTAAAATAAGGCTTGGAAACCCTGAATAAGCAAAATAAGCAATTTATATAGTGAAGAACAACAGTATTAAATTTTAACTTTTGACGAATTTAGTCTTTAAATTTTACTATTTTCACCACTGTGCAGTAAGATTACTCTGTGCTCACCAACACACTCGCAAAGTCCATTTTGCCGACCTCTAGAGGGTATGCTTTAAATCAGCGAATGGCAACTCTGCAGTACGGGGGAGCGACTACAGGACTGATGAATCGGTAGCTACCTGATAAACACCGTCAATTACCGACCGACTACTTGCAGTGTATTTCATCGGTTACTTTTACAAGGCAATGTCCTAGGCGGTAGTCACCATCGGTTGTCTCTGCACTACTAAAGTAGTTACTAAAGTAGTCACTTGCGTGGTTTATGGGCGCCCTCTGTCGTAGCTTTTCGCTATTCTGCTTCCGACTGGTTCGACTCTGCACTACCATGTGCATTACCACGGGTTAATAGAGTAGCTAATTACCTAGGAAGAATGAGACCGAGCTTGATGTGTAAGGGTGGAAGTATGATTTTCTCTTTCTTGACAAGAGGGGTGTATTTGATGTTATCCACACCAACGGTAAACTCGACTCTTTCCGGCCAATCCTTTCTGACGTAGTGGTCCTTACGAGCTCGGCTATCCCACTTGCAGAGGAAGCAGCAGTGCTTGGTGTAGCCACTTTGTAGACCGCATAGAATTGCAACGACTTTGAGATCAGAACATATTTTCCAATCATGCTCTTCATATTTGATAAATTTGAGTATTTTTTGCATTTCCTCGTAGGTTTCCTTTGTATTTGCTGCATGTGCAATCGGGATAGAAGGCTTTTTGTTACCAATATGCAATAATACAGCCTTCAAACTCAGTTTATTGCCGTCTATGAACAATCGCCACTCTTTTGAATCATATGTTTGACCAAACTCTTTGAATAAACCAGGGATGTCGTTGCAGTAGCATATACTGTCTTTCTTGGTATAGTGTTTGGAAAATGGTTCGTGACGAGTTCTACCATATGTCACCTTAACATCGGATGACACAAATTTAAATTGTTGCATACGAGAAGTGTGGATCTCGGCCTTTTCCTTGGATAGTTCCAAATCTCTTATCCAATCATTAAGTTGTGCTTGTGACAGAACGTTTCTTTCGTTTTCCATGCGAAATTCAGTACAACTTGATCCCCCGCACTCAGATGTTACTGTTGACAATGGAACTGGATCCGCAACTGCCGTTGAATGTAGTACTGGTAATGTCACTGTAGGTACGCTAGCATAGGTTACTCCTCTTGATCTTCCAACGCCAAGTACTTTTGTTTGACAAATATAACACTCTATTGAATGGCAAGTAGGTTCTCTCCATATCATTGGTGTATCAAATTTTGTTTGTTGTCCTGATTCCCACTGAATCAATTCTACTCGACACGATGAACACAAAGTGTTCGGTGTCCATGGTTTTTCAGCATTTTTAGGCTCAATTCCAAAATACTTGGAGTATAAAGTTTTGATATGATCTGAGAACACTCGTCGTCGCCTTATGATAGTATATTGGCCATACATGAAACAGAACATATCTGGATCCTTATTACACTCAAATTCTCGCGTCCTTTTACTCATTTTATTTTTTTTAATAAATCACGGGTTTGAAATTAGACTTATGAACTGAACTATCTCCGGCGAGCCTTGAAGATGTTATGAAGTTTCAAAGCGCATTAACTCATATTTATACTCGGAACAAGAATAAAATTAAAAAAATCAAATCTTACCTAGACAGAAAGGTTCCTTTTTATAACAAGCCGGGAAAAGAAAATACTACCTGTTTTAGATGTAGGCTTTAGAAATTTTCTGTGTCTTATAATTTTGAAAATCTACCTGCATACTTACCCATAACTGACGGAAATACATGTTTATAACTACATGCCTACAGCAGATTTCGAACCCAACCACTCTTCCTTTCGATGCAACCACTCTACCTACTATAATACAATTCGAGTATTAAAAGTACTATTTGATTTATTTAAAGAAAAAGTGTTATCATTGTTATGGTGTTATTCGTTTATCCGGATAATATCTCACTTGCACTTTATACCTTTAATCTATGTATGTATGTATAGGTACATACATTGAAGTTGCGCAACCTGGGTATTTTTATTTGATCGCTTATAACTTACGTAGTTTTGCATCGATTTTCTTCCAGGATAGCTTATTTTTTTTGTAATACAACAGAGCTTAGGGAGAAAAAAAAAATCTGCAAAAAAATAAAAGGTTTTCGAGATCCTTCCCCGCAAAGTACAATTTTTTTTATATTTTTACAAAAAAAATTGAAAAAATCGGTAATGATTGTTCGTTATCTTTGAATCTACAGGGCCCAGCAAAAAGTGTTGTATGCACAGTTTATAGAAAATTTTATTACCTTTTAAAAGCTTCAAACCGTTTTGGAATTGCTTAATTCGTTCTTGAGATATATATGATAAAGTGGACCCAATTTTTTTTTTTTGCAAAAACGGTAAATTGCAAATATCTCAAAAACGGTACCATAGAATTAAAAATAACCTTGATTTTCGGAATCAGGGGGTGATTTTACATAAGAATTTCATAACGGCGTTTCTGGTAAAGAGAAAAAGTTGAAATTTGTGGTCCAGTGTTATTAATGTTTTTAAGTCTTCAAAGACTTTTATTTTGAAACTTTTATTATAAAAGTTTTTTCATAATAATTATCATTGAGATAAATATTTTTAAGTCTTCAAAGACTTTTATTTTGAGGCTTATATTATAAAAGTCTTTCATAATAATTATGAGTACGAAAATATTTTTTAAGTCTTCAAAGACTTTTATTTTGGGACTTATATTATAAAAGTCCTTTCATAATAATTATGAGTACGAAAATCTTTTTTAAGTCTTAAAGGACGGACCATGACGGTGGTAGTTGGTTGGGGACCAGTTTGGCATAGTTTGGAGCCAGGTTAGGACTAGTTGGTCGGGAGCACGTTTATATTAACGCGCTTTATTGTTCATCCAGATTTCAGCACAAATTTTACAATCGATTTTTAAGCGACCATCCGATAAACTATAGACTTGAAAATTTAAATATATGTAACTCAGAACCCGGCTGCCATTAAATATTTCAGGTTTTATAGAGTTTTTTTTAAAGATATAGACGATTTAAATTTAGCACTTACTTTGTCGTATGATAATGGCAATGATATTTAGGAGGAAAATAAGAATATTATAAATTTTTTTAAAATGGTCGTGGCCCGGCCTTTTATGATTACATGTGTATATCTCGGTAACCGCTTCATGAATTTCTTCTAAACTTTGAACAATTGTTGGTCCTATTAAAGACGTTGAAAACACAACAAACTCTTAAAAAAAATAAGATTATTATGGAATTTTGGAAAATGGACGTAGCACCGCCCACTTATAATTATATAACTTTATCTCATTAAGTCTTACTGAGCATACTATGTTTTAAATAGGGATAAAACGACATGCTTACCATGTAACGGTAGTTTTCGGAAAAGTGAAAGAAACTATATTTAATACGTTCGCCGGGTATTTAGAGTTCGGCTATGCCCGAACTTAATAATTTTTTACTTGTTTTATTTAATTTTTGTATGGTGTTTTGACGTAAAACCGTGACTGGGCACGATTCAAACTTAAAAAAAATTAGAAACAACTCGAAATTTAAAAAAGTATGAATTATAAATGTAAAAAAAGGTTTTATTTATTGTACCTAAAATTTGCCAATGACAAGAAAATTTTAAACTCTGAAAATTTTACTGAACAATGTCATGGTTGAGTTTGACAAACATTATCGAGACTAAGACGTCATTTGCCAAGTTATCAATACGTGTCTTAGTGCTGGAAAAGCTCTTTCCACTGACACTTGCGTGGCTGGAACAGCATGGACTACGTACGCAAGCTGGCGCAAATGGGGATATGAATACTTTTGTGACTCCTAATACTCAAATAAATCTACATCAACATCAGTTTGCGGAACCTTGTATGTCTCGATTTCATTGAATCCTGCCAACACTTCACGTGAAACATTTTGCCATTCGCTGTCTTCTTCTGAAGCTGAATCCACCTCTTACTCATTCAGTGTCCTCCGTAGCAGCGATGTTGTGGTCGTATTTGATGTTTCGTCTACTAAAAACTGTTGCGAATCGGGAGGCAACACTGGTGGCGAAGATGTAACGCTTGTAATAGGATTGTTTTGCTGGAAAATGATGATTATGAAATATTACACTGTAAGAACGTGAAAATATAAACTCTAAACGCAGGATTTAAAGATATTTTAGATTGAAAAAAAAGTTCATTTTTCAATGAAATCATTTCAGCCATTAAAACTCGTACTTTAGTCATTGGGACTCGATTTTAGGAACTTTTTGTCCGACAACAAGCAAAAACCGGACCGCAGATTATCGCATATTTGTTGAAAACAGGATGCAGTCTTTCAATGCGCTAGAGGTACACATGCTACTCAAAATATACATACTGCATGCCCATCTTGATTTCCTCGAACAACAACTGTCGACGGAATCAGATGAAGCTGGTGAGCAATTTCATCAAACCATTATGACTTTCTAAGACCGTTTCGCTGGTAAACGTTTTGACTCAATGCTTGCTAATTTTTGTTGTTCAATTGCGACAGAATTATTATAACAGATACAGTTAAAATACATACTCGGAAAAGGGAAGGGCTAAGCTCAGGACCTTACCGGGGTCACACAGGGCGGATCGTGAACGGCCTACGCCGGTAGGTTAGCTGCGAATAACCAATAAGCAGTCCCAGACCAAGAGCGACAGGAGACGAGGGCCTGATTTAAAAGATCAGAAATGCTTGATCAATCTCCTGTGTCCGGGCGAACAGATGCCGCCTCCCAAAAAGCATCCCAGGATTGAGACCAGTTAGATCCTCTTCATGGCATACTGGAGCATGTATACGATTAGTTCGATATTGGGCTGGCGAGAGCAGTATTCCGCCACTTTAGTATGTAAGGGTGACACCTCACAGAAATGGCTGATGGGCTAATGCTGCAATCGCCTCCGTCTCATTAAAACCCTGGCAGGTCTTCAAGTACGTTCAATACACGTCGCCATTTAGTTGACCGCACAGGTCCAGTTGAGATTTACTCCTGGTTTTGCGCTGTCTTGGCTCTGAACACAATATCCCATAAGGACTTGTGTAAACCCTCGCGATGGCCTGCTCCTTTGAGAGAATGGAACTTCGGGACACTTAAAAGCGACAGTGCTACGTGTGGAGATAGCGGCTTGAAGCGAAGACCCAATTGGAATGGAATTGGAAATGAATAAAATAAAACAAACAAATGAAACCAACGTCGATGTGATGGAGGAAGAGTGCAGCGCATTCAGGAAGAGCAGTAGAGTTGTGCGCCCCCCGCCACAAACTCCTCTGCAGGCAAATGCCGGCACCACGATCATGGAGAAAGCCGCCGACGTGGCGCAGAAGGCTACACCTTGCCAAACGGCAACTCCCGGAAGCCGGGATAGTCGTCTTCAAACGCCGGCTGCTGCAAACAGTGACAAGCATGTCATCGCAAGCTTGGGAACTTTCGAAGGCAATGAAGATGAGCAATTGGTCCAGATTCGGCTCGTCTTGAAGAAGATGCAGAGTGCTGTTTCTAAGCAGAAGAATGTGTCCATGGACATAAAAACGGGTATGGCCCAAATCGAGGAGAGCTTATATATATTAAGCTACCTCCGAGAGCAGCGCCGGAAGGGGTCTACCCTTTCCGAGCTGCGGAAGGCTGGCCCCGGCTCGCAAAAGAGAGGTCGAACTCGATCCGACTCCCCTACAGGCGAGCCGGAAAAGAAAAAGAACACTAACTATAATAATAATAGTAGTAATAAGATTATTATTAATAATGGTAATAGTAGCAGTGGAAATACAGATAACAATGCACAGAAAACCGTACCAGATAATCAATGGAAAACGGTTGGAAAAAGCTGAAAGCCCAAGCCAGGGCCAGCGTCAGGTGAACCCTTGGTCAGTAAGGGCGAGGCGACCAGCCGCAAAAAAGAAGAGGGTGAGAAAAAAGAAGAGTCTCGCCAAATTAATCATTCAGCCAGCTGAAGGCAAAACCTATGCAGAGGTACTGGAAACGATACGTGGTAAGCTCCAACCCGAGAAGACGGAGACCGTAATTCGATCTGTTCGGAAAACCCGCGAAGGCGGCGTGCTTATCGAAATGGAGCGCTGTGGCGACCACTCAGCGTTTAAGGAAAATCTGTGCACTGCCATTGGCCAGCTTGGAGACGCCCGTATACTTACTAGACGTTTACGTCTAGATGTTCTGGGCATAGAGTGCCTAACCACGGCCCCAGAAGTGGAGAACGCTATACGCGGGGAATTAGGAGACAAGATGAATGGCCAACTTCGCGTCTCTCTCCTCGCTGTAAACTCGCGAGAACCAAGAATGGCCGTGGTGGAAATCGACGAACTGCCAGGCCGGACTCTTATTGAAAAGGGGAAGTTGCGAGTAGGCTGGATTATCTGCGCGTACGAGAGCGCGCGGATGTCAAAAGGTGTTTCCGCTGTCTGGGGTTTGGCCACAAAAAGGCGGCATGCAAAGGCCCAGGCAGAAGCAGTTCATTCTGGAACTATGTTCAGCAGAGCCACATAGCCTCTGCATGTAAAGAAAGCCCAAGCTGCTACCTGTGCTCGGCAGGAGATGGACAGAAAAATGCCAATCACTTGCCCGGGTCGGGAGTGTGCAAGGCCTTCAGGGATGCCCTTGCTGAGGCTAAGACAAAGCTTGGGAGAATATGATTAAATTTATACAAGGCAATATGAACAGGAGTAGGGTAGCTGATGATCTGCTGGACCAATTGGTTCTTGAACAAAGAGCAGATGCTGTCATCATCAGGGAACCCTATAGAAAAAAAGGAAACCTGGCATGCTGACCAATCAGGCTCGGCCGCGATATGGATTGCTAACCCCAACCATCGCGCAGAGAGCAGCGGGGTCGGACGCTGCTACGTCTGGGTTAAAATGGCGCAAATCACTCTGGTGAGCTGCTATCTGTCTCCAAACGACACAGTCCTTGTCTTCAGGGAAAAGCTCGAAGATCTTGAAGACGAATTGCCCGATATAACCGGCCACATAATTGTTGCTGGGTATGCCCCAAACAAACACCAGGGAAGACTGCTCCTTGAAATGGCAGCCCGCATTGGCCTAACCATCCTCAACACCGGATCGACCCCTACATATCGAAGGCCGGGTTTTAGATACTCTATCCCTGATATTACCCTGGTCTCAGAAAGCCTTCTTCGAAGGGCTGACGGATGGAGAGTGATCGAAGACCTGAGTGGTAGCTACCACAACTACATCACCTTCCAAGTCACTGACACAACGCCAGGGCAAACACGAAGTATCCCTCGCAGGGAACCCGTCTAGGTTCGATGTTCGCAAGTTCGATACATCACTCCTATTTAGCAGATTCCCAAGCTCTTTCGCCCACAAGGGGAGAGATCCACAACAGGGAGTCTTGTACTAAGCTGGTCGAAGAAACCATGTGCTGCATTCACCGGGCATGCAAAGCCTCAATGCCACAGAGGAGAGCATGGCCAGGTAAAAAGCAGGTATACTGGTGGAATGACCGAATTGTAGAGCTGCGAAGGGCCTGCCATAGAATGCGGAGACTCGCAACGCGCGCTCGTGGTATACCTGAGGCGCTGACCAGAGCAGCAGCCTACAAAAGCGCTAAGACAGCACTTGGGGCCGAGATACAGAAGAGTAAACGGAACTGCTGGAAAGCGCTATGTGACGAAGTGGATCGCGATCCCTGGGGCCAGGGATACAAAATAGTGATGAAAAAGTTCCACACATCATCGCAAGCGATTGATGAGGCCCGAGTTAAGAATATAGTGGATGCGCTATTTCCCACACACCCACTAAGAGCAGATACAGTGTTCGTCGAGGAGCAAGCCGAGGCACCACTGTTTTCGACAGACGAGCTGAAGCTAGCCCTGCGAAGCTTGAAATCCGGCAAGGCTCCAGGCCCAGATGGCATACCAGCGGAGGCAATCAGGTTAGCAGCGAAAACGAGGCCTGATCTCCTGCTTAACACGTACAACAGCTGCCTTAGGGCCCGGGTCTTCCCAAGCCAATGGAAGAAGCCGAGACTGGTGCTTATACCCAAGGGCAAAGGGGACCCAAACTCTCCTTCATCCTTCCGGCCACTCTGCATGCTAGACACAGCAGGCAAAATGATGGAGAGTCTGCTCAAAATACGCTTGACGTCAGCCATAGAAAGCGAGGGAGGCCTTTCACCCCGACAACATGGCTTCAGGAAGGGACACTCAACTATAGGAGCAATTGGCGAAGTAGTCGAGGCGGTACATAAGGCCGAAGAAGCCTGCCACCAGGCGCGGCCAATAGTGCTGCTAGTCACACTGGACGTCAAGAACGCCTTCAACTCGGCAAGATGGGACAACATGCTGGAGGCCTTGGAAAGGTCATTCAAGGTTCCAACATACTTGCTAGATATGATCCGGGACTACCTCAGAGACCGTTGGCTTTTGTACGACACAACACAAGGTCAGAGAAAGAGACGTATAACCGGCGGAGCGGCACAGGGGTCTGTACTTGGCCCGGACCTCTGGAACGCCACGTATGACAGTCTGTTGCGCACGGAAATGCCGGAGAGAGCCTTCCTTGTCACCTCCGCGGTCGACGTGGCTGCCGTCATAACAGCAAGAAACGTCCAGCTAGCACAGCTCAAGCTAAACCAGGTCATGCGCAACGTCAGTGGATGGATGAGCGATCACGGTCTGCAATTGGCTACAGCCAAAACGGAGATCGTGCTCCTCACCAGGAAACGGATCCCAACAATTATAAATATGATGGTCGGACCTCAACTCGTGACGACTTCTAGGTCTACAAAATACCTAGGGGTGAAGCTTGACAGCAAACTCACATTCTGGGAACACATCCATGGAGTATGTGAAAAAGCTGCCCAGAGCACGGTGGCTCTAAGCCGGCTGATGGCGAACGTGGGCGGCCCGAAGCGATGCCGCAGGAAGCTTCTTATGACAGCAGTCCAGTCGGTGCTCCTGTACGGGGCAGAAATATGGGCCGACGCATTGAAAGTCTAAAAATACCGGATTCAAATGTCTTTGGTCCAGCGCAGAGGGGCACTACGCATTGCTTCTGCATACCGTACAGTGTCCGCGGACGCGGTCCTGGTTATTTTTGGCGTCATGCCAATTGAGGTACTTGCTTAGAGAGAAAAGAGAATCTCAGTGCCGAGATAGGTCGAGCAGCTGCCGCGGTAAGGGCGCGCGAGCAACTGATCCAGCAGTGGCAACAAAACTGGAACGCGAGCACAAAAGGTCGATGGGCGCACGCCCTGATAGCCGACCTTCAAACATGGTTGAACAGACCGCATGGGGAAGTCGATTTCTACCTGACGCAATTCCTCGCCGGTCATGGTTACTTCCGAGAATATCTTCACAGAATGGGAAGGGTGGACTCACCGTTCTGTCACTACTGTGGAAACGTCGAAGATAACGTGTACCACACATTCTTATCCTGCGAACACTTCTTGATTTCGCGCAGAATGTTGGAGGAAAGATACGGAGACATAACTCCGAACAACATAGTTGGGGTAATGATCTCCAGTGCAGAAAAGTCGGAAGCAGTTGCGAGATACGTTAAGTTCGTACTCCGCTGGAAACGAGAGGACGGTTGTCTACTGAAGACACTCGAATGAAACGCCCCTACAAAAGAGCAGCCCCAAGGCTCTAGCAGCGCGCTCCTGCATCTGAAGACATGCAGAATTGCGGTGCCAGATGCGGGATTCTTGCGCGGGCGGTGGGAGTTTGGATTTTAGTGGGTAGCCCAACACGCTTCGGCCAGTGCAAAAAAATTTCCCTCTCCTACGAACAAAAAAAAAAAAAAACATACTCGGAATAAGTAAACAAATGAGCAAATAAATAAACAAAAAAATGGTCAAAAAGTGCCTAGAATCGATTTCCTATGACTGAAGTACGAGTTTTAATGGCTGAAAATTATTGTTATGATTAGGTTTCAATAAAAGAAATAAAGTATGTGGCATTTTAAAGAGATTAAATAAAGTTTTTGAAGTATTTTCATTGAAAATTACGAGAAAATTTACGCTAAAATATATTATTTTTTCAATCTAAAATATCTTTAAATCCTGACGTGATCCAGCAACACTGCAGATGCACCCGAAATCTACTCGACGAAAACAAGTTGACGTGTCTCGACGTTTGGAGGTTATATCTCAAAAGTTGAAAATGTTACCACAGTGTTATCAAATATTATTGTGTGAAATATGTATAGACCTATTTCAGTCCAATAATATGAAAAATTAACGGTTTCAAATGTTGTTTAGCTCTATCCTTTACACTAAGGTCCAAAGTTCGGCGGAAACGCGGATCCAAAAATATTGCCGAAAGTAGCACCCCATTGTCAAGCAACATCGACTCCCCTGCTAAAGACACTGGTGACTTTTCCCTTGGCAGTTTTCAAAACAACTTTCAATGGCAACCAAGCTTTATAGAAGTCACCCAATGATGATTGCTTTTGCTGCAGCTGAAGGGTGAGCTCGAACACGGGCTTCAATGTTAATACTAGCTCTTCTAATGTATCCCACTCCTCCTGAAGTAGTGGATTCCTCAAATCGTCTACATATACTGGCTTGTACTCTAAAAATCGTTGAAGCATTGTGTAGATGGAGTTCCACCTAGTTTGAGCATCCAATATGGGTTTCCTCAATCCCACCATCTCTAGAGTTTGCCTAAAAAATTAAAAAAAAATTTTAAGTTTTAACGAATTTTATTTCTCACCGGAATGTTGGTGTCCTCAGAGCCTTAATAATTTCACGCACCCGGTTAATTATTGACATTTGGGTGTCAATAAAATCTTTTACAGCGAGTTGGATAGTGTGGGCTGCACACCTTACTGACTGTACAAAGTGTGTTCCATGGCCCAACGTTACGTTCTGCGCTTGTGCAAATAATGTTTTAAGTAAAATTCAGAGTTAGAAGTACATATGTATGTACATGTATGTACTTAAATAGTTAAAACAAATACCCAGTTGTCTTCCCCATTGCCTTCATTCTCCCCACTAGCCCATTCATTTAAATAGTATTCTCTCTCCATAGCTTCGTTCAGCAAGGTCACTGCTTTAATCATATTCCTACCATTGTCCGATTGTCGTGATTGAATATACATACTTGATTCTCCCTTACTTCAAACTGTGAAATAACATTTTGAAGTTCAGTCTTCAAATTTTCAGCCGTCTGCCTGCCGAACAGTTCTTGCACTGACAAGGTGTAGTGCACAATCTTTGCCTTCTCCACAATTTGCAAATTAATACCCAATATAGTTTTATCGCATCGAGTTGCTGTCAGTGTTGCCAGAACTTTTTGGGCCGACCGGCTAGATTGGCAAAAAAAAGCGGCTAAAAACGGCTAAAATGGTTTAGTGAAATTTCACATAGACTCTGGCAAAAAACGGCTAAAATGTTTTAGTGAATATTCACATGCTTTATTTAAATAAATCGCAAGAAACGAAAGATCATCAAATGAATCACTATTGTATATATCACCTGAATTCATTAATTTTAAGAGATCGTCATCTACAGTAAAATTATGGCAGCATTTTTCTTCACGTTTTAAACCGTATCTTATATATAAAATAGCGTTTAACGTTTTAACGCACATTGGATTTCTTTGCTTAGTTTTTATTATATTCATTGAACTAAATATTCGCTCTACTTCTGCATTACTTATAGGCAAAACAAGAAAACTAAAAACTAGGTTGGAAAGGTCAGCAAAAGGGTTTTCTCCTAGGGCATTTCGAAATTGATAAACTTCGGCCCAAAATTTTACAGTTGAGTCTAAATTACTCCAGGTATGTAACGTTAACCGTTGCCATTGCATCTCTATGGATGTTATTTCGTCGGCATTATATTTGTGTTTTTGTTGCTGTAGTTGAACAAATACTTTTGGTTTATTTACTCTTAATGCATTTCCCACCGAAAAAAGTCAATTTTTTTTAGTGTGGCAATATTTGTAGGGAGGCGTTGGCGTAATTCGTTTATTAAAGTGATAATAAAATAGCGGCCATTTTCTCGAATTATTTTCTCGGCTTCGTGGTCAAAAGCGTTTGTGCTTACTTTTGTTTTTAAATACTCTTCAAAACTGTGATAAAACTGAGGAAATGGAGCAAGGTATGGTTCCAAAGGGGAGCATATAGGATCAAATGTATCCGCGCTAATAACCACTAGGGAGCATAGATGCGAAAGTAAAACATTGAGTTCATTAAAAATCTTCATTGGGTCTGCATTATTGCTTTCGAACAACTTGTTTACTTTTTGCACCTGAAAATTAGGCAAATAGTAAAATCGGCTAAAAACGGCTAACTTTTTTTTACAAACCGGCTAACAAATCGGCTGCCGGCTAGATCGAATTTTCTCCGGCTAGTTGCTATCAAAACCGGCTAAATCTAGCCGGAAAACGGCTAAAATGGCAACGCTGGTTGCTGTGTCCATTTTGATAGAAACCATGCGACCTTTTACCAACCGCATTATTTTCTTCTTAATTTCAAGGTAGCGTGTATTTATTAGCTCATGTATGTTGGTGCTTGTTATGGGATTCATACTCAGTCCCTTGAAAAATTACTCAGAAATCGTTTTAAATGCCCCCGTATCAAAAAATTTAAATGGGGGGGAATGTTTTGTAGTAAAATCTATACACGCATTTTTGAGTTCCTGTGGGGAAAGTTCCACAGATAACTTTTTTCTTTTCATATCCCTCTCATTGCATTCCACCTCTGATTGCATTCTTTCTTCCTCGTACAATTCAAGATGTGCTGAAGTCATGTGCCTTTTTAAATTGGTACAGTTTTGACCAACCAATTTTAGCTTGCTGCTTTACATTCGCTGACATTTTGAGTAGCATTATAAATGAAAAACTCGCGCACAAAAATGTTTCGTTTACGTTCCATTCTAAATTACAAATCTAGATTTTTGTCTTTGATTTAAGCATTTATTTAAAGATAGCTTGCGTCTTTCGCTTGATTCACTATAACTACTTGGATTACTTCAATCCATAGAACGCAAACAAACAATAACAAATTTTTCGGTATCATTTAGGGCCTTGTTACACTAGCCACACACGACGAACATGTGTGTGAGCATGCTCGCCAACAAGCTCGCTGTCGTTTGCCACAGACGGTGAGCGGATCATTTTTGATTTTGTCGTTATAACGTAAAGATGGATAGCAAAGACGTAGCATGACTTTAGTTAAATGTCATAAACTTGTTAAAAGTCAATTGGTCGGCAACAACAACGAATGTCAATAAATTAAACTACCTTCTATTTTTATATCATAATTTATTTCAAAGAAATTTTTTTATTTTGAAGATCAATTTGTGGAAAGTGAAGTAAAATGATGTGACGAAGTGAAGGCTTCCTAAAAATGGGGAGCCCACGATGTTAAATCGGGATTTACTCGAGCGTCATTTTGACGTATTGGATTTTGAAGATTATGTGATGGGAAGAAAAAACGGTCATGTGAAGTTTTTCCTTACACGGTGGGTGGAGGATTTACAGGCTTCCAACATTGAAAAAAAAACTGTTACATGGATTTAATCGAAGGCGTCAGATATTGATAGTGAATAAATCAAACGTGTTTCTGATGACGGAGATATGCTAATCAGCCGGTTTGCATGGTACGGAAGGGTCAAAAATGGGCGACAAACAATTTACTAGGGTGCATAAAATATTCACAAAGGATGTTAAATCGGCCCGAATGAACCTCCTATTCAATAATCTGACGATTCAGATGTGACGCAAGCTCGTGGCGCCTTCTTGAAGATGCAAAAAAAATCGCTATTTGGATTTATTCGAGCGCGTCAGATTTTCATACAGTAGGTTCATCTCGATGCCCTGGTCGTGCTGTTCCATAATCTGACGATTATCTGGAGGGGTTTTCTTAATGTGACGGTTTAAAAAAATAATTTCGTTTCAACCAAACATGTATTATTGTAAACTCTTATTATTTTATCCGTGCAACTATCATACAGCAAGTCCGGTCAATTTCTTCTGTAAAAAGAAGTAATTGTCAATATTTTGTTACTTATTAAATGAAAAGGGTGTTATTATAGAATTCACAAGATATTACAGCTGAATTCCCTTGAATAGTCCAACAAGTTTTTTAACAAGAATTTGATCCACACAACACACAACAACCATTTCCTCTCATCATGAATCACAAAATTTAGTTAGTAAAATTTCAAAGGTTATCAGCCCTGTTCTGCATTTCGACTCGACTTGAAAAGTAAAACGACACACATTCCGACTAATTTTTGTGGTGGTGTTCTCAATTCCGAGTGAGTTCGAACAAGTTCGAAATCGTTTTCATTTCGATTCGGTAATAAGTTGCAACAGCTGTTGTCAGTTATTTATGTAGAAATTAATTCAAATCTGTATAAAACTGAAAAAAATACCAGTGCCAATGATTTTTGGGTGTGCCCAGGCCAGAAGACGTGTTATTGCACGCTCAAAAAAAAAAATCGTCAGCTAAGGATGCATGTGGACATATTCCAAGAGTTGGACTCCAAGCAAGTTTACCCTTCAATAAGTTTTCTTAATCTAACTCGATCTGTAGATACCTTTTAAGTTTATAGGATCTTATCGCATAAATAAAGATGTTTTTAAAATGCTGTTAGACAAAATAAAAAATAGGTTAGCGGAGAGACATCGTTTTATTTCACCGAAACGCAACTGGCAGGCACACTCCGGTTTTCAGAGCTGTAAAAATTTGCAATCAATTTTTTTAGCAATCAATGATTGTGCGACTAGTAGGATTACAATCAAAATTTATTGCATTTTTCTTATTGTAAAAACTACAATCAATTTAATTGTTAGCACATTTGATTGCAATGATTGTAATTGCAATCAAATCACTGATTCAATCAAACATTTTAATTGCAATCTCAAAAATGCAATAATTTATTCATGCTTTTTTAATAAAGAAATTGAGCAAAATAGAACGTGACAAGAGAAAAAGAGAAAACTAGCATAAAAAGTTATTGAACACAAAACTAGTAAAAACTTGCAAGTGAGTAGTTGTTTCGCCGTTTTGGGGTATCTTTGATGTGGGTGATCGACTTGCACACACGCGACGTCCCAAAGCGTCGACTCGTAGTGACACCTGGTAACGCCCTGGCGGCTAATTCGGGCGGGGGCCCCTCCTTAATCCCTACGCCTATTATTCACTTTCTGACAAAACTCCTTGCCAGTTCTCCACTTCCTTCTCTTTGAAGGGCCGGATCAAGGTGTCATACGACCCGTGCCGAGAATCAGCCTGGCTCGTGGGACAAAATATAGACAAATCAACAACACCAAATGGGAGTCCGGCGCTCCCAAACAAAGGCCAAAAGGGGTCACAAACTCTGCACAAAGCAAAGCCACGGTACCTCCGGGCCTAGCCAAAAGTAGCCCTATGTGGAAGCAGATATCTGGTGCACCCGCACCCACAAGCAGTAGGACCGAGGCACCCCCTGGCCCGAGAAGTCCAAAGGCCAATGCTACGCACAAACATAGCACTGGACTGGAGGCCTGCACGGCAAACACCGGAAATCCTGGGCCTTCCTGTAGTGGGCTTGCCACTCAGCGAACAGAGTCTGGCCATCCCACTGGGGGGACCCAGGAACATGGTGACCTGAAATAGGGCAGTCAGTTCAAAGACGCCCTATCTCAGGAAACTTTTCAAGAGCGAAGAATTTTAGAATTTGATTGAAAAACGCCCTATCTCAGAATTTGGTTGAAAACGCCCTATCTCAGAATTCGGTTCAAAAGCGACCTATCTCAAACGAAAATACATTGAAAATGTGCTGAGATAGGGCACTTTTGCATCGGCAGTTGAGATAGGGTGTTTCTGAACCGAATTCTGAGATAGGACGTTCTTAAATCAAATTCTGAAGTAGGGCGTTATTGCAAAATTTTCTGAGATAGGGCGTTGTACGCACATTGTATATGCTCTCGATTAGCGGAACATTAAAGACGGCAATCAAAACAACTACTGCTAGGTGTAATGCCGTGAGGGGGTTCACTTTGCGCTGCTAATGCGATGCGTTAACCCACTGAGGGCTTGTGTGCCTCACCATCCTACTTCCAATTATACATCAAAATAAATGTCATTTAGACAGATTGCAGTTAGCAACTTTTATGCAATTAATGATTGCAATCAAAACTTAATTGCAAATCAAAAACTTATTGCAATCAATTTCTTCTAATTGATTGCAAATTTAAATTTTTGCAATCAAAATATAAGCAATCAATGTTAATTGCAATTAAACCAGATTGCAATATTACGTAAAATATGCGATTGTAATCCAATTTGATTGCAATTTTTTACAGCCCTGCCGGCTTTTAACAGCTGACTCCTATCAGTTGGGAATAGCTAAAGACCACTTTTTCTAAAGTATTGCATTTTGCTATACAGGAGCTGGAGAGCTGCAGAGGAGAGCGGAAATGATCATCAGGCGATTGTAGATGGAGGGGAAATGACGGATGAAGTTGCCCGCAGTTTACAAATGTAATTTTTTGAATTTTTAAACACATAAATAGTCATTCATACAGAAATATCCGTGATTTCGTTTTTTTACAATATTTAAAATACTTTCCATCATCGTTTATTTTTGTTTAAATAGCTCATTCTAAAACAAAAACCATATAAATCAATATTGCAAACTTTGTACAAAATTCACAAAAATTAATCAAACTTTTATCAAAACTTCAAACTTTGTATTTAGAATTTTTCAAAAATTTTCGAGTACGCAGTTTTGTAGCCCATTCAATTTTAGTGCAAACAGTGTTGCCATCTTTTGATTTTCAAAAAGCACCAAAAACTTGGAAAAAAGCGTTTTACCACACCAAAAGCACCAAATTTTTTTGAATCAAGGAATGCTTTTTTCATAACATAATACCGAAGTACTGCACATTAAAACTGGTATATCTCGAGAAAGAAAAATCGAATCGCATCAAACGAAAATGAGCAAATAATTTTATGTTTTCATTATATAACCTCAAATATCGCTAAAAACCGTGTTTTTGGCACTTTGAGGTTAGGATATCTCAAAATTCTAGTGCTAGAGCAATTGTGAGGCCAGATTTGGATTCAGCACCAAGAAACGATGTGTTTTACTCAGGTGGTAAAAAAAAAACAAAATTTGTACAAATAATTAGAAAAGCATTTTCAACGCGAATAAAATTTAACAAGGTGGGTTTACAACTTCAGCTTTTTATCAATCATGGTTGTATTTTAGTCCATTTAAATTTGTAGATTCTTGTAAATTCAGTGCTGCCACAGCCTTAAATATTTCAAATTATTTCAGGTTTTAACTATGTATCTCGAAGTAATTTTAGTTCAGAAAAAAAGCACTAAAAAAGGCACTAGGCACTAAATAATTTTTTTTGGCGTTTTAATTTTCAAAAAGCACTAAATCTAGGGCTTAAAGCACGAAGTTGGCAACTATGAGTGCAAGTTTCAAGTACCTAAAGATTATCGTTGATTTTTTAGATTTTTTTGTCGAGGCTTTAGCGCATTTTCTTCCATATAAAATGCTTGTGAACTTTGTGCTCATACAAGCGCCTTGGTTTATGCAACGTTATGGTTTATTAGGTACCAAAACGCCTACCAAATCAGCTTGCAAACTACCGAACTTTTTTTCATCATTAAAACTAGATTTCCTGAATTTACAGGATTTTTAGCACAAATTAACAGCTAACATTAAAACTACACATATTATTGTTTACAGTATTAGTTAACAATTCATACCAATCTTTAGTGTTAAACAAAAAAAATTCGTGCCTTTAAAAATATTTTGTAAAAAATGTTTATTTCATTCATATCAAAAATTTTTTTTTGTGTGTGAAAAAACAAAATCAGACATTTTATGCATTTCAACCAAAAAATTCCCGAATTCGTTTCAATTTGCATACACTCACACTTTTTTTACCAATACACGCACACATTGCAAATTGCCTATTATATATTCTTTCAAGACGATAGATAATTTCTCGTTCTATTATCAACAGCTGATCGGTCATAGCTTTGGGAAGTGAGTTTTCGTTTGTAGAAAATTGTCTGCTTAATAAAATATAGAAAAAAACAAAGAAATCTTATACGTGTGAGCAATGTTTTGAACGTGTAAACGCAAATCAAGCCAACAAATTTTAATGCTCAATTCGGTTATATTTTCAAAACATTTATGCCTACCAAAAGGTTCCTCAAACCAACCAAGCTACCAAAGGAGAATGAACCTACCAATTTTGGTCCAATTGGACTAAAACGGCAACGCTGCCCATTAGCACAATATGGAAATTTTCGATGTAGTTTTTAAAGATCAATTTTAAGATACAGATTTATCAAAGTATTTGAATACAGGTTAGAGTAATAACGACTCATAATTTCTTCATGTATGTATAAGTAAATTTAAGGTTGCTGAATTCAAAATTATCTGAAAAATCCGTGTTTTTTTACATACAAATTCTTATGTCTAGTGATTTTAGCTAAGAAATTACTAAAATTCACATGCATAAGTTAAAAAAGTAATTTTTAACTGACAATTGTTGAGCTAAAACTTGTATCATGTGCTACTAATTTTTATACCCGAGCGCATTAAGCGGTGACTGTCTGTCCGTCCGTCCGTCCGTCTGTGCATACGATAACTCGAGTAAAAATTTAGATATCTTAACGAAACTTGGTACGTGTACTTCTTTCGGGCGTAGGACGGATGGTATTGAAAATGGGAAAAATTGGACCATTAACCACGCCTACCTCCCATATAATGGCAGTTTTCAGAAATACGAAAACTGCGATATTTTAGAAACTGCTGAAGTTTATTTACTCAAAATTGATATTTATAATCATTTTTAGAGGAAAAATAGGAATATTATAAATATGTGGAAGTGACATACCCTAATGCTGAACTTGAAACTTTGCTTTTATCTCCAAAGTTATAAAAGCTTTAAGTATTGAGTTCGACCCTCTGTCAATGACGGAGAGACTAGTTCTTCTTAGTAGCTCATCCGAGAAAGATCAACGGCTTGATTGTAATACAAGTATCATACCAAATAAAATTTATATGTTCGTAAAGAAAAATTAATCATCCATAGTCTTTAATTTTACTGGCGCAGTCGGTGGGATCTGCGCAAAAGATCCTAAAACGAGTCTACATAAGTGAGGTTCATTCGAAGCCACAATAATCGGAATAAACGAAATTATAAAAAAAGATATTGAAAAAATACGTGTTGTATCATAAAAATTCTTAAAAAGCAATAACTTATAAAACCAAGTGTTGGGACTGAAAGACTTAAATAATTCACGTGCAGAAACTTTAATAAAAAAATAATAATAATAATAATAATAATACCGGAAACCCTTAATCTTAAGAACTTGAAAGGAAAAGCGAAATACCTAACAAAAGCACCGTAACTAAAATTAGCAAACGCAAAGCAAAAGAGAACAGTCCCGTAATTTATACTATCAATTCTACTGTGTTAAGTACGAAAAACAATGCAAATAGCTAAGCTTTTGCCTATGTTTAACAGTAGCTACACACGACGAGCATATCCGCGCACATGCGCACATGCTCGTCGTTTGTAGGGCGGTTTGCGCGCATGCTCGCCAAAAATCAAAAAATTTTGATTTTCAGCGAGCATGCTCGTCGTTTGTAGCGTGGGTTGCGAGCATCGCATTGGAAACAAAAACAACAACCTCATTTTGTGTTGATGCTTGCAGTGTGCACATCGCGGATAAATGCATCCAAGCCATGTGCGTTAATTGAATTTTTGATAAATGAGGCTAAATTACTATATGTATATGTATGTACATACATATAAGTAAAATATAAATAAATTTAAGTAACACATACATAAAAAACCCTAAGTCATAAGTATTTCAATTGCATCATCCGCGTCTTTCCTTTCCATGTTTACGCTTTGAGTACAAAATCACTTATGAGCCGCTCGCCCTTTGTAGCAAACGACAGCCAGCATGTTGGTGCACATGTGCGCGGATATGCTCGTCGTGTGTAGCTAGTGTAACAAACGTTTTATCGTAAAACTCGACACGAAAACCAGGGTGGGCCAAAACTCGGAGTTCGAGCGAGCGAGGGAGCAAACTCCTACTCAATGCCTCGCAGACAACGAGGCGCTCGCAGCTCGTACTCGTAGCAGCAATGAGGCGAGGCACGAGAAGTTTGGCTCGCTCGCCAAACGAGCGAGCGCTGCTTGTTTGCTCGCGCTCCTATTAAACGAGCGAGGCTGTTGTGTGTTGCCTCACTCGCAGTGCGAGGCGAGTAGCTGTCTGCATACTCACTCTGCTAGGAAAGGCGAGTGAGCGACGAGCGAGCGCTCCGAGTGTACTATACAATATGTCAATAGATTATGTACGAAAGTATGTTAATAATTGTATGTACATATGCATATATATATGTATGTAAAGTATTATATTAGGGCATCATTTAAAACAACAAATAAAATTGATTACATACATAAGCATAGATTATGGAATGAATTATTTTTTAGAGTTATATTCATACATGTGTACACACATAACATGCATATTTATATATGTTTGTATGTACGTATTTATGTATATATGCATTTATGTATGTATGTACATATGCATGTATTTTGTCTTTACAGAGAAAAGTAAGTAACGAAGATATTATAATCGTTTGTGCCGCAGAAACAAAAAACAAGTAAGCACTTGTTAACACCCCCAAAATAATTTCCTACTTGTAGCAGTTATGCTGTATACCTGAATGAAATGTAGTCCTTGGTGAAAAAATTTATTTGTGGCCTGTTGTTCAAGGATATATGTACATATGTATGCATGTATATATGGATATGTAGACATGGGAAAATTTGCGTAAACAAAGAATAGAGACCGGTTCGCATACAACTTTGGCGTTGCGTTGGCGTCGAATTTCAAAGCTGCCGTCCACATTTCCAAAATTTGGCAACGCTAAGGCCAACACAAAGCAGAACGATCGCTGCGTCGGTCGCCAGCTGTTGCAAATAAATAAAATTAAATGAAATGTTTTTTCCTTTTAATCACATGAAATATATTTTTTCATGCAATTATTGATATGAAATATTAATTTATCCCTCGTTAGTATGTTAATTTAGTGGCCAAAGTAGTCTCTGCCAAGCTTCATTGTAGAACGCATACTTTTAACTTGCGTTCTGTCAAACCAACGCCAACTACAAAGTCAACGCATTCCCACGACAGCCGGTTCTACGCACCGGAATGACTCGGGTTTCACCCGACCAAGGGCTGTTGTTTCGGCGATCTAACCCCGTTTAGGTCGGCGAAGTATCTCAGAAGTTGTCCGTCCATAGGGCAACATTCACTACGCATTCTCCTACTCAGGGCTGGCATCGAGTCAAACCCTGGGCCAGAAATATACACCTGCTGTGTATGCCGAAGACGATTACACCACAACTCCACCTCAGTCAAGTGTAATGCCTGCGAGGGGTGGAGTCACCTCAGGGTCTGCTCGGGACTACGGACACACAGACAGTGGACCACGTCGTACGTGGCCCCCTGTTGCTCAAACAGAGCAGCCTCCACGGCAACCCATAGTCCGCCCGTGCAGCCCCACACACTCACACAGCAACCACACACAGTCGCCACAACACAACAACATACCACAGCCACCACAGACCACATAACACACACAACCGCACCACCACCCACACGCCGCCGCCAACAACTCCTGGTTCCCCCTACAATCTGCACGGTATGTCAGACCAGAATATTCCGTAATGTGACATCAGTCAAGTGCAACACCTGCCTTGGCTGGTGCCACTTTAGGGCATGTTCAGGTCTGCGCACCACGCGAGATTGGACGGGGAACTTCGAGGGCCCGTGTTGCGCTGCTCGGTCGCTGACATCAATTGCGACGCCCCCCACTACCACCACAGGGAGGCAATCACCTCAGCAGCACACACAGCCAACGGCGGCAAGAACATACACCTCACTCACACCCCACATCACAACACGTCTCCCGAACCACATGCCGAACGAAGCAGACATCGACCGCAGGGATACCACCCTAGAATGTCAGGGCATCGCTATCCGGTCAGGCGATGTCGAGCTCGAAATATTTAATATATACATACCCCCTGTCACCTGCTGCCCGGCAGGATATCACCCTGATATAGGTGCGCTCCTCAGAGGTGAAAACCGTATGGTAGTAGGTGACTTTAATGCGCACCACGATCTTTGGCACTCAAGCCTGTCAAACGATCGTAGGGCAGGGTGCATACCGGCAGGGTGCATATCGGACCCACGTCCAAACTTCCTTGCCGAAGCGGCTGTTTTAGCCAATGAGCGTGATAGCCTTCGTCAGGCCGATCCCGGAGATCCCCGTATCAGGGATCTCAACGCGGAGATTCGGCAACTTGTAAACGTACATAAGCGGAAGAAGTGGGAGGAGCATCTGAAGACTTGCAACTTCACCTCTGGTGTGAGCAAGCTTTGGTCAACCGTGAGGTCATTGTCTAATCCGACGAAGCACGACGACAGAGTCGAAATTTCCTTCGGCGACCATGCTTCGTCGGACCCGGAGCGATGCGCGAGCTATTTTAGCCGGCAGTTCATACTGCATCCTCCGGTGGACAAAGCCAAGCGTCGAGTGACCAGAAGGCTGCACAAACTGCCAATAACTTGTGCCCCCCTTGCTTTCACCTGCGGTGAAGTTCAGGTGGCCATCGGGAAGGCGAAAGCCTCCAAAGCCATGGGTCCCGACGGAATATGCATGCTGATGCTGAAAAATTTGGGTCCTGCGGGGGTAGCGTACCTAACGGAGGTCCTCAATTTGTCAATGGCCACTCTCATCATCCCAGACATCTGGAAGGTGGGGAGAGTGGTCCCACTGCTCAAACCGGGGAAACCTGCAAACAAAGGAGATTCGTATCGTCCGATTACACTCCTTTCCCCGGTAGCGAAGACACTCGAGGCCTTGCTACTCCCGTACTTCACAAATCATCTGACCCCAGCGAAGCATCAGCATGGTTTCCGAAAAGTGCACAGTACAACAACAGCACTTAACGCCATAAACACTCAGATAACTCGTGGCCTTAACCGTAACCGTCCCTGTGAGAGAACGATTCTAGTAGCGTTGGACTTGTCAAAGGCGTTTGACACCGTCTGCCATTCCACGCTACTAGAAGATATAGAGGCCTCCTCTCTCCCACAGAGGCTCAAACGGTGGTCGGCAAATTATCTAAGTGGTCGACATTCGTCGGTAATGTTCAGAGACAAAACGAGTAAGCAGCGAAAAATAAAACAGGGGGTTCCTCAGGGTGGTGTCCTTTCCCCGCTACTGTTTAACTTTTATATTTCAAAGCTCCCTCAACCACCAGAGGGAGTCTCGATTGTCTCCTATGCCGACGATTGCTCGATTATGGCGACTGGGAATGGAATTGATGACCTGTGTTCGAAAGTAAACGGCTATCTCTCCGAACTTTCTCGCTTCTTCACTGCAAAGTGTCTAGCCCTCTCCCCTACGAAATCCTCCGCGACCCTGTTCACAACCTGGACGAAGGAGGTCAGGCTACCGCTGGGGATTCACGTCGATGACACACCAATTCCGACGGTGAATAACCCCAAAATACTCGGAGTAACATTCGACAGCCTGCTCTCCTTCTCTGCGCACTCAACCGCTATTGTCAATAAAGTGCAGAGCCGCAACAAGGTCCTCAAGTCGCTAGCCGGCAGTACTTGGGGCAAAGACAAAGAAACGTTGCTGGCAACATACAAGGCAATAGGCCGGCCGGTCTTGAACTACGCAGCGCCAGTGTGGTCGCCAGGGACTAGTAGGACGCAGTGGACGAAGCTACAGACGGGACAAAATACGGCACTTAGGACAGCGACGGGATGCCTCCTGATGTCGCCAGAACATCACTTGCACGGCGAGGCGCAAATGCTCCCAGTTAGGGAGCACAACATAATGCTCTGCAAGCAGTTCCTGATCGGGACCCACAGAAGTGGCCACCCAAACAGACAGCTGCTTGCAGAGGAGCCCTCGCCTAGGCACGTCAGGAGGCATCTATATGAACTGACGGACGAAGTCCAGAGGTTCATTAAGCAACCTCTGGACCCGACAGCGTACAGACAGGCCCTGAACGGCATTCACAGGGACTCAGTCTCGAGTTATGTAGACTCTCGACCTGTGAATGCCGTTCTAGGCATACCACCCCCGGACATTGACGAGACAGAGCTTCATCTGCCTCGGGAGACACGCACTACACTTGCTCAACTTCGCTCCGGCTACTGCAGCAGGTTAAACTCCTACTTGAGTAGGCTGAATGAGGATGTGCCGAACGAATGTCCGGCATGCGGAGAGACCCCACATGACTCGAACCATCTCTTCGCATGCCCGGAAAACCCGACTACCCTAACGGCCCTGTCCCTGTGGATCCCACAGAAGCTGCACGCTTCCTAGGGTTGCCGTTAGTGGAACTTGACGACAACGACTGAGATACCAACCGATCTGGGCGGGGTTGTTGTAGCCGCTACAACAACAACAACAACAACAAAGTCAACGCGAAAGTTCTATGTGGACCGGCCTTAATTATCAAATAGTAGTTTGTATTATCCTACATACATACATATGTGTGGGGGCTAAACCAGGAATATTCATTTGATAATGCTGATGTCCTACTCATTTATGAAATGAAAGACAAAATAATGATTTTTATAAATATTATATTCTCATTTATACATATCGATGGCTTAATATAGAAAAGGCGTATCTACACTTTTCGTTACTTTTGAGGAGAAGGAAAAAACTGAATAAAACCTTAAAAACTTAAGATGCAAAAAACATTTCTATTGCAATTTTTATTCAAAACAGGTAACAAATTCAATTCTGGTATAATTTTGTTATTATTTTTAATTTCTTTGAAGTTATTTGAGATAGGGCTTTTTGTTATTATTTTTCTTGAAAATAAATTTAAGTTAGGGCTTTTTGTTGTAAGTTAAAATTAGGACAAACTAATATAATAATTCATGTTTGAAGTAAAATAAATAAATAATTAAAACTAAAATACATATTTGAAGGCAGATGTTATTATACTGAAAACAAATTAGGTTTTATAAGGTAAATTATCATAAAAATGGTGGCAATCTGCTGGAAGAAATTTTTTTAGATCTTGCAAATGGTCCCACTTTTTTTAGATGTGGCTATTTTCTCTTTATAAAGACAATCGGGGGACACATTTTCAATCGGAAACTTCGATCTCTGTGGGAGTAACTGATATTCATCTGTTACATTTGTTTAAAAATAAATTGATCCTGACGAGTCATACGCTAAGGCTCGAAGCATGCTTACTGTATGATCTCCAATGCCCGTGCCTGTAATTTAAGAAAAGCTTAAGTATATATATCTAAAGAGTTGTTTCAGTGTGCAATATTCACCTGGTCGTATTGATGTGTATATCTCTGAAATATTTTCGAAATTTAAAAAATAATCACAACGCAAATGGTGCGCTTGTAGAGGTGCTGGAACTTTTCTAGCTTCCTTAATGAGTTGAACAAATTGAGACGGCAAGTTTATTTGTTTTTTATTTATTTTTCTCTCTATAAGGGAATGCGTTGCATCGCATTCCATTTGCGTATGACCACTTATTAAAAACTTCTGTTAAATTGTTATTTCGGTTTCCTTTGAAAAATTCAACAAGGCGTTAGACAAAACAGTATTACGATTTTGGTGAAAGCAACCATCCGAGTAAATAATAATGTGATGGGTTTCAGGCGATCGAGCATGGAAATTCTTTAAGTGCTTAATGATATTTACATGTAGCAAAAACGGAAGACTAAATTTCCATCTGTTTCGTCCCACACATAATTATCTGATTCATGCGTTACAAAATTATAGACAGTAAAGTTATGTAGTTGAAGCTTCATTTTATAATATGCAGCACTCGCGTTTAGTTGAGGCACTAATTTAACTGCCTGCACATCCATACAGAATACTGCACATAGTCCGGATTCGGCATTTTTGATATCGTTTTGCTTTTCTACACGCATTTTTTCGATTTCTTCTCTATGTTTTTCGTATTGCTCATCGGAAACATTATTAGCTTTATGTGATACGCATAAATTGCACTGATCTTTTCTTGGCTTAAAAATAGAATAATTTAATTCCTTTATTAATTGCGTAAATATTGGGTACGACAATTTTAGGCCTCCATTTTCTTTTTCGGATTCACACTCGTTGACATAAAGCTTGTAAATCTCCTGATACGAGGAAAAATCCGATTCGAAGTAAAAGTTTTTGCTATCTTTTCGACAATAATGTGACTCCATTTTTGGCACTCCTCTAGCCATTTTTTTAGAAATTCACGTCGGTTTTTGTTGCGCTGACCCCTAACTGTTGATCGCTTAGCATTTTTGCGCAAAATTAAAGCTTTATCGGGACTGCATTGAGTACCGTGTTTACCGCCACTGCTAATCCAATTTCGAACCATCTTTTCCTTTACTCCTAGTGTTGAATAAAACATTTCACGGCACACTTGTAATCGCTTTGAATTATGACTCAAGGAATATGATATGGACTGATTCCGTCTCGAATTTTCAGAGGTTTTCCTTTTTGTTTCAGAAAAGCTTGTAAGACCTGCAACATACTGCCTCTTTTGCTCCCAGGACATCTCCCAAAACAAACTAAAAATTTCTTTTCGCGTGGACTCATTAAACGTCGAACACTTTCTCACCGCACTTTTTACACAAAATCGTGATGAACATGGCTCTCCTAATTGCCTAGAAGGTTTTTGACAAAGTTCTTTTTTTGATATACCCAAATATTCCACGCCTTCCATTCTTTTTTTTTTATTTACATTTTGTTTCCATTCGGATTTGTTAGCAGTATTTTTCCTCTTTGGAACACCATCTGAATCAGAATTTTCTTTTGCACAATTCATGTTATTAAAACTTTCAATAAAAAAACTGTTTCCAACACAAAAACGTTAATTGAACTGACACAAAAAACAAAAACGCACCGACGAACGCAACGTAGCACAGAAAATATTCTTGTGCTAGACAAACTCGGGGAAATCCCTTTTTCTTTTAAAGTAAATACAAAAGCAAAACAATAAGAATAGACACACAATCAAGGCAACAAAAAAATTCGCCAAGCAAAAACCAATTTCTGTTGTGGCTTTGATTGTGTGTCTATTTTAAATTCAACTTTAAATGACTTAGGGCTTTTCTCTTTCAAAAAAAAACTTCGAATGAGTTAGGGCTTTTTTTTATATGACTATAAATCCGTTATTTGCGATCATAGCCCACTAATTTTTTAAGGGGAGGTGTATTTGACAGTGGTCTACCAGAATACATTAAAAACGCGATTTCGAAAAAAATGTAGATACGCCTTTTCTATATTAAGCCAACGATATGTAACATAGTTACTTAGTCAAATTACTTAGTAATTACTTGTATGTAAGAATACAAAGACAAATTATTTATCAGAAGCATTGCCCCTTACATATTGAAAAAAGTAATAAAAGCTCTCAAAAAAGCAAAATCGCTACAGCGAAAAAGGTGTTTGAAAAACCGCATAAATTCAAATCCGCATAAAAAAGAACCGCATAAAAAGAGACCTAAGTGTATAAGTTGAAATTTTATAAGAAATTATTGAACATTAAAAACATTATACCTACATAGATATGTATGCACATATGCGCCTACCTAGTAGATAAAACGGGTCAAAATAGCACGAATCTATTCTTCTGTGCATGAGAATATATACTTAAATATATACAAACATATGTGTATATACATATGTATGTATATCTGCATACGTACATACAATCCTTTACTCGAAATTCTTAGTTGCTGCAATTTTTATCCCATACATTTTTGCCGACCAAACAACGCGTTTGCCTGTCTAATCTGCTTGCCTCATTTGCCTCGCTCGTTTACTCGCCTCATCTGCCTCGCTCGTTTACTCGCCTCGCTCGTCTGCTGCTGCAAATGAGTGCCTCGCTCGCAACGACGCCCTCGCGAGGGCAGAGCTAATGAGGCCCTCGTTTGCTTGCCGCTCTACTCTTGCGCTGCCCTCGTTTGCTTACTCGCTCGCTGGCTGCTCAGCGCGTGCGCTCGTACTTAATGAGTGCTCATTTGCAAACAGCCTCGCGTGTTGCTCGTGAGTTGCGCTAGCTCAGAGCAAACTAACGAGCGAGCGAGGGGCTAAAATGAGGAAAATCCGAACCCTGACGAAAACACGTGAAAAGAGAAATCCCTAAAAAAAAAAAAAAAAAATTTTTTGCCGACTACTAAAATCACCGTAACTAAAATAAGCGTAAGCAAAGCAGAAAAGTACAGTGCCGTAATTCAGACTACCAATTCTGCTGAAGCTGAGCTCTGTACAAATACAAGAACAATGGTTTATGGAAGAAGAATTAGATGAATTAAGTACATTATTGGACTCAATCAATATAAGTGAAGTGAGCAGTACAATGGAGAGAGAAACAGGAGAACTGGCTATACAAAGTATCAAACTTATTCAGCCATTTGATGGCGATCGAAACTATTTGGCACTGTATATGCATGGTATTGATGCTATCATGCCACGGTCTCCCATAATGTCAGAAGAAGGAAAAGCATTTTATTTAAATTGCGTAATACGAACACTGAGAGGCGCTGCATTAGATGTGGTCAGACGAGAACAACCGCCAGACTGGGCGACGTTAAGGCAGTTGCTAATCGATGAGTTCGGGGAACACACGCCAGTAAAAAAAAATAAGTAATATCAAATTTAAAAATAGCGTAAGATTATTGTGCGAAGAAATAATTAGAGAAGTTTGTAGAGTTAAAGATGCAATTAAATTGAAAGACGAAAGTAGTTCCACGAAGATATTTTTATATAACGAATTAGATCAAATAAGCCTGAAAACACTAAAGAGAGAATTGCCAAATTTTTTAACTGCGTTAATAAATGCAAATCTAGCTACTGACCTTAAGTCAGCAATCAAAATATTAAAAGAAAATAATGTCTTTGAAGATGATAAAAAAAAACCTATAAAAATAAATCAGTTCAAAGAAATAACTGAAATTCAAAGTCACCACATTATATTAATAGCAATAGTAATAATGCAGAACATTTTGCAACTAATATGAATCAATATCCACTCTATTCCAATCACAATAATTATTTTAGAAATGAACCATATTTGAATCAGTGTAATGAATATAGCCATCGACAAGCTAATTTGCAAAGTAAAGATTTATCACAAGTCAAGCATACTCCTTTCAATTCTACTAACATTTATACTAACAGAAACTTAACTAATTCACAACAAACAAAGAACCAAGGTTCAAACCAGTCTCGACTCAGACGTTTTGGGTATCCTGAACCAATGCAACAGGATCCATCAAATTTTCACTTAACAGCCTCGGAGGACTACCCAAAATCGAACTGACATTAAATAAAAAAAGTTTTAGATTCTTAGTTGATACAGGCTCGTCTGTTAGCTGAATAAAACCTGGAATGTTTAACGAATAGGTCATAAATGTTGAGCCAATAACATTAACAACAGCGACAGGAAAGGTGTGCCTGGACGAAGTTCAAGAACTGTTTAGCGCCGAACACATGGTAAAGTTAACATTTTTCGTTTACAATTTTTCTAGTAATTATGACGGTCTGCTCGGCTTTAATATACTTAAGCTCCTTAAATCTAAAATCGACCTTGAAAATGGAATAATATACATGAACGGCGTTCGTTATAAATTTTTCAACAATAAACTCGTAGGTGGAAATTTTGATAATTCCCTTCCAGAATTAAACATAAACGAAAATAGTAACAGTAAAAATAGTAAATTTAGACTTGATCACCTAAACTCGGAAGAATTATACAAATTAGGAAAACTTTTGGATAAATTTAAAAACATTTTTTATAAGGAAGGGGACAAACTCACCTTCACTCATAAAATAAAACATAGAATAAAAACTGTTCACGAAAATCCAATCTACGTATAATCTTATAGGTATCCGGAAATTCATAAAGAAGAAGTAAACAAACAGATAAAAGAAATGCTTGAACAACAAAGCATTTCACATAGCGATTCTCCATATTCAGCACCGATTTGGGTGGTGCCAAAGAAGTCTGATGCTTCAGGAAAAGAGAAATGGAGAATTGTTGTTGACTTCCGTAAGCTTAACACTATTACAATCGATGACCGGTATCCTATCCCGAACATGGATAAAATTCTCGAAAAATTTGGTAGGTGTATGTATTTTTCCACAATAGACTTGGCGCAAGGCTTCCACCAAATTGAAATGAATCCCGCAGATAGGAAAAAAACAGCTTTTTCTACTCAAAGCGGACATTTTGAGTTTTTAAGAATGCCATTTGGACTTAAAAATGCACCAACCACCTTCCAAAGGCTGATGAACACAGTTTTAGATGGGTTAATAGGGAAAGACTGCATGGTTTACTTAGACGACATTGTAATTTTTAGTACGTCACTACAGGAACACATAGAAGCGCTAGACAGAGTTTTTTGTAGATTGTGTGAAGCAAATCTAAAAGTTCAGATGGATAAAAGTGAGTTTTTCAAAAGGGAAACTGAATTTCTCGACCATGTTGTAACGCCAGCAGGCATTAAGCCTAATCCTAATAAAATCAAAGCAATTTTAAATTACCTCATTCCTAAAACGGAAAAGGAAATAAAACAATTTCTTGGTTTGGAGGGATTTTATCGCAAATTCATCCGAAGCTTTTCTGAAATAACAAAACCTTTGACTAACTGCCTAAAGAAGCGCAGATAAGAAATACGTGGAAGCTATAAAAATCTTGATTACGAATGATCCCATTCTGACATACCCAAACTATGAAAAGCTATTTACATTGACCACTGATGCGTCAAATGTGGCGTTAGGGGCAGTGCTAAGTCAACAAGGACAACCCATTTGCTTTGCTAGCCGCACACTCAACGACACGAGTTGCACTACTCAACCACTGAGAAAGAGCTTTTGGCCATGGTATGGGCCACAAAGTATTTTAGACCTTATTTATATGGAAGAAAATTTGTAATAAATAGTGACCATAGACCATTGCAATGGCTCCACAATCTAAGGGAACCAAATTCCATATTGCAAAGATGGAAGATTCGGCTTAATGAGTACGATTTCGATGTAAAATATATATCAGGAAAGGAAAATCACGTGGCAGACGCACTATCTCGTATCAAAATCAAAGAGTGCCATTTTAATGAAGAATCTGAGTCTAGCATAGATACTATTCGTTCCGCCGATGAAGATACTGAAAGCTTCATTAAGATAACCGAACGGCCATTGAATGTATTTAAAAATCAAATAAAATTAATTGGAGATTGTAAAAATTCTACTACAATATTAAAAATTTTTTCCAATAACCTAACCGTAATAACCTACAAAGAACTGACTATATTAAACAAATCATTAAAACTTATTTACTAAAAAATAATACAACAATATTTATGCCTAACGATAACGATTTTTTACAATTTTAAAACGTTTATAAGACATTAATAGTAACAAGTCGTAACAAGATTTATCGGTGTACAAAAGAATTGGAAAATATTACAGATTTTGCGAACTTTAAAAGTAAAGTACTTGAAATTCATTTCAGTGGCCTTCACCAAGGCATAGAAAAAGTTGCAAAATGCTTTAAATTACAATACTACTACCCTAATTATCTTAAGGAAATTACTAAAATAATAAATGAATGTGAACTGTGTAATCATTGTAAAAATGATCATATTTCTAACAGGTTGCCATTCAAAATTACACCACTAATTTACGAAATTCGAGAAAAATTTATTGTGGATTTTTGGAAATGGAATAATGAAAGTTATTTAACTTGTATCGATTTATTCTCTAAGTTTTCTATGGTTGAACAAGTTAACGCATTAAACTGGTTGGAAACGAAAAAAGCCTTGCTTAAAATTTTTAATTGTATGGGCCCTCCAAAAACCTTAAAAATTGACCAAGATCAAGGCATAAATAATGTAAATATTAAGCAATGGTGTAATTTAATAAATATAGCAGTGGAAGTAACCACTGGTAAAACTGGTATTGGTGACATTGAGCGCTTGCATAAAACTCTAAATGAAAAACTTAGAATAATCAATACCTCAGGTGATAAAGAGCTAAAGTATTTAGAAATTGAACAAGCACTCTATACTTATAACCATGTTATAGTCCACTCTACCACCAATGAAATTCCATATAAAATTTTTTTTAATAAAGAGTCACCAAAACATGATCCCCAATTTATTAAAGAACGAAGGATCAATAACGCAAATAAAAACAGGCAAGAAAAAGATATTGACACAAATTTTGTAAATGCAGAAGTTTCGAGAAAGCGATTAGATAAAATGAGTTATCCATACAAAAAAGTTAGTCTCATCCAAACTGAAGAGGATGGAGAACATCATATTGTTAAGTTTAAAAGCCAAAATGTAAGAAAATATAAAAACCAATTTAAAAGAAAAAAGAAAACTAACTAAAGCTATCCTAAATCTATGAATCAAAAATTGTAATTGCTCTTACTTACCTTTTTTTTACTTATTCATTATTATTCTCATTAGTCTACCAAGCCGATTGAAATGTAATTTTATTTGTTACACGCTAAAAATATCTTTAAATGATATGTGAAGTTTGTTTGAAAATATTAATTTGTGAACGAAGAAAAATTGCAATGAGGCCATTGCATAATTTTCGGATGGGAGGAGTGACATACCCTAATGCTGAACTTGAAACTTTGCTTTTATCTCCAAAGTTATAAAAGCTTTAAGTATTGAGTTCGGCCCTCTGTCAATGACGGAGAGACTAGTTCTTCTTAGTAGCTCATCCGAGAAAGATCAACGGCTTGATTGTAATACAAGTATCATACCAAATAAAATTTATATGTTTATAAAGAAAAATTAATCATCCATAGTCTTTAATTTTACTTGTATATCTTGCTTAACCAAACTTGGCACAGATGTTGGCCTTGATACAACACACCAAATGGCTGAAAATTTTTTAAATCGGACAGTAAACACGCCCACATCCCAAATAACGGTAATTTAGAGAAATATGATACGTTCGATAAATCAGTAAATACTAAAGCTAATTTATTCAAAATTGATAATTGGAATAATTCTTTACCAATAAATACGTTTAGTACGGTATGGTTATTGTGCTTGCCACATAAAAGCAAAAAGTTTAAAATTATTGAAACCGGGCTAAAATTACGGCCAGTTTTCATATAACGGTAAATTTCTATATTTTGAAATTGAAGGACGCTAATTTACTCAAAGATTTATACTAACAAAATTCCTTGAAAAAAAGTAACATTATGAACGTTCTATCGAAGATGTTTAAAATAGGGATAAAACCATCCCTGCTTACCATGTATCGGTAGTTTTCGGAAAAGTGAAAAATATATTTTTAATACTGGCGCCGGGTATTTAATGTTCGGTTCCGCCCGAACTTGGACTTTCTTACTTGATTTTAATACAATTTTAATCGAATACTCTTTCGACTTGCGATTATTTCAATCCCAAATCAAACTATTCTGAAACTGGGATTCAAGTAATCGTAATCGTAGACGCACTTAATTACAGATGTAATTTCATCGCCCAGCTCAAATTTATATAACGGTTTCGATTCGCAAATGCACATACGAGCCTTTAGCGATTTGTTTGGGTTAATTCTCACATTTCACTCGCAACTGGTATCATTTGCGAGCATTTGGTCCGCTGGGTATACTTACAGGCATATGATTGTGACAAATAATACGAACGGAAAACAGCAAACAAATCAAAAAATAACAAATTTCGTAGAAAAATGTGTAGTAGTTTTAAAAAACAGCAAGTGCACGCGACAATCTTTGTGGACGGTTTTCGTTACTCCGGCTTGCGGAGATCGTCAGATTATATACTCCCGTTATCCTTTAGCTGTTTGCTTCATAATAAAAAAAAATGACAGCGCTCGAATGTCAAGGTAAGGTTTTTTCGCAAGTTTGCGACCCTCCCAATCCCTTGCGTCCAGTGATGCCAGATTTTCTTTTAACACAGTTATCGATGCATAATTGATCAAAATTCTAGCACATTCGACCTCCTACGTAATGAATCGTTCTGAAGATATGATGTGGAGTGGTGATCAGGGCCGGATCGTGAGATCGATTTTGGGGGGGAAATAAGAACCAAAAATTTTTTACGCCCAAGTATGATAGGCCTTTTTATTTTATTATATATTGTTTATAAATGAATTATATTTTTATAAATCATATGTTTTGAGTCATATGTGTTTGAGAAAAATACACCGTAGTAATTTTAAAATTTCAGAATTACATTTCTCGACTGAAAAATAAGATATTCGAGCTAACTCGACGGCACACAGTGTGCTTTGTTAACACTTCATGCCAATTAATCGTAGCTCTTTCAACAGAAGAAATATTTTGATATGAAACAAAATGGCTTTGAAAGCTAATGTAATTGCCTTTCAAGGGAAAATATTGCCATTGAGCCACAATCACTCCTTGACCTTAAAAGAATTGGTCAAAAATAGTGTTCTTCGAAAAAAACATGCAAAATCCAACTGATATATTAAAAAAAAAAAACATATTTGTATTTTTTATTATACTGATATTATAGATTTTGAGACGAGAATCACAATTCCACGGTTTAAAAAACGAATAAAAATTTCAACCCCACAATTTTAAAAATGTATTATATATTGCAATTTTTATGATTTGCATGCACCTGTGCATCCTTCACACAATTGTATATACCTCGAACAACAAGTCAGTTTTAGTGCTATTCAAGGCCTTTAATTTAAGCCAACGTAGATGTCTCTAGGCCCTTTGAGAGCTAAATTATTACGATTCTGAAGTTAAACTTCGAAATTTCATTCGACATTTTACGAAATTTTTTTCTAATTTCGGAGTAAAAACTAGTACAGCAGTTTGGAAGTTTGGTTTAGAACTGTTATAACTTGGCCTCAGTTGGCCTAGAGGCTTCTACCTTGACTCACACTAAAGGTCTTGAATTGCACTTACAGCTGCATTTTGAAACGTGGAATCGTGTTGCTCGTTCAAAATCTATAATACTAGTATGATAAAAAATACCTACATTTTTTGTTTTGAAATAAATCCTGTGGATTTTGCATATTTTTCTCGAAGAACACTACTTTTGACCAATTTTTTTATGGTCAACGGGTAGTTGCGGTTCAATGGCCACAATTGAAAGGGATTTACTTTAGCTTTCAGAACCATTTTGTTTGGTATGCTTCTGACGAAAACGCTACGATTAATTCGCATGCAGTGTTCAAAAATCCCAAATTATCTGATGAAATTTTAAATAGCACATGTATGTGCTTCAATTTTAAGGTCACCAAAAAATGATAAACGCTTACACAATGCAAATAATTTGTAACAGCAGTGGCGTAAGTATATCATCTGAGGCCCGTGGCAAATTCTTTGGATGAGGCCCTCCCAGTGAAAAATCGCCACCTTGTAATTTAATTTTAATAAACCACTTAAGTAGTTACCCAACAATAATGAGGTTGTTGACGCTTGCCTGGTTATTAGCTTATGTAGTTATGTGGTTATATTTTTTACTTAGGTTACAACAATAAAATACACTACACAATAATATTTTTTAACCAGATAACCTTATAACCAGGAAAGCGTGAACAACCTCAATGTGTGTTAAATGTCTAATAAATTTTATTTTCAAGAAGAAGGGTTTATACATACAAATTTATAATGAAATAATACTTTAATTTTGATAAGATATTTATTAATGGAATTTCTTTTCTCCGAGCTTTCTGTTCCGCAAACGAATCTATAACATCATCAAAGTATAAAGATAGAGCCATAGAATTTTTCAATAGACAGAATAGCCAAGTTACGTAGCCTGTCCTGTCCCACAGAGTTTCTCAAATAGGTTTTTATTCATTTTAGTTTCGAAAATGATCGTTCACCTGTAGGCACAGGAATAGGAATAGCAAGAAATAACATTAATGCAGTACATACTTCAGGAAAGCAGGACGACATAAAATAAAGTATATGTATATGGGCATTTTCAACGGTATCAAACCGTAAGTTCGTACGTCTTTGAAGTTCAAAAAAACAAGGAAAACATACATTTCTTTTTTTTTTGTTTTTAAGTATGGTTCGTTGTAAATCGGTACGCAGTCCAGACATTCCCGTACAGCAATTGTTGGAATGTATTAAAAATGCAATTCCTTAGACAACAGATGTACCATTATGGGGTTTAAATTTCATAGGCCTGGCTTTTAATTTGATGGTTTTATTCCCGTTGGAAGTGGCTGCTCAAAAAATAATGTTGAACAAATTCGTTGAAAATCCGACATCTTCGAGATCAAAAAATTTCTCACCAGCTTAAAAATAAGTGTCTTAACCTCAACTAGAAAAAAAAGGCTTATCAGAAGATCGCGCGACAGAATTGGAACACGATTATCCGTTCAGCAAATGCGAGTTGTGACAAGACTTAAACCTTATGGTGTTATAGTTAATATACAAAATTCAGTTACACTAAATAAATTTAATAAGAACATGTAAGAAAGTCTAAGTTCGGGCGGAGCCGAACATTAAATACACGGCGCAAGTATTAAATATATGTTTTTCACCTTTCCGAAAACTACCGCTAAATGGTAAGCAAGGATGGTTTTAGCCCTATTTTAAACATCTTCGATAGAACATTCATAATGTTACTTTTTTTTCAAGGAATTGTTGTTAGTATACATTTTGAGTAAATTAGCGTCCTTAAATTTCGAATAATTTTCAACGTTTTGCTTTTATGTGGCAAGCACAGTAACCATACCGTACTAAACGTATTTATTGGTAAAGAGTTATTGCAATCATCAATTTTGAATAAATTGGCTTTAGTAGATACTGATTTATAAAACATTTCATATTTCTCTAAATTACCGTTATACGTGATGTGGGCGTGGTTATTGTCAGATTTTAAAAATTTTCCGCCATTTGGTATGTTGTACTAAGGCCAACAGCAAGTTTGGGGCGTGGCTACACCCATTTTCCAAAAATTTACAAAATTCCTATTTTTCGTCTAAAAGTGATTGCAAATATCAATTTTGAGTGAATAAACTTCAGTAGTTACTAAAATATCGCAGTATTCGTATTCCTGAAAACTACCGTTATATTGTCCGATTTTTCCCATTTTTAATACCATCCGTCCTACGCCTGAATGAAGTACACGTACGATTTTCGTTAAGATATCTCAACTTTACCTCGAGTTATCGTATGCACAGACGGACGGACGGACAGACAGACACCGCTTAATCGATTTCTCTTTCATTCTGATCATTTATGTATACATTTGTCTATTTTTCCTGTTACAAACAACCGTTATGTGAACAAAGTTATAATACCCTTGTGCACAAGTGCGATCGGGTATAAAAACCGCACTCCTTTACATTATCCCAATGTTCACACCAAATGTGGTATTTTATAATAATGACCAATAAAACATGTTTAAAACTTGGCTTCGGTCAACCCCCACGTTAAAAGTTTTAGACTAAAAAGAAACAGGGTGATATCCTCATCAAACTAAATTTATAAAAGTTCACACAGTTGTCAAAGGGCTATGAAATGACGAGAGAATCGAGGCAGTGTCATTAAGGGCCAGTTTTTCAGTGCCAGACTTACTTAGTATAAGTCAACTGAGTTTAAATTGAACAGCTGGCTGACATTTGATAGGCTGATCTTGGTTTAAACCACCCAAAACGGGCGTTTAAACTTAGTTTAAACCACGGCTGTGCACTGAACAACTGGCCCTAAAACTCGATCATATGACCTCAGAAGTATGATGGAAGGAGGGCTTTCAGAAAGTGTTATTCCATTATATCATTTACTTTAGACCTTTAGTAAAGTTTTGGTTGGTTTTAATGAAAATTAAATATCCACATGTAACTTTAAATCGGTTTGCAGCCAGTGATAAGAATAAAGTTCTGGAAGTCATATATTTACGAATATCAGCGTGTGTGAATCGGTAACAAAGTTCGCGGCGAGTAAATTCTTGACAACTATGAGGTGAATAAAATTTCAGTAGCTCATGAGGCTACTGAAATTTTTGACAAATGCATAGAAAATTTTGACAATCGCAAAGATTGTTGATGTGAGTAATTTTTCGTTAAATAAAAGCTTAAATTGATGAATTGCAATCAACGATGGTAGATGTTTTCTTAAAATATTAATTTCAATTCAAAATATAATATTTTATTCCTCATAAATCTGCGGTTAGCAAAAATTTACTGCTGTCAAAAAAGATTTCATTTCACACAGCAGATTGGCAAAACTGTCGCACCATAGTAAAAATATTATTCAACAGCTTTCCCCATAGAACTTTGTTACCGATTCACACACGCCCTATGTCCTATTTACAGCAAATCAAAATTAGTAGAAATGTGCGAACAGTAGAAAAACATAAACTAAAGATAATTTAGTATAGCAAGTTTTCTCGGTGAAACCCGTTGTACCTGTTCCCAAACTAAGGTAATTAAAAGCGTGCCGATGGTTGGATTGTGCTGGGAACTGAAACCGGGGCATCGGAAGCGCATTTCCTTTATGATACCGGGCGCCCTCACTCCGCAACCAACCTTACCATCACAAGGGAGCACTGTGGTGGCGGACCTACATCCTCTTCCCATTTAAAAAAAAAACATATGGATGAAATAGTAAATGAAAACGAAAACAGCATCACGGAGTCAGAGGAAGTTTCTCTACTCCGTTCAGCGCCAGGTGACCAAGGACTCGAACCAATCACGGAGGGCGATAGCCAGGATCCCGGCGCTCAGGCATCTTCGAACACTAGTGCAGAAGGAACAGCGGAAAACCGGAAGGGGTTCGAGTACTTCACCGGAGGCCAGAAGCGCAGAATACGTGCTTTAATCAGGGACAGCAGTGAACCTACCAAAGCGAAGGATATGAAGAGAGAGCGCTACAAGAAGGTCAAGGAGCTAAGGGCCAAAGGCCAGGTGTTCAGGACAATGAACCCGCCATGCCTAAGAAGGTATCCTACAGAGACATCACGGCGGCATACAAAGTAGCCATTACGCATGCCAAACACCCGGATTCTGAGCTAAGCGAGGAGGAGAGCTCGCTGATAAAGAGAAGTCTGATGGCAGAGATGGACAAAGCCAAAAACCTCACCGCGATTCTTGGCTTCATCAGCAGTGTGGTACGTGACGGTTGGCTTTCGCCCACTTGCCACAACAAGGAGACAAGAGATTGGCTCGTTGCTGTGACAGCTGGGCTAAAGCCGTTCCCAGACGTAGACCTGAAGGTGTCATAGAGCAATGATATTCCTAAGGACGCTTTACCGGTGGACCATCTCTTGAAGTGCCTAGCCACACACAACGTGGGCATAACTTTTGCGGACTAGCGCTTTCTAAAGACTCCCAAGGATTAGAAAGGGGGAGAGACGGTTACTTTCTCCGTGGACGGGAGGTCAAAGAGAGGATTGCGGCGCAGGGTGGAAGAATCTTCATAAATTTTGGCCAGATATCCATACGCATGAAGGGGGATGGGGCGACAGCAAGTCACCTAGCGCATAGAGTCAGCCAATGAGAAGCAGCCCAGGCATCTCGCAAAACCCATTGCATGGAAGTCCACGGTGCTCCGTCCCGGGACCGTGCAGAGAAGGTTAGGCAAGGCGATAGTTCTTATCAGGCTGGCGTCAATGGTGAGAGCACGAAACCTCCCGCAGTTTCCTCTACCCTGGAGGAGTATCAACCACCAAAGGTAGGCAAAGGCAACACCACCCATGCCCGCCCTACTAAACTGGAGGCGACACGTACACCCAAGGCTGGCAAAGGCAACACTTCCCATGCCCGCCCTGCTAACACTGGCAAGGGTCCACACTCGACTCGCCGCTTACATGGGACGAAGCTCCCGAAGTGGATGAGGAAGAGTAACCAGCCGGACGACTCGAAAAACTGATATGGTATTAAGGTGCATCCAAATAAACTTGCAACACGCCAAGGCGGCTTCAGCCCTGGCACATACGCTTTATGAGGATCTCCTTGACATCGCCGTTATCCAGGAGCAGTGCATATATGTGAACCAGATAAAGGGACTACCAGGTAAGCCATTCTACACCCCCTCCAACGAAGGACGGCCTAGGGCCTGACTGATGATATAATCATATTAAAACCTTTCTAATTCCAGAATTTACCAATAAGGACCAGATCGCAGTGAAGGTGAGCCTATCTCTCGGAGAAAACGTGCAAGAGCTAGTCATTTGCTCAGCGTACCTCCCCGGCGACTCCAGCGATTACGAGTTTCTGCCACTACAGCGACTAATGGACTATTGTGGCATAAATAAACTGCAACTCATCGTGGGATGTGACGCTAATGCCCACAATACCATATGGGGCAGCAGTAACATAAATCAAAGAGGTGAGTACTTACTTGAATTTACTAGCCTTAATAGGGTAGACATTTTAAACGTAGGTAACTCCCCCACTTTTAGGAACAGTCGTGAGGACCGCGGATCCAGCGGCCCTGGGCCCCACAGCAATTTATATATTATTGCATTTTTAAATTTGAATTATATGAGCTGTGAAACACATGTACAAATATATGGTTGAATTATTTATATATATGTATGTACATATGCTTATTTGAATTGTAGTTGGTATACATACTCACATACACATGTATATATGCATATACTTACTTATATTTTGAATTATCACTTGTATGTAAAATATAAAGCACAAACAATTGTAATGATGATAACTGTCTGCGGGTGGACAAAAATGGTATAAAAGGAGCAGTGCTAACAAGCATTGTTGATTAGCTAGGCATACGTGGCACGCGTCGCAACGAGGGTCACATGGGTAGTGGAAGAGGGATCAACCGCCGAGACTATTATTGTATATTCGAAGTGGGCTTTAACCACTGAGACTGGTGCTGGCTGTAGGGTTTAAACCTACTCTAGTTGTATACTTTAGAGAGTGGATATAGCGAGAGTATAGCAAATAAAGAGGCTATAAACGAGAAGCGAGTGTGTTCTAATTTCCTGAGGAGATAGGGTGTTTACTCCTTACAGGACCCTGGACAACCGAGAGCTACTCCCAGCACTCAGGAAAGTCCGTTACAAATGGCGTCCGAGCAGGGACTCTAAAGGAAACAAACATAAAGGAGAGTGCCGTGGAGAAAAAAAAGTGAAGTGAAAAAAAGGAGAACACAAGTGATAGAGACACAGAGTTCAGTGACCACCTGAAATACCCAAACTCAAGAAGCAATAAGGGCACAAGTGAGAGAGACACAAAGTGCAGTGACCACCCGAAGAACTACTAGTAGGCGGTCCAGTGAAAAAAAACAGTGTGAAAAAAAAATGGTGAAGAGGAAGTGGGTACATTACCTCAACCGAGAGGAGCTGCTGACCTACATGGCAGAGTTCGGTCTCGAACAGACCGGAACAGTCGAAGAGCTGCGAAAACGCTTCTCTGCATTTAAACAAGAAGAGAGTAACAACGAAGACTACCGAACGCGGTTCGAAGAGCTAGAAGCGAAACACTCGAAGCCTGCGCTGACCGTTACCGCAGCAACACCAAGTGGAAGCCCGGGAGACAGTGTCATGCAGTCACCAATGCCCGTTTACGGGTTTGAGGCACCACACCTACGACATCACTGGCAACCATCATGGACCGAGTCCGTAAGTGGGGTGTCAAATACGACTGCGGCCGAGACCCGCTCAGCTTCATCGAACGTGTAGAAGAATTGGCGGAAGTATATGAGGTGAATCGCGACTTGTTACCGCGAGCAATACCAGAACTACTTAAGGAGAAGGCGTTGACATGGTTCCGCAGTAATAACCGGAATTGGCGACAATGGGAGGACTTCAAAAGAGACTTTCTAAGGGTTTTCTTAAACTCTCGCTACCACGAAACCTTAGACGATGAGATCCGTCGTCGCGTCCAACAACCGAACGAGAAATTTAAAGACTATGTGTTGGCCCTTCAGAGTTTGATGCGAAACGCGAACTACACCTCAGAGCAGAAGCTGACGCGTATCTACAGAAACTCTAGAAACGAGTTCCAATGGTACGTCAAATGATCGGAGTTCACCACCCTAGAAGAGCTAGTGAGCTTGGCGGAAGATATGGAAAATATCCCCCCGGTGAGAGAGCCACAGAGAGCCGCAGCGCGAACCACTCCGCGGGTCACGGAGAGATATCAGCACATGTGCGAACTGCCTAGGAGTGACGAGACGGCTAGAGCAGACAGAAGCCGACCTGAACCACACAGCGGTGTGGCAACACCACAGTCGGAGTACGTTTATCCGTGGACTGCGTGTAGACATTGCGGAGAAGATGGCAATTTTACGAGAGAGTGCAGAGCTGCACGGAGGGAGTTTTGTTGGACTGTGGTCGATGCAATGTCCCGACTCGAGAATGCTGCCGTAGTGCAACGGGAAACGGGTCGAGGTCCCATTTGCGGCGAGGAGTGGGGCGTCAGGAACAGCCTCGCCCAAACTAAAGAGTGTCCTAAGGCAGTCGGATGGCCGAACTATGGCGGCGATTAGAGTAAACGAGGTCGATGTAGTAGCTGCAGTTGATACAGGCGCAACAAGAAGTTTCTTGAGCGAGGCCATATTTAAGAAACTGGATGTGGGAGAGTTTAGGAAGGTGAGCACGCGTGTGGTAATGGGTGATGGGAGATCCAAAACGGTGGTGAAGGTTATAACGGCACGAGTAGAGCTGACGAATCAGGCGCATGAAAGCGATCTGTTGATACTGCCTGGTATGATGGATTACGTGGTCCTTGGAACCGATTACCTGGCAAAAGCGGGGGTCCGATTATATTGCGGAGACTTATACGTGACATTCCGAGAAGAGAGCTGCGTACGAGAAGCCGAAGCATTCACGGCGATACGCGAGGGGGATGCAGAGAGGTCAGGTAAATGCAATGAACCCAAATCAAACCCCATGCCCACAGATTTCATGTAGGCTTAACGTGATTTCCTGCCAACGGCTTTAACCACGGTGCCCGCAATTGGCACAACGGATTAATTTTTGCATTAATCACTGCCCTGAACTGCAAGCACTTCAGTACCAATTGGCAGTATGTGGTGGACACACTTACCACCTTGGTAGGGCCGAGGCCTACCTAAACCTCTGACGTTCTCTGGATCACGACATCCGGTTGCAATGCAACTCCACATTGAATCATTGCTGGTTCTACCCACATTTAGGTATTAAACCACAGCCACCACGATACTCCCCAAAGGGCCGTACCCATGAACAGACCGGAGTAATGCTCGCCGGCGAGATTTGCTGGACTGGCTCAACTCACCCTGACCCACTTAACTGACTCAGCTCACACTAGAACGACTTAAACGACTACTTCACTCCACATTCATACTCCGTCTTGCTCGTCTCACAAGTCTAGTCGCCTCGCTCATGGGCACCCTCCACATCCAGGAGCGGTGACACCACTTGCTCAACTTTCGACCGATCGAGTTGCTCGACACACTTTCACCGTCTTGCTCCGTCTTGCACATCTCACACGTCCTACTCTCCTCGCTCGTGGGCACCCTCCACATCCAGGAGCGGTGACACGGCTCAGCTTTCGCAACGGATCGAATTGCTCAACTTGCGCACAACTTTTTCACCATTTCCAGTGGTTTCCAGCACACTTTTCCTCCAATTACAACTGTTTTCACCATTATCTCCATTTTCACCATTTTCTCCATTTTCTAGTCGTGTAAGCCATGCCAGTGTTTGCCTTGCCTGCCTTGCAAGCCTTGCTTGTGTAACCAGTTTTGCTCGTCTCGCCGACGAACACACTCCGGGGGCATCTGTTCCCCGTGGCAGCATTTTTAAAGTCTTTGGTATGACTCTCGAAAGCCGTAGACTTCTTCCAGTTGAGCCTCCACCGACTCATGACTGGTAGCCTTTGACTGGGGTACCCGGGATTGTGACACCGGTAGCCTCGCAAACGCGAAACCCCCCTGGGTTCGTTGGTACGGTAATCTCCACATCGGAAACTGCTGAAATATCGCCACTCACCGCAGGAAATCATCAAACGCGGAGATCGAGAAAGGGTGTATTAAACCCTCACATAGCCCGCACAGCGCCCCGATAGTGTTGGCGAAGAAGAAGACCGGCAAGTGGAAACTCTGCGTCGACTACCGACAAATGAACGAGCATTCAGTGCCCGACAAGTACCCCCTACCGAAGATCCAACATATCGTTGATCGACGCCGAAGCGCGCGTTACATTAGCAGCCTAGACCTGAAAAACGGTTACTGGCAAATCCCAATGGAAGAGCAGAGCAAGCAGTACACTGCTTTTACAGAGCCAGGGCATGGCCTTTATCAATGGCGAGTAATGCCGTTTGAGCTACACTCCGCCCCCGAGACGTTCCAGTGTGCATTAGACCAAGTTATCGGTCCAGAGCTAGAGCCGTATGTGTTTGCCTAACTGAATGACATCATCGTCATCAGCGCAACCCTGCAGGAGCACGTCCAACATCTTTCGGAGGTATTCCGACGACTTAGGCAAGCGAATCTGAGAATTAACCCTGAAAAGTGCGAGTTTCTCAAGAAGCAGTTGAAGTATCTGGGTCACGTCGTCAGCGAGGAGAGCATTCACACCGATCCTGAGAAAGTCGCGGCTATCAAAGAGCTCACACCACCGACAAATATAAGAGAGTTACGCAGGTTCCTAGGGATAGCTTCATGGTACCGAAGATTTGTCCCCGACTTTTCCAAAGCGGCACATGCGCTGACGTCCATGCTGAAGTAGGGCCACAAGTGTAAATGGAACGATGAGCAACAGACAGCGTTCGAGACGCTGAAGAGCGCGTTAACCGAGGCACCTGTGTTGGCTTGCCCCGGCTTTACGCAGAAGTTCACCCTACAAACGAACGCGAGCGACTTCGGGCTGGAAGCTGTTCTCACGCAAGAGATTAAAGGAGAAGAACGCGTAATCGCATACGCGAGTCGCCGGCTCAACAAATCCGAACTCAATTATTCACCAATGGAGAAAGAGTGCCTGGCCATAGTGTGGGCGATCAGGAAGATGAGACCCTACCTAGAAGGATACCGTCATCACCGACCACTTAGCGCTCAAATGGCTGATTAAGATAGAGAGCCCATCCGGTCGGATTGCAAGGTGGCCGCTGGAACTGCAGCAGTACTCCTTCGATGTGCAGTATCGCAAAGGTAAGCTGAATGTGGTAGCAGACGCGCTGTCAAGACAGCCCCAGGAAACATTGTTTGGTTCGATGACGGCGGGAGGAGTAGCGGTAGAGTGCTGAAAGACAAGATGCCGGAGGTGTAGAGGTCCCCTCAGAAGTTTCCTGACTTTGTCATCGAAAATGGTGAGCTGTACAGGCGAATATCAGGCCAAATCGACGGTGAAGACGTGTTGCCCTGGAAATTATGTGTACCGACAGAGCAAAGGCAGAGGGTGTTAAGTGAAATTAACGATGTTCCCAGTGCAGGCCTTATGGGAATCCGAAAAAAGAAAGCGCTGGAAAGGCAACAGCAAAGGGAGTAATTCGAGCAGTATGAGAGCGGATTATCGGCAAATTCGGCAAAAATCTTGATCACGGATAATGGAACGAAGTTCACCAGCTCGAAATTTAAGCAATTCCTGGAGGAGATGGGAATAAGGCACCAATTTACTGCTCCGTACACACCGCAGCAAAATCCGACGGAAAGAGCGACTACTGGCGCAGTTCGCAGGCAAAGGCCAGAAGACCTGGGATGATCTGTTGCCAGAAATGACTTTGGCCCTCGATACGAGCGTGTGCGACGCAACGGGTTACAGCCGGCGTTCGTCGTCCAAGGGCGAGAACCAAGGTTACCGAACGCATTGTATAACGAGAATACGTTAGGAACTGGCCAAGGTGCCACACCACCACAAGCAAAAGCGGTGAGAATGAAATAGATATTCGAGCTAGTACGACGCAACTTGCAGACGGCTACCACAGAACAAGCGAGGTACTATAACCTGCGGAGAAGATCGTGGCAACCATCCGTGGGGGAAAAGGTGCTGGTACCAGAGCACTACCTCTCCAAAGCTGTGGATAACTTCGCGGCAAAACTCGCACCGAAATACGGCGGACCACATCGCGTTATAAATTTTATTTCACCTGTCATCGTAGTACTCGACAAAGTACACAAAGGGAAAAGAAGAACAGCGCATGTGAGTGATCTCAAACTATTTTATGAGAACAACGCCACAGGTGGAAATTCTCCCGTGGCATCGCGTGAGCCTAATTCGGCGCACAGCGTCGAATAGGTAAATTTCAGCAGTGGCTGAAGTGTGTGAACTCGGCTATTGCCAGCAGGGGAGCAATTGCCATGACAGTGGAGACCCTGAAAGAGGAGGAACTAGCCGAAGAAACCTAAATAAGAAGAAGAGGAAGAAGAAGAAGAAGAAGAAGAAAAATATGAAGAAGAAAAGGAAAAAAGGGACACAAGAAAAACAAAAAAAGGGCAATGGAAGATACAAGAAAATTATAAAAGTAAAAAAAAAAATAATAATAATTATCAATGTAATGTTAAAATTAAGGAAAAAAAAACAGCAATAGTAATATAATTATAAATATTAACCCTCTCATGCCCGATGTTGCATATACGCAACATTGTGTTTCCGAGCCTCTAACTCCCGTTATTTTCAAGTTATTGTTTTGAATTTTCTTTTAAATTATAGCTTACTGTGTTGAGAAAGCAAACAGCAAGTTGTTGTTTGCAGTCAGCTGTACACGCTTTCAGTCGGCAGCTATATTTGTGAGCGAGAAGAAATTGATTTTGCGAAAAAACGGTGTTCTAAAAAAGTGGAAAAAAATTATAAAAATAATTATTTCATCCTGAAACCAACATTACTACATAAATATAGAAAGGTAAGAGAGTATTTAGAAAAAAACCCTACGTGAATTTAGTTTGTCTGTAATAATTTTGTTATTTTCGTGTTGCGTATATGCAACATTGGTCTATTGTGGTAATTTTCGGAAAATATAATTTATTTCAGTATACACTTTCTAAGATGCGCCCAAAAGGTCTGACTCAAGCTGAGATTGAAAGAATTGCCAACTTTGATTGGGATGATTCGGCTGACGATGAAATTGAAGAAGAAGAAGATCAAAATATGGAGGAAATTATAGCGGAAACATTGAAAAATTTAGATAACAGACCTGAAAATGTGGAAGTTGGTTTGATTGACCAAATTATTGGAAGCAAAGATGTTGAAGATTTGAATGAAAATGAAATCGTTACACAGGAGGTAATGGAAAAAATTGATTTCAATAGTTTGAAGTGGAGTAGTGCTGAGTTTATGGAATGTGAGACCACCTCGAAAAGTAAATTATGCAGCAATGCGGTGAAAAAACCCATAGAATATTTTAGTACTTTCCTTACGGATGAACTGTGGCTGAAAATATGTGAGGAAACGAATTTATATGCCATGCAATCAAAGGGAATACAATTGAAATGCACTGTGCCTGAAATGAAAAGGTTTGTTGGCATACTTCTTTATCTTGCTGTTGTGAAAATACCAGCCTATCGAATGGCGTGGGCGTCCAATTTCAAATTAGCGGCCGTTGGAAATGCATTGGCAAGAAACAGATTTGAGAAAATAAAACAATTTTTCCATTTGAATGATAATTTTAAACAGCCTCAGAAAGGAACGCCTAACTATGACAAGTTGTACAAAGTTCGGCCTATGTTGGACATCATAAAAAAACAATTCAATGATATTTCACAGGAAGAATACCAAAGTATAGATGAGCAAATGATAGCATATAAAGGTAACTTATTATTTGTGAACATATGTAATACGTTTCTGAATAAAATTCTTTTTTAGGTCAACATAGTTTGAAGCGGTATCTGCCATTGAAGCCCCACAAGTGGGATTTGAAAATGTTTACGAGAGCTGGTGTGTCCGGGATTATATATGATTTTAGTCTGTACATTGGAGAAGGAACGTGCAAGACTTATGGCCTGGGAATATCATCAGATATCGTGCTATTTTTATCATCCAATATGCCAGTAAACCAATATTTCAAACTGTTTTTTGACAATTGGTTTTCTTCAATAAGCTTGATGTGTGCTCTAAAAGAAAAAGGCATACTGGCCGTTGGTACAATTCGAAGCAACCGATTGAAAAATTGTGATCTAAGCAGTGAGAAAATCCTTCAAAAGCGAGGACGTGGATCAAGCGATTTCAAATATGAAGCAACGTACAACTTGATTGCTTGCCATTGGTATGATAATAAGAGCGTACAACTGGTTTCAAATTATGTAGGTAAGAATCCCATGACTGAATGCAACAGATGGTGCCGCAAAGAGAAGAAATTTATAACTATACCTCGTCCAGGTATAGTTGAATGTTACAACAAACACATGGGAGGGGTTGATCTTGTAGACATGCTGCTTGAATTGTACAAAATCAACCACCGCTCAAATAAATGGTACATGCGCATAGTATAATGGTGCATAAATTCGAGTTTAGTAAACAGTTGGTTGTTGTACCGCAGAGACATTGCACATACAGACGGCGAATCAAAGTATATGCCGCTTATAAGTTTTCAATTGGATGTTGCTGCCGAACTTTTGAACGCAAGTCAAACTACAGCTGTCGCCAAAAAGAGAGGTCGTCCATCATCACTCCTTTTGACAATGAATTCAGGAACTGCAACATCTTCCCCAGCATCACCAGCTCCATCATCACCAGCTCCATCATCACCAGCTGCTTCTACAGGCTCTGAATCAAATTCCTATAAAAGAGCTTATGTTGAAGACCCACCAAAATCACTACGACTTGATGGTTATAATCATTGGCCGGAATGGGGAACAAGAGGCAGATGTAGAGTATGCACCACTGGGTTTCCAAGCTGTAAATGCAGCAAATGTAATGTGCACTTGTGCTCCAATCCCCAAAAAAACTGTTTCGTGTCTTATCATACATAAAATATAAATAAACGGCATTTGTAAAAGAAATAAACTTGTTTTTAAATATATACCACCATTGCCCAATGTTGCATATACGCAACATCCTGTAGCTCTTGAACCAGGACACCTAGGACCTTGAAATTTTGAACAGTTAATATTGATGTCAACCCTATCTTAAATATCTACTCAAAAAAATTTTAGCCCGCCCACGTTAATTCGGGCATGAGAGGGTTAATAATAATTATAATTATAAATATTAGTAATAGCTAAAAACATTTATAATAACAAAATAATACTAATTCTACTAATAATAATAATCGTAATAAGAAGAGGAGTAATACCGCAATGGCAACCCGTAATCTACTCCAGTTCACATCAACGCTACAAAACTCCCTCTTGGATAGTCAGCAACCCCGACACCAAACCACAGCTGTGCGAGGATGACAAATAAACAATGGTGGAGGGCTTACGGAGGTAAACGCCTATGTACGATATTGAGAAGGGAAATTGCTGAGGCCTGGAATAAGTGGCCTCTGCTTCTCAAATCTGTTAGAGGTACGTGTAGGTACGGATCTACACGTGTAAGGGTAATCGATGTGAAGCACTCAAGTTTTTGTATAATAATGCAAATGCGCATGTATGTAATTCATATGCAATTTAATGAGACAATATTGCAGTTCAATAGTACAAGAATGAGAATTCAATATAAATATAACACAAAGATGTTCCAAACAGTAATTGAAATGTAGATGTATAATTCAAATTGCTACTTAGCGAAGTAAATGATGTATGTGGTAAATACTCCACGTTGATGAAGTTGATAAATTCCTTCGGTTGATGTAGTTGGTTAAAATGATACTTTCTCGATGATGGTCCAATCCGTATGGTCGAAAAAGGAGAAGAACAGAAGAAGGGATGGAGAACCAATAAGGTGCCGTAAGTTCGAAAAGAGGGTGGCTGCGTTCTCTTTAGCAGGGGTGTATTTTAAGTGCGTAAGTCGCTTAAACATGGCGCCCCCGTTGCACTGGTGCAAAGGCTTCCTGTACTCGTTCCAATGCCTCGATGGCTTCTTCTATGGCCCGGCGGGTTGTAGTAGTAGGCAGATTGGCCGTGGTTCGCTCGCCAGGTAGTGGACGATGTAGTAACGAGTGGTGTGGTCGGTCACAGGTATTGCAGTTGTCAGGCGATGTGCACTTTGTCTTCCGATGTGTTCTAGCTAGACAATTCGAGCAGTATTTGAATTTACGTACGCAATGGATGCGATCTTCTACAGTCAGCTCCAAGAAAAGCTTGCAAAATCCGAGTGCGTGATACCGGTGGCAAACTAAGCACAGATGTACGGTTGGATCACGACGCTGTGGTGCAAGGACTTTGTTGCACGCTGCTTCATATGGATGTCCAGCTGGTGCACGCCGAAGAAGTGGAATCGGAGTTAACTTTCGAGGTCGTTGTCTATTGTTATTATTGCATGAAGGTACGCGCTGATGCTCAATTTATTCGCGTGGACTTGGTGAAGGCGTGATTGAATCGCGACGTCGTCGTGTAGCACCCTTTTTCCCTGGGGCTAGCCGAAGATGAAGAGCTTGTTCACGTCTACGCGACGGCGGTGTGGTTGAGTAGCGACGCTGCTGTGCGGTGTTCTTGGTGCCTGGGACCAAGCGCAGATGCAGAACTGGTTTACGTCTACGGGGTGGCATCGTGCTGCAGCGGCATTCAATTTTGCTTCTATAAAATAGACTTGCTTTAGTATTGGGTTTTTGAAAACTTATGGCTAGGAGAGAACAAAGTTCAGATATTTAAGGTTGCTGTCAGGGTGGTGTCTTAGGGACATCTGACTGAATGTGTAGAGGACATAATTTTACGATTGGTCTGGTGAACAGGCCGTGTTGCGTTTGAACGTCCGCAACACGCACTTTATAGTCCGGGCCAAGGTAGACCTTTACAATTCTTCCTAGACGCCATTCGTTGGGTGGTGTTAATTCGTTTTTAATGACGACAAAATCATTAACGGTAAGGTCGTTCTGTTGATATTTCCACTTGTATCGTTTGTGTAGTTCTTTCAGGTACTCTTCTTTCTACCGCACACTAAAGTGCTGGTGGAGCAATTTAAATTTTTCCCATCGGTTCTGAAGGGAGATGTTTTCGGCTTCCGGTTCTGGGATAGCGAGAAGTGGTGGACCTCGTAAAAAATGGCCGGCGGTCAGCGCCACTAGGCCTTGTGGATTATCTGACATAGGTGATATAGGCCGAGAGTTAAGTGCGGCTTCGATGCGGGCGAGTAGGGTGGTGAATTCCTCAAAGGTGAAGTGCATATTGCCAGCTATTCTTTTCAGATGTAACTTTACACTTTTCACCGCAGCTTCCCATAAGCCTCCCATATGAGGTGCGTTTGGAGGAATAAAGTGCCATTCAAACCCATGAATGGAATACTTTGAACGAATGTCATTCGGCGCTTCCTTTAGAAATTGTTTGAAATCCTTTTGAAAGGCTCGACTTGCTCCTACGAAGTTCTTTCCGTTGTCTGAAAAGATGAGTTGAGGTAAGCCCCGTCGACCGACAAATCGCGCGAAAGCCGCCTGGAATGCCTTGGTCGAAAGATCGGAGCAGAGCTCCAAATGCATTGCTTTTGTAGAAGAGCAAACGAATACGCAGATGTAACCCTTGATATAAGGTGCCTTACGAGTGTTCGCTGATTTGATGTCGAAAGGACCTGCAAAATCGATTCCTGTTCAAGTAAATGGCAAAGAATAAGTAGATCTCTCTGGCGGTAATGCTGCGATGATTTGTGTTCGCATTTTTTGTTTAGAAATTGTACAGATTTTGCAACTGAAAATGATTTGTTTGACTTTGGACTTAAGTCTCTGGATGAAGAATTCCTGTTTTGCCATTCGGATCATGAGTTGATGTTCTGCATGCAATAGCAAAGTGTGTACAATCTGGAGAAATAAGTAGCAAAATCTTGATGACTCAGGTAGAATAATTGGGTACCTTTCGTTGTACGAAAGCGGAGCGTTTGCCAAGCGTCCGTTGACTCTAAGAATGCCTTGCTTATCCAGCGACGGATTCAAGGGAAGGAGCGAACTCCGTTTAGCGATTGGTTGGCAGTTCGCCAGTTTTAAATATTCGTCTGGATAATGACGTTTTTGAGCGAGTACGATTAGTCGCGTTTTTACAAATTGTATTTCGTTTTAAGAGAGTGCTACGGTTCCGTACGAAGGTTCTGGTGTGGACTGTATTACGTGTGATTTTATTCGATTAAAGAAACGAAATATGTATGCGATGACTCGAACGGCCCTTGGCCATGAGCGACTAAGGATGTCAGATTGATCTTCTAGTGTGTGAAGAGTTGTAATTTTTCGAATATCGGGAGGAATGACTTTTTGATGTAGTGATTTTGGCCAGTGCTTTTTTTCTTTCAACAGCCATTCGGGCCCCTGCCACCAGAGTGTGTTGTTGATTAACTCTTGTGGCTTGCAGCCACGTGTCCCAAGTCCGCAGGGTTTTGATTCGATGAAATGTGCTTCCATTTGATGTTTCCCACATTTTGGATTATTTGTGCTGTTCGATTGGCGACATAAACTTTCCACGTACACGGTGGTTTTTCCAGCCACGAGAGCACTATTGAGGAGTCACACCAAAGAAATAGCTCATATTTTCCTAGACGAAGTTGTGAAAGAACGGTTTTTATTGCTTTCGATAACAGAACTGCTCCACATAACTCCAAGCGCGTAAGGCTTATTGTTTGTAATGGAGCTACTTTCGATTTGAAGCAAAGTAACTGAGAGATTACATGATTCTCGTGTGACTGAGTCCGAATATAAATCGCTGCGCAATAAGCTTTCTCGGAGCGTCGCAGAGTCCATGGATTTGGACTTTTCGATCGGGAGCGAATTCTGTCCATCTAGGTATTTGGATTTGTTCAATGGCTGGTAAATCTGCCAGGAATTGATTCCATTTGTGTAACGATAGTGGTTTAACGCATTCGTCTCATTCTATGCCTTCCAGCCATAATTGTTGTAATAGCATTTTTGATTGGATTATGATGATGGGCAGGGTGGCTGCCGGGTCACAAAGTTTCGACACCGACGAAAGAATTTGACGTTTTGTTGCATTTGCTGATGGTGGTATGGGCTGAATAGAATATGAGAACGAATCGTTTAAGGCATTCCACCGTATGCCTAGCGTTTTCGTGGAACTTGAACAATCAAATTTGAGAAAATTTTTGTCTAGTAGATCTTCTGCAGGAATATTGTTTAGAAGTTCTGGGTGATTGGCTGTAATCTTTTTCAGTGGAAATCCAGCCGATAATAAACACTTAATAAGTTGAGCTTGTGCCTCTAAGGAGGATTGAATATCGTGGCCTCCTGATAATATGTCATCGACATACGTCTCTTCGGTAAGGATGCGTTTGGCTAATGGATACGTGCGCTGCGAATCCGTTACCAACTGATGTAAGGTGCGGATGGCCAAATATGGGGCACAATTTAAGCGAACGTGACGGTTTTGAGTGCAAAGTTTGCTATCATTATTCCTACGGAATAGAATGCGTTGAAATGTTTGATCTTGCTCATGTACTAGGATCTGCCGGTACATTTTTTGGATGTCTCCATTGAATACGTATTTATAGAGAGAGACGCCAATTTAGTATTACAACCATCAAATCGGTTTGTAAGCTTGGGCCTGTATGGAGGACATCGTTCAGAGAAAGTCCCGTCTCGGACGGTTTGGAGGCATTGAATACCACTCTTACTTTGGTTGTTTTGCTTTCGGCACGGATGACCGAGTGATAAGGTAAATAAAATGACAAGTAGGTTCCGTTGTCATGGATTTCTTCAGATGAAGTGGGTTTCATATGCCTAGGAGTTAGATATTCTTCAAGTAGTTGCGTGTACTCATCTTTTAGGCCGGGATTTTTGTTGAGGGTATGTTCCATACGAAGTGCTTGGCTCATGGCTTGGGAGCGCGGTCGACCCAGCTTGAGCTGTGATGGAAATGTTCTTTTGAACGGAAGACGCACAACATGGCGCCCGTCTTCTTGCCGGTATGTGGTGTTGAGATAAAGGTTCTCACAAAAAACGTCATCTTCAGATGGAGATGGTGCTCGGGCAACTATTCGATTTTCCAAATTTTTTTTAGTTGGGAATTTAAGTCTTCACTATCCTGAACGACATGAGTGTCATACGATGAAATGACTTCTCGTTTGGTGGGTCCACTTAGATACAACCCGAATATGGAATTTTCCACTAAAAGATTTCCGAAGACATTGTGCTTGACACCGTCTTGAAGAATTTGTGGCATTAGATCGCTGCCAAGAACGATATCAATTTGCGAGGGTTTAAAGAAATGTTGATCGGCAAGATCTATGTCGATTGTTTCGGAGATATTGGGCCTTCTCATGTGGAAGGTTGGAAGAAAACTGGTTAATTTTCGAAGAACGATTGCCTTGGCTTCTATGCTGGTATTCTTTCTTTTTGAAAAAAGTATAAGCTGGCAGGCGCGGTTGCTGTTTTCCACTCGAAGAACGATTGCCTTGGCTTCTATGCTGGTATTCTTTCTTTTTGAAAAAAGTATAAGATGGCAGGCGCGGTTGCTGTTTTCCACCATGGAACTCCCCATTCCTGTTATGGAGAAGTTTTCCTTGGTGGTCGGAAGTTGCAACTTTTTTGTGCTTTCTCCGATATGAAAGTTTTTTGCGACCCCTGGTCGATGAGCGCTTTGAGTGAATATAACACGCCAAAGTGCTTTACATGTATTATTGCCGTAGGTAATAACTTGGTTTCATTATTGCTAGCGAAGTTGGTTTGTATCACATCCGGAGAGCCCCCGGTGGTAGGGCTGCTGTTCTGCGATAGTTCGAAAATTTTATGTTTCGACTGGGTTGAATTTGATTGGTTTGATTGCGTATGCAATAACGAAGTTGAGTGGTTGGCTGCTTTTGCTAGCGGTGGTCGAGCACAAGGCTTCGTGGTTGAATTGGACTCAGGGTGCAGTAAGCTGTGATGCGATTTTCTGCAATGGAAGCATTTATGGCTGCTTTTGCAGTCCTTTAATAAATGATTATATGCCAGGCAATTGGCACAATAGTTGTTTTTCTCAACAAACTTTTTCCGCTCGTGAATGCTGAGTTGCCGGAATTTTTGACAATTTCTTAATGAATGAGGATGATTGCAGAGTTTGCATTTGAAAGCTAGATTTTTTTTTGAATGAAAGGTTTGGACTTTGTTGAGTCGTGCGGGAAATGAATGTCTACTCTTGGTAGATCGAATGCTGCTTAATTTTTCTACCACCTCGAAACGTTTGGTTAAAAACTCATCCATATGTGACCACATGGGTAGTTCTTTTCGCGAGTTAAGAGATTGCTCCCAGAGGGCAAGCGTCTCATCTGGGAGTTTGGTAGAACATAAGAAGATGAGGATTGGATCCCAATTAGCAACTGAAACGCCTTGGGAGGTCAGAGAGGAAAGGCAATCAGTTATCGTGGTCTGGACCCTTTGAATGGCCTCATTATTTTCTGAATTTGCAGCTGGTATGTTGAATAAGGTTTTCAACTGATTGTCGACTAACATTCGTTTGTTATCGTAGCGTGCCCGCAGTGCTTCCCACGCTTGTGCAAAATTTTCGTCACATGACTTGTACTGTTTGACGATACCACCTGCCTTTCCTCGCGTTTTATTACGGAGATGATACAGTTTCTGGGCAGGGGTATGTTTCGGATGGTTCAGATATACGGCCGTGAACATGTCACGAAACGAAGGCCAGTCTTCGTAACTGCCGTAGAAAACCTTCGTATCACATGGAGGCACTTTGATGCAAGTCATTGAAGTCCCTGAATGCGACTGGGTGGATTGATTGAAACTCAGATTTTTGGTTGGAGTTCCTTGAACGAGTTTGAGTTGATCAAAAATTTGTACTTTGCACATGTAAAAGGTATCTGCACAAAGCTGAAATTTATCGTGCGCATTGGATTTGAATTCTTCGGAAACTTGCGAGTTTTCCGCTATGCAAACATTTGCATCAGAGGCACGTAAACTTTCCCAGCGGGTATTCAGCTCCGGCAATTTTACTTCGAGTATTGAGTCGGTGTGGTCCTCAACATCCTCTTGTTCGAAGTTTGAACAGAATTGAATAACACTGTTCGATTCAAAGATAAACTTTGCAGATAATGTCTGATCACGCGACATGGTGGAGGCTAAACAGCTTTTAATTAAGATTGGAACCGAAACAAAGCTACGGAGTAGCGCTCGAAAATTCGCTATAAATTAAAGAACTTGATATAAACACGCTATGCGTGACGTAAGCGATACGACGTGCACGCGGTTTTTGGTTAAAAAATAGAACGGGTGATATTTCAAATATTAACCCTTCAGCGAAGTTTCTTTATGCGTTACGTAAGCGAGACGACGTAAAACGCGATTGTAATAAAGAAGAGACGACGGAGTTATTTGAAATATTGAGTTTTTCTCCGCGTTACGTAAGCGGTACGACGTGAACGCGATTTTTGAGAAAAGACTTTGGTGAATGCGATTTCACAAACTGAAATTTGCATAAATGGTTTTATGCGTTACGTACGCGGAGCGATGTAGACGCGATAAAGATGATGTAGATACGGATTGTTGGATATTGAATTTTTGTGTGAGCTTTCCTAGGCGTTTCGTAAGCGAGACGACGTAAACGCGCTTCGAGGTAAAGGACAACACACTGTTTGATTGCTGACCAAATATGTTTGGTATTAAGGTGCTTACGTAGTAAGCCGTGCCGTTAACTTGCGTAGAAATTAAATATAGCTCCGTGAAATGCTGGTGTTAAAATACTACGTTAACGTTGGGTTGAGGTAGATACGAAATATACGTATCGATTTTGATAGGTTTATGTTTGAATTATACAAACTTTTTATAAGAACGTGAAACAATGATTGTTTGCTGTGTATTGCTTTGCGTAGCCCTATGTATGTATCAGGTTTACTTTATGTTACATATTACGGTGTTCTCGTGCATGCGGACGCCAATATCTAAATCGATTGCGCAAACTCCTGCGCGAGCATAAACCAATGTTGACTGGGTTATGCTTATGTATATCGCAAAGACAGTGTAACGGCTCGAAGGACCATGATGGAGGGCTTACGGAGGTAAACGCCTATGTACGACATTGAGAAGGGAAATTGCTGAGGCCTGGAATAAGTGGCCTCTGCTTCTCAAATCTGTTAGAGGTACGTGTAGGTACGGATCTACACGTGTAAGGGTAGTCGATGTGAAGCACTCAAGTATTTGTATAATATTGCAAATGCGCATGTATGTAATTCATATGCAATTTAATGAGACAATATTGCAGCTCAATAGTACAAGAATGAGAATTCAATATAAATATAACACAAAGATGTTCCAAACAGTAATTGAAATGTAGATGTATAATTCAAATTGATACTTAGCAAAGTAAATGATGTATGTGGTAAATACTCCACGTTGATGAAGTTGATAAATTCCTTCGGTTGATGTAGTTGGTTAAAATGATACTTTCTCGATGATGGTCCAATCCGTATGGTCGAAAAAGGAGCAGAACAGAAGAAGGGACGGAGAACCAATAAGGTGCCCCTATTTATAGCAGTCGCATGGCCACATCGAACTGCCGTAAGTTCGAAAAGAGGGTCGCTGCGTTCTCTTTAGCAGAGGTATATTTTAAGTGCGTAAGTCGCTTAAACAAACAAATAAAAAAAATATATACAATGTGAAAGTGAAACGGCAGCAAAATTACCGAAATTTTGCTGGAAAAGTGCCGGAAAACTAGGAAAATACAGTTGGTCGAGCAAAGGCCACTGTGGGCAATAAAAAGGATGTGCCGCGGGCGCCAAGGCACAAGTTCGCAAAAAGATGGAGCAACAGCAGCAGCCACAGGCAAATTTTGTAGCCGAACAAGTGGAGGGCGGCGTTTCGCGCGTACGTATAAAGCGACTAACAGAGCACGAAATTCGATGCTTTACTAGAAGTGACAGCAGCGGTTGAGACCGGTCGAGTAATTCGAGCGACAACAACAGCCAAGTGACTCCAGGGAGGGCGACAGCAACAGCGGCACTCAACAACAACAAAGAGTCGGCGTCGAGGACATCGAAAGCCTCGAAAGTACGCAGCCGTTCGTACTGCCTGAAAATAAAGAAGATACGGAGATGGCAGCCTATTGGGGTGCAGAGTACTTGGCAAGCAATACGCCACGTTTGACGAGCGAAGAGGAGGAGATGGATTGTCCGATTTTAAAAATTTTCCGCCATTTGGTATGTTGTACTAAGGCCAACAGCAAGTTTGGGGCGTGGCTACACCCATTTTCCAAAAATTTATAACATTCCTATTTTTCGTCTAAAAGTGATTGCAAATATCAATTTTGAGTGAATAAACTTAAGTAGTTACTAAAATATCGCAGTATTCGTATTTCTGAAAACTACCGTTATATGTGAGGTAGGCGTGGTTATTGTTCGATTTTTCCCATTTTTAATACCATCCGTCCTACGCCTGAAAGAAGTACACGTACGATTTTCGTTAAGATATCTCCACTTTAACTCGAGTTATCGTGTGCACAGACGGACGGACGGACAGACAGACACCGCTTAATCGATTTCTCTTTCATTGTGATCATTTATGTATACATATGTCTATTTTTCCTGTTACAAACAACCGTTATGTGAACAAAGTTATAATACCCTTGTGCACAAGTGCGATCGGGTATAAAAACCGCACTCCTTTACATTATCCCAATGTTCAGACAAAATGTGGTATTTTATAATAATGACCAATAAAACATGTTTAAAACTTGGCTTCGGTCAACCCCCACGTTAAAAGTTTTAGACTAAAAAGAAACAGGGTGATATCCTCTTCAAACTAAATTTATAAAAGTTCACACAGTTGTCAAAGGGCTATGAAATGACGAGAGAATCGAGGCAGTGTCATTAAGGGCCAGTTTTTCAGTGCCAGACTTACTTAATATAAGTCAACTGAGTTTAAATTGAACAGCTGGCTGACATTTGATAGGCTGATCTTGGTTTAAACCACCCAAAACGGGCGTTTAAACTTAGTTTAAACCAGGGCTGTGCACTGAACAACTGGCCCTAAAACTTGATCAGACTCCACAATAGGTCATATGACCTCAGAAGTATGATGGAAGGAGGGCTCTCAGAAAGGGTTATTCAATTATATCATTTACTTTAGACCTTTAGTAAAGCTTTGGTTGGTTTTAATGAAAATTAATTATCCACAGGTAACTTCTAGAGGTCATCTATTTACGAAAATATCCTATTTCCATCAAATTAATATTAGTAGAAATGTGGAAACATAAAATAAAGATAATTTAGTATAGCAAGTTGTCTCGGTGAAACCCGTTGTACCTGTTCTCAAACTAAGGTAATTAGAAGCGTGCCGATGGTTGGATGGTGCTGGGAACTGAAACCGGGGCATCGCAAGCGTATTTCCTTTGTGATACCGGGCGCCCTCACTTCGTAACCAACCTTAACATCACAAGGGAGCACTGGGGTGGCGGATCGACTCCCTCTTCCCATTTCAAAAAAAACATATGGATGAAATAGTAAGTGAAAACGAAAACAGTATCACGGAGTCAGAGGAACTTTCTCTACTCCATTCAGCGCCAGGTGATCAAGGACTCGAACCAATCACGGAGGGCGATAGCCAGGATCCCGGCGCTCAGGCATCTTCGAACACTAGTGCAGAAGGAACAGCGAAAAACCGGAAGAAGTTCGAGTACTTCACCGGAGCCCAGAAGCGCAGAATATGTGCTTTAATCAGGGACAGCAGTGAATCTACCAAAGCGAAGGAGATGAAGAGAGAGCGCTGCAAGAAGGTCAAGGAGCTAAGGGACAATGACGCGACAAAAGAGGGACCTAGCTCCTCGAAGCGAAGCAGGGGCACCAAGTTCTCGCCCTATGACCTTCGACAGACAGCCAAGAAGGCTAAGGGCTCCCATACAACCACTGCTTCAGTGGAAGCAGTTGCGAATCCAGGTGTTCAGGACAATGAACCCGGCATTCCTAAGCAGGTATCCTACAGAGACATCACGGCGGCATTCGAGGTAGCCATTACGCATGCCAAACACCCGGATGCTGAGCTAAGCGAGGAGGAGATCTCGCTGATAAAGAGAAGTCTGATGGCAGAGATGGACAAAGCCAAAACCCTCACCGCGATTCTTGCCTTCATCAGCGGTGTGGTACGTGACGGTTGGCTTTCGCCCACTTGCCACAACAAGGAGACAAGAGATTGGCTCGTTGCTGTGACAGCTGGGCTAAAGCCGTTCCCAGACGTAGACCTGAAGGTGTCATAGGGCAATGATATTCCTAAGGACGCTTTACCGGCGGACCATCTCTTGAAGTGCCTAGCCACACACAACGTGGGCATAACCTTTGCGGACTGGCGCTTTCTAAAGCCTCCCAAGGATTAGAAAGGGGGAGGGACGGTAACTTTCTCCGTGGACGGGAAGTCAAAGGAGAGGATTGCGGCGCAGGGTGGAAGAGTCTTCATAAATTTTGGCCAGATCTCCATACGCATGAAGGGGGACGGGGCGACAGCAAGTCACCTCGCGCACAGATACAGCCAATGAGCAGCAGCCCAGGCATCTTGCAAAACCCACTGCATGGAAGTCCACGGTGCTCCGTCCCGGGACCGTGCAGAGAAGGTTAGGCAAGGCGATAGTGCTTATCAGGCTGGCGTCGGTGGCGAGAGCACGAAACCTCCCGCAGTTTCCTCTACCCTGGAGGAGTATCAACCACCAAAGGTAGGCAAAGGCAACACCACCCATGGCCGCCTTACTAAACTGGAGGCGACACGTACACCCAAGGCTGGCAAAGGCAACACTTCCCATGCCCGCCCTACTAACGCTGGCAAGGGTCCACACTCGACTCGCCGCTTACATGGGACGAAGCTCCCGAAGTGGATGAGGAAGAGTAACCAGCCGGACGACTCGAAAACCTGATATGGTATTAAGGTGCATCCAAATAAACTTGCAACATGCCAAGGTGGCTTCAGCCCTGGCACCGACGTTTTATGAGGATCTCCTTGACATCGCCGTTATCAAGGAGCCGTGCATATATGTGAACCAGATAAAGCGACTACCAGGTAAGCTATTCTATACCCCCTGATGATATAATCATATTAACACCTTTCTAATTCCAGAATTTACCAATAAGGACCAGATCGCAGTGAAGGTGAGCCTATCTCTCGGAAAAAATTTACAAGAGCTAGTCATTTGCTCAGCGTACCTTCCCGGCGACTCCAGCGATTACGAGTTTCTGCCACTACAGTGACTAATGGACTATTGTGGCATACATAAACAGCAACTCATCGTGGGATGTGACGCTAATGCCCACAATACCATATGGGGCAGCAGTAACATAAATCAAAGAGGTGAGTACTTACTTGAATTTACTAGCCTTAATAGGGTAGACATTTTAAACGTAGGTAACTCCCGCACTTTTAGGAACAGTCGTGAGGACCGCGGATCCAGCGGCCCTGGGCCCCACAGCAATTTATATATTATTGCATTTTTAAATTTGAATTATATGAGCTGTGAAACACATGTACAAATATATGGTTGAATTATTTATATATATGTATGTACATATGCTTATTTGAATTGTAGTTGGTATACATACTCACATACACATGTATATATGCATATACTTACTTATATTTTGAATTATCACTTGTATGTAAAATATAAAGCACAAACAATTGTAATGATGATAACTGTCTGCGGGTGGACAAAAATGGTATAAAAGGAGCAGTGGTAACAAGCATTGTTGCTTAGCTAGGCATACGTGGCACGCGTCGCAACGTGGGTCACATGGGTAGTGGAAGAGGGATCAACCTCCGAGACTATTATTTTATATTCGAAGTGGGCTTTAACCACTGAGACTGGTGCTGGCTGTAGGGTTTAAACCTACTCTAGTTTTATACTTTAGACAGTGGATATAGCGAGAGTACAGCAAATAAAGAGGCTATAAACGAGAAGCGAATGTGTTCTAATTTCCTGAGGAGATAGGGTGTTTACTCCTTACACGACCCTGGAGACCCGAGAGCTACGCCCAGCACTCAGGAAAGGAAAGAGGTTCTAGATCTCACTCTATCGACTCCTTTTATCAGTAATTTCGTAAAAAAATGGAAAGTGTCCAGTGAAATTTCTTTATCAGATCACATGCACATCCGTTTTGAAATGGACTACATTACCAAACACCTACAGAAGACCAAGAACCACAGACTGGGATCTACACGATGCACTTCTGCAGGACGGTCTGAAAAGTTGCAAGCGAAAGTTAAATGACTTAGTCCATATTTAACTTATTCCTACCATGAATCCTGTCCAGAAGTCACTAGGCTTAACAACAGACATACTCCATGGTGAAATAACAAATTGGCAAAACTTAGGGCAAATACCCGGAAGCTCTTTAACAAAGCTAAATGAACCGGTGAATGGGAAGCGTATAAAATTGCCCTCACCGAGTACAATAAAGAGATTAGATGTGCTAAGAGGAACTCATGAACGCGTTTCTGTACAGGGATCAAGGACCTTACGCGAAGCGCAAGAATCTACAAAGTCCTCGCAAAGACGCACACTAATGAGTTCGGGCTCCTAAAACAGCTGGTGGGGGGAAAACCAGCAGACCAACCAAAGTCATACCGACCCATTAGTCTTACGTCCTTCCTACTAAAAGCAATGGAAAGAGTTGTAGACAGGAATATCAGGGATAGTTTCCTTACCAGGAACCCTTTGTACAGACACCAATATGCCTATCTTTCAGAAAGATCTACTATCCACGCTCTTCAGAGTCTAACAAAAAAAATTGAAAAGTCCCTGGAGGACAAAGAGGTGGCGGTGGGTTGTTTCTTGGATGTGGAGGGCACTTTTGACAACACGGAACACTCTCTAATAGACAATTGCGACCGGCGCAGAGAGGTTGATCAAACCACATATCGCTGGGTAGCAAACGTCCTTAAATCCAGAACCATCGTAGTAGATGAACTACTCTGCCTTCTTAGCGAAAAAGCATCGACCTTCAGGGCTATGCGAATGACATTATCATCCTAATCATAAGTAGGTTCGAAGATACCATCTCCAACCTCCTACAGAATGCTCTGAACATAGTTGCCAATTGGAGTAGTAAAAATGGATTAAACGTTAACCCGAAGAAAACTGGCACATTCATTTTCTCCAGGAAAAGGAAAAGAGACAAATTAGTAGAATCATTCCTTCAAGGTGAAAAGATACACTTCTCCAAAGAAGTCAAATATCTAGGAGTTATCCTTGATGACAAGCTCTCATGGAATCCACATCTAGTTAAAATTATTCAAAAGGGCCTCTATCTGGACCTGCCGGATACTTATGGGACGGAACTGGGGCATCAGACCTAAACCGGCGAGGTGGATGTATGATGCCGTCTCCAAACCCATTCTCACCTATGCTGCACACTAGAGTGGCCTTTTTTGGTGGATTTACAAGAACCGAAAGTTGTCGCACGAAAAAACATGAGGTTGGCAAAGAAAATAAATATAAAATTAGTTTTTTCCGGATCCGGAAATTCCGAGTGGTTCCAGGTTGATAATTTTGATTTTTTAATAGGAAATATGTTGAAATTGAAAATATTATTTAAAATTTTTAGCTTTTACGGCCATGAAACCCAATTTTTTATGACTGAACAGTTTTTTATTGAAAACTGAATACATTTACCTTTTTAAAGTGCTCAAAAAGTCTGACATTGATTGAAAAGCCATGGTACACGATAATATTAGATCTGAGAAAAATATGAAATCATCATTTATATCAATATATCATTTAATATCTAATAATAAAAATATTTAATATCATTTTAAATAAAGCATAATGTCGAATTTTTCTAATATATACTTAAAAAAAGGAAGGCAAAATAAAAGAAATTGGTGTAATTTCGACATTTTTGGTCGAAAAAGCTCAACCCGGAACCTCTAGGAATAACGTGAAGGCTTTTAAACTAATTACGTATTTATTTATATCCCCAACTTCACATTATTCTGTGCGAAAACTTTTGGATTCATGCATTTCAAAATTTTTCATACAACAAAAAGGCCACTCCACTGCACACGTCTGGTGGAAGAAGGCGGAAGTGAATTCCACACAGGCCAAGCTCAGCAAACTACAGAGACTGGTATCACTGGCGCGATGAGAACAGGAGGTGCTTTTTGACCTGTCCCCCTAAGCTTTGTGGGCAGGTGCCTTCCGAGGTTTAACTTCTCACATAACTTCAAGGTTTTTTTCCCCGACAGGAATAACTAGGACAACGAACGACCTATACCCCGGAAGGACAGCCATGGCTAGTATACTGGCGGCTCCAAGACTGACCACGGCGTCGGAGCAGGAGTCTACGGCATACAACCCAGACTGCTCCTTTTCACCAGCATGGGGCAGGGTAACTCTGTCTTTCGGGCCGATGTTCACGACATTGAGCTTTGTCTGAGGCAGTATGTAGAAAGTGGGGCAACCAACTCGGACAGCAGATCGGCGCTCCTTGCTCTTAAAGTGCACGAGGTCACCTCAACGTTGGTGTTGGGCTGTCTTCAACTTTTAATACTGATCGCCTCCAGGAACCTGGTATACCTCATATGGGTACCGGGACACAGTGGAGTCATAGGCAATGAAGTGGCAGATATTCTCGCCAGTAAAAGGGGCTGCACAGGGATTCATAGGCCCAGGACCCTTTTCCGGTCTGCCATGGAGCTCCATTTGGCGGAAATACTATATCTGGATGAAGAACGAAGCACAACATTACTGGACGAATATGGAGGGTAACAGACAGGTAAAGTCCTTCCTTCCGGTTATATCAGCAAGGAGAACCGAAGAACACCTTCACCTCAGTAGGCATGAAGTATGAATTGTTACAGGCTTTCTTACTGGCCACTGTAGGGTAATGAAAAACTTGTCAAACGTAGGAGTGGTCAACTCTGACCAGTGCAGGTTGTGTATCGAAGAACAGGAAACAGCAGAGCACTTTATGTGCCACTGTGAAGCTCTTACCAGGACCAGTCTTCGCTTCCTAGGATCACCGTACCTAGAAGAACACGACCTAAATGACATAAAGGACCTCGTGAGGTTTCGTAACAGTACATGGATCAAAGATGACCTGTAGTTGAATAGGGGTTTGTTACAATAGATCGTTTCTGTCGCGGTAACAAGCTGACCTGCTCCCTCCTCTTAATCTAATCTAATCTATAGCTCTCATACAACTGATTGTTCATTTTAGCTCTCAGTCCTGGTTGATCTTTCTGTGGAAATGCTCATATGGTCTCTAGTTGTGTCTCTCTTTAATTGATTTTAAGTAGTAAAATAATTATATCTTGGGCCGGGCCCTCTCGGATCGGCGGCCCGTGGAATTTTTAAAGTCATGCCACTCTATTGTTACGCCTCTGTGTAACAGTGAGTTTTAAGAATTGCCAGTAAGTATAAAACAATAAAAAACACATATGTATGTATGCATTAGTTACCTTAATATGGAAAAAAGTTTCTTCAAAATCTTGGGTTTTAATAAACACTGAAGCTAATTTATGAATGTAGCAAATGTTTTCAAATTCTTGTAGGCCCTTAGTGAGTAATCTACCGACCTTTGAATTTCGAAAGATTATTATATGTGTGGTGTAGTGGTAAGCAGTGCGCACTTCCACTCCGGTGGGCCTGGGTTAAAGCCCCGGTTAAAGCAAGATCGCAAAAAAATTTAGAAAAAAAGGTTTTTCTTAACAGCGGTCGCCCCTCGGCAGGTAATGGCAAAACTCCGAGTGTATTTCTGTCATCAAAGACAGCTTCTCATAAAAATACACTCGCCGTTCGGAGTCGGCATAAAATTATAGGTCCCTCCCCTTTGTGTGACAACATCAAGGCGCTCTCCACAAATCGTGGGAGAAGCTCGGCAAACAGTAATATATGTGTAAGCTCCAATCTATTATTATTATTTTAAATATTACTTCCTTACCACTCAAATATGTATGTATATGTTTTGAATTCGTTGGGAATTTTGTGGGATACATTTTTAAGATGTGGGTAATTTAGGGACTTTTCCCCGATTTTCCGGGGATTTTTAACAGTGAATGTCTGGCATCACTGCTTGCGTCACGTTTAAATCGTCAGATTATTGAAATGCACACTTTTCAGCATGTAATTAACCCACCATTTCTTAATCTGACGCGCTCGAGTAAGTCCACCTATCTTTTTTTTACTATTCTGATCAGCTGTCCTTTGCGCGCGGCTCTACACAGATGGTTTAGATTTGGCAGAGGTGCTCCACTGGATGCAGGGTATACCCCATATGTTAATCTGACGCGCTCGAGTAAATCCACGAATCCCCTCTTGGGTTCCCCTACTAAAAGTGAAAAGTTTAAATCTTATAAATCAACGCCAGTTTTTGTAAATTGCACTTATTATATTTAAAAAAAAACCGAAAAAGTAGTCTAAAAAAATATCAAAAATCCACGCTAATTTCCAGCCGATTGAAACTTGCATTTTATTTGGCTAACATTTTATGGGCTATAAAACTATATACCCAAAATTGTTCTAAAGATTCAGATTAAAAAGTTTAAATTTTTATGAAACTTTGTAGAATTTTCCGAATTTTTGTGTGTTAAGTTTTAAACTGTGATTTATATGGTTTTGGTTAAAACTTGGACTTTGGACTTGGATTTCTATGAAAAATAAAAAAAATCTAACTCGAAAAACAGTACGTATGTATATTTAAATAAAATCAACACGTGGTTATTTGTTTGAGTTACTGTTTATAGGGAAACGTGCTAGTGCCGAACTGGTTCGGTTTTAGAGAATTTAGTTTCTAAATTTTAGAACCATGACTATTAAGGCGGTTCCCCGTTCGTGTCCGGGAACTTTTTGTTGGTAATTTTACACGTTCTTTTCCCACTATGTCTCGCTGGGAGCGCGATAAGAATGTGCTGAACACTCTTTGTTCGAATCCAATTTATTTTGATTTTCTGTCCGGACGACTTGATAATTATGGCTTTCTTTTAATTATGTGTTTTTCAGGGAATTGCGCGTATTTTTCCCTCTCAGAACTATATTCTCGTATGTAATAATATCATCGGGCTTTATTTCCTTTCCGAAATTGCAAAAAAGGCACGACTATGGTTCAATAAAATAACCGTACCATTTATAGGTCTGTATCAGGGTTGTTGCGAATATTCGCATTCGCATTCGCAACCGCGGAGATTCCGCATTAATTTTAAGATTCGCATTCGCTTTCGCATTCGCAAAAATTAATGCGGATCTTTTGCGAATGCGAATATTGAGGGACCGAAAATTTCAGTTATTTTTTTTACGAGTCAAACTTGGTCAAATATTTGTTATTCCGAAATAAAAGTACTTTCCGGATAATAAACAAACTGTTTATCCAAATTAAACAAGTTTGATATCCAATGAAAGAGGACTCAAATAGCTTTAAAACTGAAATGTCTAAAAGAGGAAAGCCACACATTGAAAAATAATTCAATTAAAATGTTAATTAATTACCATAGATCAAACATTGGGTCAGGTATGTATTTACATGAATTTCTTTAGTATTAAGTTATAAAAAAATAAATAGAGGAGTTAACCTTCATTCGTTATTTTTGTTTAAAAGCTATTAATATTAAAAATTATACACCTTTCCATTTTTTATTTACCTAAATCACCTAATTTACCCACCTAAATTATTTCTTAAAAATACATGACATCCGCATTCGCATCCGCATCCGCGGATGTTAGCTTTTAAACATCCGCATCCACGGATGCCTAAAATTCCACATTCGCAACATCCCTAGTCTGTATTAAGATTTGCAACCACACATTTACACACAATGGAATGATATTTTAAACATCACTCTAATTTTTCATAAAAATTTTTTCGACTTAAACAAATAAATTATGCATGCGTTGAATTCCCTTCTGTGCCAAGTACAAAACGATTTATTCATGCCTGGTTTTATTTGACTTCGACATTTTAATACAATAAAGTACACAAAATATTATAACTTTTATTTGGGTATATTGTAAACTATTACATACATATTCAATTATACCGGACCTGTTAAATAATGAATAATAATTATTAATTAAAGCATGTTTCTTACCGGTTAATGATTAAATACCAATATTAGCACATTTTTAATGATTAATAATCAATTAAAAACTGTTAATTAATTCACTAATTTTAATTCCATGATTATTTAGTTATTTTTGATCATTTTCAATTATTTTTGACTTTTTTTGATTAGATGATTTGATTAATTTCAATTATTAATCAACAAGCCAAACTATAGACAAAAATTAAGAATACTTAATAACTGCATGAATTATTTATTTATTTTATTCTTATCCAAATTTTAAGCGTTAATTATTTCTTTTATAAAATTTTAAAAAGTAGGGACTGAAACGCGCAAAGTTAATGAATGTAATTTAATTGAATGAAAATTTGTATTTTTATTTAAGTTCACTCGAAAATTAAGCGGCAGCGGCATTTATTTTATTTTTAACTAAAATGTTTTTTTTTCATATTTAATATTAAAAAAGATAAAAAACATAGTATTCATTATACCTGAAAGCTTTTACTTTTAATAAAATTCAATGAAAAATGCATTGAAATTTATGTTCGAAAGTTTGAAATATTTATGTATTTATTTTTCTTTTAATTAATACACAAAAAATTTAACACTAATTATTGGCAAATCCAAGGCTGCTAAATAAAAATGTTAATATGTTAAAGTGTACTTAATCAAACGTTTTTTATTGTATATTCATTAATTCATTTAATTTTTTGACTTTTTGGAATTTCGGGTGCGCTTGAGTATTTTTTGAGGATTTTTATCTTGAGGGATTTTCTCTAGATGTATTTGCAGATAACAAAAGCAGCCATGTTTTACACAAGAGAATTGTTAAATCGCTCTGCCAATTTTTGAACAAAACGCTTTCCCAAGCTTAATAAATAGCGAAATACCCCACACAAGCGGCTTGTCAAATATTCTTCAAACCTACTTTTCCCATTTCGCCATACACCATGCAAATATGACTCGTTCAAGCAAAGAATTTTAGTTTTCTTCCCGTTCACAATGTAAAAGGGTTTGGTTTTCTTCAATTTTTCTCTCTTGCACCTCATTCGGTAAAAATTCCGTTACACATTCACATTCACATTACCCTCAAACGGCTTGTCAAACCTTCAAACACCACATAAATAGCTTTAAGGAAAGGGATATTTCGCTTGGTTTGTAAAGCCCCTTGTGTGGTGTTTTTCGTTTTTGAATTAAAAGATTCTTCAGGTTCATATAAGTTTCCCAATTTTAAAAAATATATATCGGCATTGCTAATATAGCCCTCTTCTAATGCTTCAGTAGAACGTATAAGTTATACTTTTCGGGTTCCGAATAAATAACAACACTACCTACTATGTAGGTTTGATATCTATTTTGATCGTAACTTTATTTGCTCCGCATATGCGGTAGTAACGAGCTAAGAGCCTGGCAAAAGACTGAATATTAGAATTAAGACAAAGCTTACTCTACCCTACTTAATCCCAACTGTAGCGGAGACTGTAGTAGTTGCTATCTTTGGTGTTGTTGTTGTTCCCGCGACTGTAGTTTTAGGTGGATCGCCAATTCGCTATTGCTAGTGCTTTCGTTGTTGTTGTGGTTGCAACGACTGCAGTTGCAGGTGGATGGCTACTCCTTTACTGCCGTTGTTTTCATTTTTGTCACGCGCATATTTGCAGACATAGCGTCAGCATTTTACATGAGAACGGAATGTTTCCCATGAGCGCTTTAGCAGGTGTTAACTACTCCCCCTGTAAAATTGAGCTGCCCCAGCTCCCCTTATAACTCTTTCTACTAACGCAGCGTTTTTGCGTCTCTGTTGCCATTTGTAAATGATGATTATTACAGCGGAGCCGACGGCGATGATTATAAGAAGGGAAAATGAAATCGACCATTGTGTCGACTGTGCCCGAGTTATTTTTCGCAAGGCTGCGATGTGCTCCAGATTCTTTAAGTTTCCATGATGAAGATAGGGCAGGGATAATAGGGGAACGAGCTCCGTTATGTTCAGTATTTGGGCTGGTGCGGCTCTCGGGTAGGAGCGAACAGTTCTCTTCCAGTTCGTGTAGCTAATATTATTAATGTTGGCGTTTTCTTTGAATGATATAAGGAAGGTACCTTTAATTTTTATTTGTGGAAAACTGTCTTCGCGCACTTCAACTGCTTCATCGTTGACGATCACCAATCCAGCGTCAATTTCCTCCAGAGGGGCAATGTGGTAAGCTGGTATGGACTTGCATGCAGCGGGTTGACGATTCAATAGGTTCAGTAGGCATAAGCTGGTTGTGTTTGCAACTCGACAAATTGCTTTCGATGCCGTTTCTTTACAGTCATTTAGTTGGTGATGCTTGTTACTACATTCTGCTACCATAGTGGCTTCTAACATTAGCGTCTTCTTACTGTGAATAACTGGCCTGACTATAAGTTTGTTGCATATTTGGCTTATGATAGGGTATTATTATATTATATTTGATTATAAATAAATATTCTCGTTATTTTGCAAGATTTTCAACTCTGAAGCCGTTAACAGATCACTAATAGAAATATTGGTAGAGTGCCCTTTGGTAATGAGTTTATCAGATTCCTTATTATTTAACAAAATCGGATTCATTATTTGTAGTTTACCTAAAGTAACTGAATAGATAATTGTCTCAAGCTTGTCTATAATGTGTCTATTTCTGGATGATGCAACTTCGAAAAGATGTTCGGTGTTAAGTTCACGTTTCTTCGTTAAGTTAAGTAACTTGTTAATGGTGTCAGTCATTTGATTTATTTTTATCTGAGTTTGGGTATTAATGAAAATCTGCCGATTATTAGATTCTATCAACGCCTCTTCTCGGGTAGATACTTGCGTAAAATCATCAAATCGGGGGTGCCTGCAATGTATTTTAAAGCAGTACCCAAGAAATTGATACTTCTGGCATGGCGATGGTGAATATTTAGTGAATCCAGTAATCGTAGAATTTGGTCTGCGTCCAGTTGTAGTAGTTTCCTGATGTGTGATTGCGGAAATGAGTCTAGTAAGCTTTGTGTGTCTTTGGCAATAGTTTCGTAGTAGGTCAGGTTTTGATGATGAATGAGGTAATCGTACTGGGAAAAGGTTG
>NW_023458561.1:6112639-6117053 GCF_013731165.1 Rhagoletis pomonella | reverse complement strand
TGTAAGCCGCGCTCGTGTAATTCAATATTTTTCCTTCCGACCCAATGGCCGCCATAATCAGAATCATTGCCAGAGGATGCTGGAAATAGGGAGAAAAAGGTCATCTAAGATTTGCTTTGTGAACTCGCTTGCCGTCAATTAGAACTGTTGTGCCTAAATCCTTAGCAACTGTTTTCTCTAAATATAATTTAGTAAACTTATTGCCTATCCTCTTATTGGTTTTAACAAAGACTTTGTCACCCGGATGGTAAGATTTCGTCAGGCAGTTTCCGTTACGGCTTTTGAGGTCATTATGTTGTTTGCTTATTAATCTCTCTCGTATTTCATCATGGAATACTTGTACGGTGTGATGAATGATATCGATTGGTCGTTGCTTCGTCACAGAATGAATTGTCCTATTGTACTTGTAAGTGGAGAGTAGAATAAGGTCATTAGTGTCATTCAAGCCCTGGGTCAGCTTAATGCAGTGTCATATTTCCGTGAGCGTGCTATGAAATCTCTCTACCTGACCATTTGCTGTACTATGGTGCGGTGGAGTTGTGTAAATGGAAACATTGAAGTGGTATTGCAATAAAGCCTTTATTGTGTTTGAGTTCAAAGATTTTTCGTTGTCGCAGATGAGGTATTTTGTGTCCTTGAAAAAATTCATGATTTGGATTATGGGTTCCTTCAAATCTATTATCGATCTTGACGGAATCGAGCGAACTATAGCAAACTTGGAGAACTTATCTATGCACGTTAGGTAGTATTTCTTGTCGGTTGAATAAATATCTATGTGCAAAGTCTCGCCGGGCCTACTTGGAATGGGTGTTTCGCCTATTCCTGGATTGGGTGGATGTAGCTGATACTTTGCCTCTTTACATATTTTACATGAAGAAATAATGCCTTTTAAGATTTTAGAAATATTGGGAAAGTAGTAGTCCCTAAGAACTTGATTAATGTTTTCTTTCAGTGAACGGTGGGCTCTGTTATGCTCTGACTGCAAAATCTCTATCTGGTCGTCCTTGTTAAAAATGTCGGTTACTTGATGATTCGTGTAAACGAATTTGACTGAAGGGAAGCTTAAAATTATCTCGTTTTGAATTTTTCCTAGTGCAGGAAGTTCACATAGCAATGCGTTGACCCTGTTAGGATTTACGCAACTTTTTATTAAGTTGGGGAGTCTTTCAAGTTTATTGAAAATTACGTGATGCCTGATCTGAGATTTGAAAAGAATTTTTGTAGTTACGGATTCGTTGTCCCCATCTTCAGGAATTATTTGGTTCCTGAAGCAATTAAAGGGATTTTTGACTGTTTTAATCACCATTGTAGAGGATTCCTCACTATGAATAGTCTCATCAGATCGTCCTGTGCTTAGAGCATTGATATGTTGCCTCGACAGCGCGTCAGCGACTACATTCTCCTTTCCTGGTTTATAATGAAACCTAGGGGAGAATTCTTCTACAAATGATCTCCAACGTTTTAATTTTGAGTTCGGGTTCTTATCTGAAATTGAAAAGGTCAAGGGTTGGTGGTCAGTAAAAATATTGAGGTCCCTTGCACCGTAACGGTAGTTTCTGAGCTTTTGTAAAGCCCAAACAATGGCGAGTAATTCTCGCTCATTAGTATCGTAATTCTCCTGGGTTTTTGTCAGTGTACGGGAAATCATAGTAATGGGTCGGCCTCCTTGAGATAGAACTGCTCCTAGGGCATGAGAGGAGGCGTCCGTTGTTAAATCAAAAGGTTTTTGATAATCGAGGTAAAGAAGAAGCACATCCTCGGATGACAAAATGTCTTTTATTTTCTTGAAAGCACTGTAAGCTTCTTCATCGAATTCAATATTGGTTTTTTTTTGAAAGTGTGGGGCTCACTGTTCTGTTTTCTCCTCGTAAGTATTTGGTTAGCGGTTTTGCTATTGATGCGTAATCCTTAATGAAACGCCGATAGTAACCTGATAACCCGAGGAAAGATCGCAACGCGCGAAGTGTCTGCAGAACCTCATAATTTACAATGTCCTGAACCTTATCTTTTGACGTTTTAATGCCGCTTTGGGAAACTACGAATCCGAGAAATTCTACCTCGGTTTTAAAGAATTGGGTCTTCTCTAATGAAACCCACATATTTGCTAAATATAATTTCTGAAAGACGCGGCTGACGTCGTGGAAGTGAGTTTCATAATCCTGGGAAAATACGATTATGTCATCAATGTAGACGTGACAGGTTTTCCCTATTTCTTCCCTCAGTACATCATCGATGGCACGCTGGAAAACACTAGGGGCATTTTTCAGCCAAAACGGCAGTCTACAAAACTCGTACTTTCCGTTGTTTATGGAAAATGCTGTTTTCCCCCTGTCTGTTTCAGCTAATTTTATCTGGTGGAAACCAGATTTAAGGTCTATTGTTGTGAAAATTGAGGATTTACCCAAATTTGCTAATATAACGGAAGTGTCAGGGATAGGGTATCTATCATTGATAGTATTTTCGTTGAGTTTTTTAAAGTCTATGACCATTCGCACTTTCTTTTCACCAGATTCGGATAATCCTTTTTTAGGGACTACCGATATAGGGCTATTGTATGGAGACCTGGAAGGTCTGATAATGCCATTTCGTAAAAGGTTATCAATTTCTTTATTTACGAATTCGGACGCTGGATATGATTTCGAATACACTGCTTCATTGTCTGTTGTTCTAATGGTTGCCACAATATTCGTATTGTAAGGAAGGGATTCCTCGGGGTTAGAGAAAACTGCAGCATACTTACTTTTCAGCTCGTCAGTGTATGGTTTCAGTATAAAATTGTTAACATCCTTACAGTGGAGATGTTGTAAATTTTCTGAACCAGTTTTGTGTGAAAGGACTCCTTTCTTAACGTCAAGGTTAGCACCGATTTTGCGTAAAAGGTCATAACCGATTATACCGTCGAATGTTTCAAGTGTGGATAGGAGGAAAAACTCAGAATTGGTGTTAAAAATATTAATAGTGTACTTCCGCGTAACGCGATTGGTGCTATGAATAGATTTCACTAAGAAGGGAGATGTTAACGCTTTTACACCCTGCCAATCACAATCTCTTACATAGTTTTTAGAGGCACCAGTGTCGATTAAAAAATTTACTGGTTTTCCTTTGAACTTCCTGCTAACGTATGGTAGCAGGGACGTTACTCTAAAAAATTTATTTCATCGCTTGGTACCTCCGGTACCACGTCATCCCGATTGTAAACTCCCTCGTCTGACACCTTTTCGTCATAAGCATCAGAATCTGTGTAGGCTCCTTCAACGTCATCATTCACGCACTGGTTTAGGGTATTGATTCGTTGTAACTTATTGTAATTAAATTGGTCGCTACCGTGTGGTATCTTTGCATTCGTGGCAGTGGCACTGGTTGGGAGCGGATTCCCAAATGGAGTCCTGCCTGAAGGGCAGGTCGGGCGATTACGAGAGAAGGGCAATGCTTGTTGGGTAGGATGCCTGAGCTTAGAAAGGCTGGGATCAATCTCCATAGGAGTAACTTTTTGTTGAGCCTGATCACTAGTTAATCTGCTAAAATGAGGGCTATTGGGAGTAGGATAGGACCTGATATTTGTTGGTCTGTTCACACGATTATCTGAATTTTTACTATCAGCTAATTTTGAGGCGAATATGGATCGAGCCTGATTTGACTCCAATTCCTGTGCTAGAGCTAGCGCTGTTGGCATGTCTTTCGGTCTAGATGAAAACAAGATATCACATAATGGTCTGTTAAGACCGGATATGAAAACCCTGAGAGCGTCTTGACGATATTTAACCATCAATGAATCTATCACCTGTCGCTGGCTTCCATAAGTCATAAGAGTTTTGCTGGTTATGGCGGTCAATTTCTTTTCGACTTCGTCATAGAAGTCATTGATTGTTGGGCTTCCCTGGCGGAGCGTGGACATTTCCTGCTCAATAACGTGAATAGGTTTTTTATCCGCGTAAGAAAAGTCAAGTCGGGCTATAATAGCCTTAAAATTCAGAACAGTGTTAAACGAAGAGAGCACAGAATCAGCTCGCCCGGTAACTTTGTTACGAATAATTGCCACGGCCTGGTAGTGTTTGCAACTCCCAGGATAGCATTCGAAAATTTTTTAAGCGGCATGAGCCGCCTGACGCCACGATACGTATCTATTCTGGTCACCAGAAAATTCTGGCAATGACTTGACTACATCTAATGAAACGTTGCATTCAATATTGGAATCAAATGTAATTTCTTGGTACTCTTCCACTTTCGTCGGTGTCTCTATCCTTGAAAGTCTCTCCGTCATTTCGTCGATCACAGTCTGAAAATCTTTTTTAGTCTGTTCAGTAGCCACTCTTACGGCGGCACTGACCACTGCACGAAGTTGCATTTCATCCATATTTAAGTTTACAATTTATTACTTATATTTCTCAATTTAATTAACAAATACAGCGAGCCT
>NW_023458561.1:6111456-6112539 GCF_013731165.1 Rhagoletis pomonella | reverse complement strand
GGCTTACTACGTAAGCACCTTAAGACCAAACGTATTTGGTCAACCATCAAACAGTGTGTTGCCCTTTACCTCGAAGCGCGTTTACGTCGTTTCGCTTACGAAACGCCTAGGAAAGCTCACACGAAAATTCAATATCCAACAATCCGTATCTACATCATCTTTATCGCGTCTACATCGCTCCGCGTACGTAACGCATTTATGCAAATTTCAGTTTGTGAAATCGCATTCACCAAAGTCTTTTCTCAAAAATCGCGTTCACGTCGTACTGCTTAAGTAACGCGGAGAAAATCTCAATATTTCAAATAACTCCGTCGTCTCTTCTTTATTACAGTCGCGGTTTACGTCGTCTCGCTTACGTAACGCATAAAAAAACTTCGCCGAAGGGTTAATATTTAAAATAGTACCCGTTCTATTTTTTAACCAAAAACCGCGTGCACGTCGTAACGCTTACGTCACGCATAGCGAGGTTATATCAAGTTCTTTAATTTATAGCGAACTTTCGAGCACTACTCCGTAGCTTTGTGTCGTTTCCAATCTTAATTAAAAGCGGTTTAGCCTCCACCATGTCGCTGGATCAGACATTATCTGCAAAGTTTATCTTTGAATCGAACAGTGTTATTCAATTCTGTTCAAACTTCGAACAAGAGGATGTTAAGGACCATACCGACTCAATACTCGAAGTAAAATTGCAGGAGCTGAATACCCGCGGGGAAAGTTTACGTGCCTCTTATGTAAATGTTTGCATAGCGGAAAACTCACAAGTTTCCGAAGAAATCAAATCCAACGCGCACGATAAATTTCAGTTTTGTGCAGATACCTTTTTCATGTGCAAAGCACAACTTTTAGATCAACTCAAACTCGTTCAAGGAACTCCAACCAAAAATCTGAGTTTCAATCAATCCACCTAGTCCCATTCAGGCACTTCAATGACTTGCATCAAAGTGCCTCCATGTGATACGGAGGTTTTTCACGGCAGTTACGAAGACTGGCCTTCGTTTCGTGACATGTTCACGGCCGTATATCTGAACCATCCGATACTTACCCCTGCCCAGAAACTTTATCATCTCCGTAATAAAACGCGAG
>NW_023458561.1:6104924-6111356 GCF_013731165.1 Rhagoletis pomonella | reverse complement strand
TTTTTTGAGTTGGGAATTTAAGTCTTCACTATCCTCAACGACATGAGTGTGATACGATGAAATGACTTCTCGTTTGGTGGGTCCACTTAGATACCACCCGAATATGGAATTTTGCGCTAAAAGATTTCCGAAGACATTGTGCTTGACACCGTCTTGAAGAATTTGTGGCATTAGATCACTGCCAAGAACGATATCAATTTGCGAGGGTTTAAAGAAATGTGGATCGGCAAGATCTATGTCGATTGTTTCGGAGATATTGGGCCTTCTCATGTGGAAGGTTGGAAGAAAACTGGTTAGTTTTCGAAGAACGATTGCCTTGGCTGCGCCTGTGGAAATCGCAATTCCACTTCGCAATCAGGTTCGCTTTAAAATACCAAGCGAAGCACTTTCGTAACTCGATGGCACTATTTTCACACCGTTTTTGTGATTGTCGGTTTAGCGTAGTTTTAATTAATTGCAAACTTTTTGAATGCACAAAAACACGAACTCGCTGGTAACTTGCTGCTATGTATTGCCAAAGTGACGACTTTGTGAAAAAATACTAGCGAGTAGCTATGTTCGTTTTTCTTGATTTTATGGTTGCCAGCTCAAATTTGGCTGGCAAGGACCATGTTGGAGGGCTTACGGAGGTAAACGCCTATGTACGATATTGAGGAGTGAAATTGCTGAGGCCTGGAATAAGTGGCCTCTGCTTCTCAAATCTGTTAGAGGCAAGAATGATAGAATACAAGATTGCGCCAATCGAGCTGAGAGCAACTGGCCGTGACGTCGAAAAATACCAGAATGGGAGAGCAAGACGAACTCGAGAAGAAAAAGAGGAAGCATCGAACAAAAGGCAGTATTGCCAAGTTTTGAATTTGAAAAAGCACCAAATTTTTATTGGTATATTTTATGGACTTTATATATATACTTACATAATTTTATTGTAAGGATTCCGATTCAAATTAATAAAAATCAATGTTTCTTGCACGACGGTCGATTTCTTCTGGCATGATTGAAGGTGCTGCCACATATTTTGTTGTCGCTTATGTCACTGTGCCACGATTTTGTTAAAACTTTTGTAAAGTTGCTTACCACACTTACGATTGCTCTAAATTTTGCTTCCATTTTTTAAAATTTTCTAATTTGGTGTCTTCAAACTAAAAACAAAAGCACCACAAATGCACCAAGCACCAAACTCAAAAATTTTCGCGTTTTGAATACCCATATTTGGCGCGAAAAGCATCCAGTTGGCAACAGTGAATGTAAACAAAAGTATTTTATGACGTCAGCGATTGGGTGGATGCTGTCAAATCGACGAAGAGAGGGTTTGCGGTCCGCGAATGGCGCGACCTTTATTTTCTGGATCGTGTGTTAGAGGTACGTGTAGGTACGGATCTACACGTGTAAGGGTAATCGATGTGAAGCACTCAAGTATTTGTATAATAATGCAACTGCGCATGTATGTAATTTATATGCAATTTAATGAGACCATATTGCAGATCAATAGTACAAGAATGAGAATTCAATATAAATATAACACAAAGATGTTCCAAACAGTAATTGAAATGTAGATGTATAATTCAAATTGGTACTTAGCAAAGTAAATGATGTATGTGGTACTGTGATACTCCACGTTGATGAAGTTGATAAATTCCTTCGGTTGATGTAGTTGGTTAAAATGATACTTTCTCGATGATGGTCCAATCCGTATGGTCGAAAAAGGAGAAGAACAGAAGAAGGGAGGAGAACCAATAAGGTGCACCTATTTATAGCAGTCGCATGGCCACATCGAACTGCCGTAAGTTCGAAAAAGAGGGTGGCTGCGTTCTCTTTAGCAGAGGTGTATTTTAAGTGCGTAAGTCGCTTAAACATGGCGCCCCCGTTGCACTGGTCCAAGGGATTCCTGTACTCGTTCCAATGCCTTGATGGCTTCTTCTACGGCCCGGCGGGTTGTATTCGTAGGCAGATTGGCCGTGGTTCGCTCGCCAGGTAGTGGACGATGTAGTAACGAGTGGTGTGGTCGGTCACAGGTCTTGCAGTTGTCAGGCGATGTGCACTGTGTCTTCCGATGTGTTCTAGCTAGACAATTCAAGTAGTATTTGAATTTACGTACACAACGGATGCGATCTTCTACAGTCAGCTCCAAGAAAAACTTGCAAAGTCTGAGTGCGTGATACCGGTGGCAAACTAAGCACAGATGTACGGTTGGATCACGACGCTGTGGTGCGAGGACTTTGTTGCATGCTGCTTCATATGGATGTCCAGCTGGTGCACACCGAAGAAGTGGAATCGGAGTTAACTTTCGAGGTCGTTGTCTATTGTTATTCTTGCATGAAGGTACGCGCTGATGCTCAATTGATTCGCGTGGACTTGGTGAAGGCGTGATTGAATCGCGACGTCGTCGTGCAGCACCCTTTTTCCCTGGGGCTAGCCGAAGATGAAGAGCTTGTTCACGTCTACGCGACGGCGGTGTGGTTGAGTAGCGACGCTGCTGTGCGGTGTTCTTGGTGCCTAGGACCAAGCGCAGCTGCAGAACTGGTTTACGTCTACGGGGTGGCGTCGTGCTGCAGCGGCATACCATTTTGCTTCTGTAAAATAGACTTGCTTTAGTATTGGGTTTTTGAAAACTTATGGCTAGGAGAAAACAAAGTTCAGATATTGAAAGTTGCTATCAGGGTGGTGTCTTAGGGACATCTGACTGACTGGGTAGAGGACATAATGTTACGATTGGTCTGGTGAACCGGCCGTGTTGCGTTTGAACGTCTGCAACACGCACTTTATCGTCCGGGCCAAGGTAGACCTTTACAATTCTTCCTAGACGCCATTCGTTGGGTGGTGTTAATTAGTTTTTAATGACGACAAAATCATTAACGGTAAGGTCTTTTTGTTGATATTTCCACTTGTATCGTTTGTGTAGTTCTTTCAGGTACTCTTCTTTCCACCGAACACTAACGTGCTGGTGGAGCAATTTCGATGCCATGATTTGTGTTCGCATTTTTTGTTTAGAAATTGTACAAATTTTGCAACTGAAAATGATTTGTTTGACTTTGGACTTAAGTCTCAGGATGAAGAATTCCTGTTTTGCCATTCGGATCATGAGTTGATGTTCTGCATGCAATAGCAAAGTGTGCACAAACTGGAGAAATAAGTAGCAAAATCTTGATGACTCAGGTAGAATAATTGGGTACCTTTCGTTGTATGAAAGCGGAGCGTTTGCCAAGCGTCCGTTGACTCTAAGAATGCCCTGTTTATCCAGCGACGGATTCAAGGGAAGGGGCGAACTCGGTTTTGCGATTGGTTCGCAGTTCGCCAGTTTTAAATATTCGTCTGGATAATGACGTTTTTGAACGAGTACGATTAGTCGCGTTTTTACAAATTGTATTTCGTTTTGAGAGAGTGCTACGGTTCCGTACGAAGGTTCTGGTGTGGACTGTATTATGTGTGATTTGGTTCGATTAAAGAAACGAAATATGTATGCGATGACTCGAACGGCCCTTGGCCATGAGGAAAAGCGACTAAGGATGTCAGATTGATCTTCTAGTGTGTGAAGAGTTGTAATTTTTCGAATCTCGGGAGGAATGACTTTTTGATGTAGTGATTTTGGCCAGTGCATTTGTTCTTTCAACAGCCATTCGGGCCCCTGCCACCAGAGTGTGTTGGTGATTAACTCTTGCGGCTTGCAGCCACGTGTTCCCAAGTCCGCAGGGTTTTGATTCGTTGAAATGTGCTTCCATTTTTCCAGCCACGAGAGCACTATTGAGGAGTCACACCAAAGAAATAGCTCATATTTTCCTAGAGGAAGTTGTGGAAGAACGGGTTTTATTGCTTTCGATAACAGAACTGCTCCACACAACTCCAAGCGCGGAAGGCTTATTGTTTGTAATGGAGCTACTTTCGATTTGGAGCAAAGTAACTGAGAGGTTACATGATTCTCGTGTGACTGAGTCCGAATATAAATCGCTGCGCAATAAGCTTTCTCGGAAGCGTCGCAGAATCCATGGATTTGGACTTTTCGATCGGGAGCGAATTCTGTCCATCTAGGTATTTGGATTTGTTCAATGGCTGGTAAATCTGCCAGGAATTGATTCCATTTGTGTAACGATAGTGGTTTAACGCATTCGTCCCATTCTATGCCTTCCAGCCATAATTGTTGTAATAGCATTTTTGATTGGATTATGATGTGCGATAGCCACCCTGCCGGGTCAAAAAGTTTCGACACCGACGAAAGAATTGGACGTTTTGTTGTATTTGCTGATGGTGGTATGGGCTGAATAGCATATGAGAACGAATCGTTTAAGGCATTCCAGCGTATGCCTAGCGTTTTCGTTAAACTTGAACAATCAAATTTGAGAAAATTTTTGTCTAGTAGATCTTCTGTAGGAAATCCAGCCGATAATAAACACTGAATAAGTTGAGCTTGTGCCTCTAAGGAGGATTGAATATCCTAGCCTACTGATAATATGTCATCGACATACGTCTCTTCGGTAAGGATGCGTTTGGCTAATGGATACGTGCGCTGCGAATCCGTTGCCAACTGATGTAAGGTGCGGAAGGCCAAATATGGGGCACAATTTACGCCGAACGTGACGGTTTTGAGTGCAAAGTCTCGAAGTTTGCTATCATTATTCATACGGAATAAAATGCGTTGAAATGGTTGATCTTGCTCATGTACTAGGATCTGCCGGTACATTTTTTGGATGTCTCCATTGAATACGTATTTATAGAGACGCCAATTTAGTATTACAACCATCAAATCGGTTTGTAAGCTTGGGCCTGTATGGAGGACATCGTTCAGAGAAAGTCCCGTCTCGGACGGTTTGGAGGCATTGACTACCACTCTTACTTTGGTTGTTTTGCTTTCGGCACGGATGACCGAGTGATGAGGTAAATAAAATGACAAGTAGGTTCCGTTGTCATGGATTTCTTCAGACGGAGTGGGCTTCATATGCCTAAGAGTTAGATATTCTTCAAGTACTTGCGTGTACTCATCTTTTAGGCCGGGATTTTTGTATAGGGTATGTTCCATACGAAGTGCTTGGCTCATGGCTTTTGAGCGCGAACGACCCAGCTTGAGCTGCGATGGAGATGTTCTTTTGAACGGAAGACGCACAACGTAGCGCCCGTCTTCTTGCTGGTATGTGGTGTTGAGATAAAGGTTCTCACAAAAAACGTCATCTTCAGATGGCGGATGGTGCTCGGGCAACTCTTCGATTTCCCAAAATTTTTTGAGTTGGGAATTTAAGTCTTCACTATCCTCAACGACATGAGTGTGATACGATGAAATGACTTCTCGTTTGGTGGGTCCACTTAGATACCACCCGAATATGGAATTTTGCGCTAAAAGATTTCCGAAGACATTGTGCTTGACACCGTCTTGAAGAATTTGTGGCATTAGATCACTGCCAAGAACGATATCAATTTGCGAGGGTTTAAAGAAATGTGGATCGGCAAGATCTATGTCGATTGTTTCGGAGATATTGGGCCTTCTCATGTGGAAGGTTGGAAGAAAACTGGTTAGTTTTCGAAGAACGATTGCCTTGGCTGCGCCTGTGGAAATCGCAATTCCACTTCGCAATCAGGTTCGCTTTAAAATACCAAGCGAAGCACTTTCGTAACTCGATGGCACTATTTTCACACCGTTTTTGTGATTGTCGGTTTAGCGTAGTTTTAATTAATTGCAAACTTTTTGAATGCACAAAAACACGAACTCGCTGGTAACTTGCTGCTATGTATTGCCAAAGTGACGACTTTGTGAAAAAATACTAGCGAGTAGCTATGTTCGTTTTTCTTGATTTTATGGTTGCCAGCTCAAATTTGGCTGGCAAGGACCATGTTGGAGGGCTTACGGAGGTAAACGCCTATGTACGATATTGAGGAGTGAAATTGCTGAGGCCTGGAATAAGTGGCCTCTGCTTCTCAAATCTGTTAGAGGCAAGAATGATAGAATACAAGATTGCGCCAATCGAGCTGAGAGCAACTGGCCGTGACGTCGAAAAATACCAGAATGGGAGAGCAAGACGAACTCGAGAAGAAAAAGAGGAAGCATCGAACAAAAGGCAGTATTGCCAAGTTTTGAATTTGAAAAAGCACCAAATTTTTATTGGTATATTTTATGGACTTTATATATATACTTACATAATTTTATTGTAAGGATTCCGATTCAAATTAATAAAAATCAATGTTTCTTGCACGACGGTCGATTTCTTCTGGCATGATTGAAGGTGCTGCCACATATTTTGTTGTCGCTTATGTCACTGTGCCACGATTTTGTTAAAACTTTTGTAAAGTTGCTTACCACACTTACGATTGCTCTAAATTTTGCTTCCATTTTTTAAAATTTTCTAATTTGGTGTCTTCAAACTAAAAACAAAAGCACCACAAATGCACCAAGCACCAAACTCAAAAATTTTCGCGTTTTGAATACCCATATTTGGCGCGAAAAGCATCCAG
>NW_023458561.1:6091362-6104824 GCF_013731165.1 Rhagoletis pomonella | reverse complement strand
AAAATTGATGTCTACAATAATTTTTAGACGAAAAATAAGGATATTATAAATTTTTGGAAAATGGGTGTAGCCACGCCCACTTATATATTATATATTGTGTGTATATTTTGGTAACCGCTGCACCAATTTCTTCCAAACTTGGTACAGCATACCAAATGGCCGAATCTTTTTAAAATCGGACAATTTCCACACCCACATCCCATATAACGGTAATTTGGAAAAATATGAAATCTTCGATAAATCAGTAAATATTAAAGCTAATTTATTCAAAATTTATGCTTGCAACAATTCTTTACCAAGAAATACGTTTATGATAAAATTTTGGAAAATGGGCGTGGCATCACCCACTTATGATCACATATATGTATCTCGGTAACCGTTCTACCAATTTGTACCAAACTCGGTATGGTTATTGCGCTTGCCACATAGAAGCAAAACGTTGAAAACGGTAAATTTCAGAAATGCTTAAAACTTCAATATTTCGAAACTTAAGGACACTAATTTACTCAAAATTGATACACTCCGGCTTACCATGTAGCGGTAGCTTTCCGAAAGGTGAAAAACATATATTTAATACTTGCGCCGGGTATTTAATGTTCGGCTCCGTCCGAACTTAGACTTTCTTACTTGTTTTTAAATATAATATGCCCCCTTGGAACTTTGACTAATACATTAATACTATGTTCACGTTGAAATTAACTCGAGTTTAACGTTTTGAGTTTATGAACAACTGTCAAGTGTTATCATTGGGGTGTTAAAGAAACTCAGAGTTTAATTTGACATTTGTTTGTTTACTTTTTCTTATTCACATTTAGCCTGTTCCCGTACTACAGTGTTTGAACAGAAATAGTCCGAAGTAGCCGTGGTGTGAAATACCAACCGTTTAACAACAAAAAAGATAAAAAATATGACTCCATAGAACTTGTCATGCTGATTACAACTATTGAGTGGTTCACAAGGTGTCGGAAGTGTCGTATTGTCGTATGTCGTAAGGTTTTTAACGGCTAAATAAATGTTTAGAGGACTTAAAATCACCACCAACTATTATTTAGCGGCGGGAAATTTCATAATAAAACTTTTATGTTAGCTTGCGAATTCCTTAAGTATAGTTTTAGCCGTTTAAAGTTTACGACATACAACAGTACGACAGTATACAACACCTTGTGAACTCCCTATACAGGGTGTCCCAGAAGTAACCTGCCAAACTTGAGGAGAAGGCAGGTGGGGTGGTGAGCTCCCTGATAACCTGTCACCGTTTTCGAAATATTAAAATTTTTTTGAATTAAAGAAAAATCGTGTCTTTTCATGTATTTTCTTTAACTGTGTTGGAGGGCTTACGGAGGTAAACGCCTATGTACGATATTGAGAAGGGAAATTGCTGAGGCCTGGAATAAGTGGCCTCTGCTTCTCAAATCTGTTAGAGGTACGTGTAGGTACGGATCTACACGTGTAAGGGTAATCGATGTGAAGCACTCAAGTGTTTGTATAATAATGCAAATGCGCATGTATGTGTAATAGTACAAGAATGAGAATTCAATATAAATATAACACAAAGATGTTCCAAACAGTAATTGAAATGTATATGTATAATTCAAATTGATACTTAGCAAAGTAAATGATGTATGTGGTAAATACTCTACGTTGATGAAGTTGATAAATTCCTTCGGTTGATGTAGTTGGTTAAAATGATACTTTTCTCGATGATGGTCCAATCCGTATGGTCGAAAAAGGAGAAGAACAGAAGAAGAAGGGAGAACCAATAAGGTGCCCCTATTTACAGCAGCCGCATGGCCACATCGAACTACCGTAAGTTCGAAAAAGAGAGTGGCTGCGTTCTCTTTAGCATAGGTGTATTTTAAGTGCGTAAGTCGCTTAAACATGGCGCCCCGTTGCACTGGTGCAAGGGATTCCTGTACTCGTTCCAATGCCTTGATGGCTTCTTCTACGGCCCGGCGGGTTGTATTCGTAGGCAGATTGGCCGTGGTTCGCTCGCCAGGTAGTGGACGATGTAGTAACGAGTGGTGTGGTCGGTCACAGGTGTTGCAGTTGTCAGGCGATGTGCGCTGTGTCTTCCGATGTGTTCTAGCTAGACAATTTGAGCAGTATTTGAATTTACGTACGCAACGGATGCGATCTTCTACAGTCAGCTCCAAGAAAAACTTGCAAAATCTGAGTGCGTGATACCGGTGGCAAACAAGCACAGATGTACGGTTGGATCACGACGCTGTGGTGCAAGGCCTTTGTTGCATGGTGCTGCATATGGATGTCCAGCTGGTGCACGCCGAGGAAGTGGAATCGGAGTTAACTTTCGAGGTCGTTGTCTATTGTTATTCTTGCATGAAGGTACGCGCTGATGCTCAATTGATTCGCGTGCGGTGTTCTTGGTGCCTGGGACCAAGCGCAGATGCAGAACTGGTTTACGTATACGGGGTGGCGTCGTGCTGCAGCGGCATACCATTTTGCTTCTGTAAAATAGACTTGCTTTAGTATTGGGTTTTTGAAAACTTATGGCTAGGAGAGAACAAAGTTCAGATATTGAAAGTTGCTGTCAGGGTGGTGTCTTAGGGACATCTGACTGAATGGGTAGAGGACATAATTTTACGATTGGTCTGGTGAACAGGCCGTGTTGCGTTTGAACGTCTGCAACACGCACTTTATCGTCCGGGTCAAGGTAGACCTTTCAATTCTTCCTAGACGCCATTCGTAGGGTGGTGTTAATTCGTTTTTAATGACGACAAAATCATTAACGGTAAGGTCTTTTTGTGAATATTTCCACTTGTAACGTTTGTGTAGTTCTTTCAGGTACTCTTCGATCCAGATGTAACTTTACTCTTTTCACCGCAGCTTCCCATAAGCTGCCCATATGAGGTGCGTTTGGAGGAATAAAGTGCCATTCAAACCCGTGCATGGAATACTTCGAACGACTGTCGTTCGGCGCTTCCTTTAGAAATTGTTTGAAATCCTTTTGAAAGGCTCGACTTGCTCCTACGAAGTTCTTTCCGTTGTCTGAAAAGATGAGTTGAGGTAGGCCCCGTCGACCGACAAATCGCGCGAAAGCCGCCTGGAATGCATTGGTTGAAAGATCGGAGCAGGGCTCCAAATGCATTGTTTTTGTAGAAAAGCAGACGAATACGCAGATGTAACCCTTGATATAAGGTGCCTTACGAGTGTTCGCTGATTTGATGTCGAAAGGACCTGGAGAATCGATTCCTGTTCGAGTAAATGGCAAAGAACAAGTAGATCTCTCTAGCGGTAATGCTGCCATGATTTGTGTTCGCATTTTTTGTTTAGAAACTGTAGATTTTGCAACTGAAAATGATTTGTTTGACTTTGGACTTAAGTCTCGGGATGAAGAATTCCTGTTTTGCCCTTCGGATCATGAGTTGATGTTCTGCATGCAATAGCAAAGTGTGTACAAACTGGAGAAATAAGTAGCAAAATCTTGATGACTCAGGTAGAACAATTGGGTACCTTTCGTTGTACGAAAGCGGAGCGTTTGCCAAGCGTCTGTTGACTCTAAGAATGCCCTGTTTATCCAGCGACGGATTCAAGGGAAGGAGCGAACTCCGTTTAGCGATTGGTTGGCAGTTCGCCAGTTTTAAATATTCGTCTGGATAATGACGTTTTTGAGCGAGTACGATTAGTCGCGTTTTTACAAATTGTATTTCGTTTTGAGAAAGTGCTACGGTTCCGTACGAAGGTTCTGGTGTGGACTGTATTAGGTGTGATTGGATTCGATTAAAGAAACGAAATATGTATGCGATTACTCGAACGGCCCTTGACCATGAGGAAAAGCGACTAAGGATGTCAGATTGATCTTCTAGTGTGTGAAGCGTTGCAATTTTCCGAATCTCGGGAGGAATGACTTTTTGATGTAGTGATTTTGGCCAGTGCTTTTGTTCTTTCAACAGCCATTCGGGCCCCTGCCACCAGAGTGTGTTGTTGATGAACTCTTGTGGCGTGCAGCCACGTGTTCCCAAGTCCGCAGGGTTTTGATTCGATGAAATGTGCTTCCATTTGATGTTTCCCACATTTTGGATTATTTGTGCTGTTCGATTGGCGACATAAACTTTCCACGCACACGGTGGGTTTTCCAGCCACCAGAGCACTATTGAGGAGTCACACCAAAGAAATAGCTCATATTTTCCCAGAGGAAGTTGTGAAAGAACGGTTTTTATTGCTTTCGATAATAGAACTGCTCCACATAACTCCAAGCGCGGAAGGCTTATAGTTTGTAACGGAGCTACTTTCGATTTGGAGCAAAGTAACTGAGAGGTTACATGATTCTCGTGTGACTGAGTCCGAATATAAATCGCTGCGCAATAAGCTTTCTCGGAAACGTCGCCAAATCCATGGATTTGGACTTTTCGATCGGGAGCGAATTCTGTCCATCTGGGTATTTGGATTTGTTCAATGGCTGGTAAATCTGCCAGGAACTGATTCCATTTGTGTAACGAGAGTGGTTTAACGCATTCGTCCCATTCTATGCCTTCCAGCCATAATTGTAGTAATAGCATTTTTGATTGGATTATGATGGGCGATAGCCACCCTGCCGGGTCAAAAAGTTTCGACACCGACGAAAGAATTTGACGTTTTGTTGCATTTGCTGATGGTGGTATGGGCTGAATAGAATATGAGAACGAATCGTTTAAGGCATTCCAGCGTATGCCTAGCGTTTTCGTAGATCTTCTGAAGGAATATTGTTTAGAAGTTCCGGGTGATTGGCTGTGACCTTTTTCAGTGGAAATCCAGCCGATAATAAACACTGAATAAGTTGAGCTTGTGCCTCTAAGGAGGATTGAATATCGTGGCCTCCTGATAATATGTCATCGACAGAGACGTATATTCGGTAAGGATGCGTTGGGCTAATGGATACGTGCGCTGCGAATCCGTTGCCAACTGATGTAAGGTGCGGATGGCCAAATATAGGGCACAATTTACGCCGAACGTGACGGTTTTGAGCGCAAAGTCTCGAAGTTTGCTATCATTATTCCTACGGAATAGAATGCGTTGAAATGGTTGATCTCCATTGAATACGTATTTATAGAGACGCCAATTTAGTATTACAACCATCAAATCGGTTTGTAAGCTTGGGCCTGTATGGAGGACATCGTTCAGAGAAAGTCCCGTCTTTGGTTGTTTTGTTTTCGTCACGGATGACCGAGTGATGAGGTAAATAAAATGACAAGTAGGTTCCGTTGTCATGGATTTCTTCAGATGAAGTGGGTTTCATATGCCTAAGAGTTAGATATTCTTCAAGTACTTGCGTGTACTCATCTTTTAGGCCGGGATTTTTGTTAAGGGTATGTTCCGTACGAAATGCTTGGCTCATGGCTTTTGAGCGCGAACGACCCAGCTTGAGCTGCGATGGAAATGTTCTTTTAAACGGAAGACGCACAACGTAGCGCCCGTCTTCTTGCCGGTATGTGGTGTTGAGATAAAGGTTCTCACAAAAAACGTCATCTTCAGATGGCGGATGGTGCTCGGGCAACTCTTCGATTTCCCAAAATTTTTTGAGTTGGGAATTTAAGTCTTCACTATCCTCAACGACATGAGTGTGATACGATGAAATGACTTCTCGTTTGGTGGGTCCACTTAGATACCACCCGAATATGGAATTTTGCGGTAAAGGATGTCCGAAGACATTGTGCTTGACACCGTCTTGAAGAATTTGTGGCATTAGATCGCTGCCAAGAACGATATAAATTTGCGAGGGTTTAAAGAAATGTGGATCGGCAAGATCTATGTCGATTGTTTCGGAGATATTGGGCCTTCTCATGTGGAAGGTTGGAAAAAACCTGGTTAATTTTCGAAGAACGATTGCCTTGGCTCTTATGCTGGTATTCTTTCTTTTTGAAAAACTATAAGATGGCAGGCGCGGTTGCTGTTTTTCACCATGGAACCCCCCATTCCTGTTATGGAGAAGTTTTCTTTGGTGGTCGGAAGTTGCAACCTTTTTTGTGATTTCTCCGATATGAAAGTTTTTTGCGACCCCTGGTCGATGAGCGCTTTGAGTGAATATAACTCGCCTAAGGGCTTTACATGTATTATTTCCGTAGGTAATAACGTGGTTTCATTATTGCTAGCGAAGTTGGTTTGTATCACATCCGGAGAGCCCCCGGTTGTAGGGCTGCTGTTCTGCGATAGTTCGAAAATTTGATGTTTCGACTGGGTTGAATTTGATTGGTTTGATTGCGTATGCAATAACGAAGTTGAGTGGTTGGCTTCTTTTGCTAGCGGTGGTCGAGCATTAGGCTTCGGGGTTGAATTGGACTCAGGGTGCAGTAAGCTGTGATGCGATTTTCTGCAATGGAAGCATTTATGGGTGCTTTTGCTGTCCTTTAATAAATGATTATATGCCAGGCAATTGGCCCAATAGTTGTTTTTCTCAACAAACTTTTTCCGCTCGTGAATGCTGAGTTGTCGGAATTTTTGACAATTTCTTAATAAATGAGGATGATTGCACAGTTTGCATTTGAAAGCTAGATTTTCTTTTGAATGATAAGTTTGGACTTTATTGAGTCGTGCGGGAAATGAATGTCTACTCTTGGTAGATCGAATGCTGCTTAATTTTTCTACCACCTCGTAACGTTTGGTTAAAAACTCATCCATATGTGACCACAAGGGTAGTTCTTTTCGCGAGTTAAGAGATTGCTCCCAGAGGGCAAGCGTCTCATCTGAGAGTTTGGTAGAACATAGGAAGATGAGGATTGGATCACAAATAGCAACTGAAACGCCTTGGGAGGTCAGAGAGGAAAGGGAATCAGTTATCGTTGTCTGGACCCTTTGAATGGCCTCACTATTTTCTGCATTTGCAGCTGGTATGTTGAATAAGGTTGTCAACTGATTGTCGACTAACATTCGTTTGTTATCGTAGCGTGCCCGCAGTGCTTCCCACGCTTGTGCAAAATTTTCGTCACATAACTTGTACCGTTTGACGATACCACCTGCCTTTCCTCGCGTTTTAATTCGGAGATGATAAAGTTTCTGGGCAGGGGTAAGTTTCGGATGGTTCAGATATACGGCCGTGAACATGTCACGAAACGAAGGCCAGTCTTCGTAACTGCCGCAGAAAACCTCCGTATCACATGGAGGAACTTTGATGCAAGCCATTGAAGTGCCTGAATGGGACTGGATGGATTGATTGAAACTCAGATTCTTGGATGGAGTTCCTTGAACGAGTGTGAGTTGATCTAAAATTTGTGCTTTGCACATGTAAAAGGTATCTGCACAAAGCTGAAATTTATCGTGCGCGTTGGATTTGAATTCTTCAGAAACTTGCGAGTTTTCTGCTATGCAAAAATTTGCATAAGAGGCACGTAAACTTTCCCAGCGGGTATTCAGCTCCTGCAATTTGACTTCGAGTATTGAGTCGGTATGGTCCTCAACATCCTCTTGTTCGAAGTTTGAACAGAATTGAATAACACTGTTCGATTCAAAGATAAACTTTGCAGATAATGTCTGATCCAGCGACATGGTGGAGGCTAAACAGTTTTTAATTAAGATTGGAACCGCGACAAAGCTACGGAGTAGCGCTATGCGTGACATAAGCGATACGACGTGCACGCGGTTTTTGGTTAAAAAATAGAACGGGTGCTATTTCAAATATTAACCCTTCGGCGGAGTTTCTTTATGCGTTACGTAAGCGAGACGACGTAAAACGAGATTGTAATAAAGAAGAGACGACGGAGTTATTTGAAACTTGAGCTTTTCTCCGCGTTACGTAAACGGCACGACGTGAACGCGATTTTTGAGAAAAGACTTTGGTGAATGCGATTTCACAAACTGAAATTTGCATAAATGGTTTTATGCGTTACGTACGCGGAGCGATATAGACGCGGTAAAGATGATGAAGATACGGATTGTTGGATATTGAATTTTTGAGTGAGCTTTCCTAGGCGTTTCGTAAGCGAGACGACGTAAACGCGCTTCGAGGTAAAGGACAACACACTGTTTGATTGCTGACTAAATATGTTTGGTATTAAGGTGCTTACGTAGTATGCCGTGCCGTTAACTTGCGTAGAAATTAAAAATAGCACCGTGAAGTGCTGGTGTTAAAATACTAAGTTAACGTTGGGTTCAGGTAGATACGAAATATACGTATCGATTTTGATAGGTTTATGTTTGAATTATACAAATTTCTGATAATAACGTGAAACCATGATGGTTTGCTGTGTACTGCTTTGCGTAGCCCAATGTATGTATCAGGTTTCCTTTCTATTACATATGACGGTGTTCTCGTGCATGCGTACGCCAATATCTAAATCGATTGCGCAAAATCCTGCGCGAGCATATAATAATGTTGAATGGGTTATGCGTATGTATATTGCAAAGACATTGTAACTAGTTAACTTTGGTCAATGACGAATAATTGGAATTGAATGCCTGCCTTTGCAAAGTCAAAATATGTGCTGACATTCTTGTCGACGGCGACGCAGGCAGAGCAATCGTTTGTCTATACAACTCAGGAAGCATTTTTCACTGACATATACATGTATACATATGTACATATGTATGCACTTGGCATGTAATAAATTGCAAAAGTGGCCTGCTTTCAGTAGCAGCGTAATAAGACAAAGATTTTATAAACGTTTAGGGGATGAATACCCTGCAGTGAAAAGCCAAACCAGTTAGAAAAAGTACTAGTTCATTAAGTAGTATGTGCCTACCAGTTCGACAATTTCGAAGAACTTAGGCGATCTGCGACATCTGCCTTTGAATTGCCAAAGCCAAAAATAAAACGCAATTATAATTGCTTTTCTTACAAATGTCGGCTGTGGCGTCACGTGAAGACTACTGGTTCTGGTTCTGAAATTGCAGGTTCGAGGCCGCTTGGAGGTGGTTAAGATTTTTAAAGTTAAATAAATGTAAGTAAAAACAATTTATTCAACTTATAAATAAATAACAAATTTGATAATCTAATTGCATTGCAAAAAAACATTTAGGAAGAAATGCTTGTGCTATAAAAACAAAGAAATTAAACAAAAATATTTTTTTTTTATTAAATTTAAAAATTACAATAAACAGCCTAAACAAAAAAATAAATTTATAAAAAACAAAAATAAAATAAAAAATAGAAAATAAAAAAACTTTCCCTGCGCCAGGATTTGAACCTGGGACCTCAGGCTTACCACGCGAGTGCTTTGCTCTGTCGGCCATTGTGACTGCTGGAGCGTCGCGAGCAACAAGGCACACTTATGCTTTTCACGGGGCATGAATTGGCAGACTATCTCATCAGCTGGTATGATGCTACTAGTATTTATACTAGTAGATGCTGATGCATAGCCTGACAATTGACATCTCGTAGGACATCGCAATGTTAAAAATACCAGTCGCTAACATTGAAAAAGGATAGAACGTGAACTAGTTGGGCTGAAACGCAAACCGGTAGAATTCTAGTTCACAACTAGTAGCTTTCCCTGCAGGGTATACATACATATACGCTTAGCATGAGGAGGAATAAAACGAACGATTCAAACTTTGTTTGCGTCGACGCGGGCGGCACAAAGAACCAGCGAGCAAATAAATTTATGTATACGAAATTTAAATGTCCCGTAGCGGAGTGCTGTTTGCATTCCAATATCGAATCCGTACATATGTATGTACTTATGTATGTGTCGTTCAGCTTATAATGGCTAGCGTAGATGTGTACGTATGTATATTTTGCAAAGAATATTCTAGTGACAATTGTTCAGCACTTACGTATGATTATTGCTACAATCCCGTGATTTCCAATGTAGTTTTTTGCCGTTTTCCGTCTATCAGGCGTCCCTGGAAAGAGCTGGTTGCTTTGCCTTTTTTGGGGTTTTTTTCTGGTGCTTGTCCCTCGACGATCGATTCTTAAATTTCACTGGGGAGAGGGCAATATTTTTGCTCGTAATTTTCTTTGCTGAAATGCACTATATATACATACATACACTGGTGCCGATTGCTTGCTGGGTTGTATGGCTGCGCCTGTGGAAATCGCAATTCCACTTCGCAATCAGGTTCGCTTTAAAATACCAAGCGAAGCCCTTTCGTAACTAGATGGCACTATTTTCACACCGTTTTTGTGATGGAATAATCGCTCGGTTTAGCGTAATTTTAATTAATTGGCAAACTTTTGAACGCACAAACGAAATCGCTGGCAACTTGCTGCTATGTATTGCCAAAGTGACGACTTTGTGAAAAAATACTAGCGAGTAGCTATGCTCGTTTTTCTTGATTTTATGGTTGCCAGCTCAAATTTGGCTCGCAAGGACCATGTTGGAGGGCTTACGGAGGTAAACGCCTATGTACGATATTGAGAAGGGAAATTGATGAGGCCTGGAATAAGTGGCCTCTGCTTCTCAAATCTGTTAGAGGTACGTGTAGGTACGGATCTACACGTGTAAGGGTAATCGATGTGAAGCACTCAAGTATTTGTATAATAATGCAAATGCGCATGTATGTGTAATAGTACAAGAATGAGAATTCAATATAAATATAACACAAAGATGTTCCAAACAGTAATTGAAATGTAGATGTATAATTCAAATTGATACTTAGCAAAGTAAATGATGTATGTGGTAAATACTCCACGTTGATGAAGTTGATAAATTCCTTCGGTTGATGTAGTTGGTTAAAATTATACTTTTCTCGATGATGGTCCAATCCGTATGGTCGAAAAAGGAGAAGAACAGAAGAAGAAGGGAGAACCAATAAGTTGCCCCTATTTATAGCAGTCGCATGGCCACATCGAACTGCCGTAAGTTCGAAAAAGAGAGTGGTCGCGTTCTCTTTAGCAGAGGTGTATTTTAAGTGCGTAAGTCGCTTAAACAAACTGCATCTACAAACAAGGCTATACTTAGTAAATTTTTTATGTAAAATACTTCCAGATAGTTGCTTCTCCATGTTCAAATGCAATGTAGTTAAAATATATTAAGGAACCATCATAAAATTATGACTATTTTGGGATTCTTAACTTTTTGATATTTTCTTCCCCAACTTTGACTATCTCTGGTGAAAAAAAATGTACTGAGCTATAACTTTACATTACACAAAAAAATTGCTAATTTAATAAATATTTCAGAAATGTGCCACTCTTACTATTTATAGTATAATAAAAACAGTTATAGCCGATTTTATGGGTAAAGGACTGAGACACGCTAGAATGTGAAGGTAAGTAGGTTAATGAACTGTCTTCGTAGATTTCCGGGAGTATTGGTTTCCTCGAAGCCTTTTCGCTTGGATCCAAATAAAGATCACCACGACTTCACATCCTAGAAGGCAGTTCTCCGAGTTGGTTTAGGGGTTAAGGAGCGAGGCACTCTACTTAGATTTACCAGCTAGACTTCAGCGTGTACGGGTGGGTACTTGCTCCTACTCTGACATTTCCTCGGAACCATAAAAAAAAATTTAAGCAGAGGTTTACGGGTCACTAATCAGAACCAATGAAAAAAAATTTGAGACCGTAGAGGATTAATCATCAGAAAAAGAAAGTTAACATTATTAAATTTCCAGAACCTATTGAAAACTAAACTGAATAACCATCACGTCACCAAGGAAACTAAACGTCGTCATGCTCATCGCCATGTTTGGGATTCTTCCGGTAGTCGTGTAGGAAGGCTTAAGGTGTTGTTGCACTTCCGTCTCTACCCACCCAACCTGCTAAAAGGAAAAAAAATAATTGGTTCTTTTAGCCCAATCATACCCCTCAATGCCTCAGCAGCAAATATTGAATGAATCTACTCCATCATTTCTGTTACAGGTTTATGTTAAATGACAGTTCTATGATAACATTATTCGGTATAACAAAATTCAATTTTCATGTGTCTTACATTTCTAACCTTCATACATCAAAATTTGCAACATGCACCTACCCCTACTTGACTAGCATCGCATTGAAGTATAAAGGGTTTCCTATAATTCGGATGTATTAACACCGGAGCAGAAGTCAATTTATTTTTCAACTCCTCAAAGGCACGCTGCGCATCAGGGTTCCATGCAAAGCGTTTTTTCTTAGAAAGCAATTCAGTCAAATGGAATGTAGTTGAAGCATATTCGTCGATAAATCGGCGGTACCATCCGCTCATACCCAGAAATCTCCGAAGTTGACGAACGGTTTTCGGAACCGGATAGGCTTCAATCGCAGCAATTTTCTTTTGATCCACCTGGAGAGTTCCGTTTCCCACAATGAAACCTAAATAGTTGACTTTGCTTAAACAAAATCTACTCTTCTGAGTATTGATTGTCAAGCCAGCCCTTCGCAATAATGCGGAGACTTCGGACAAGTGGAGCAAATGTTCATTAAAAGACGAGGATACTACTAATAAATCATCCAAGTATACAAAGATATGAGTTTTCAAATTGTATGGCACCACTTTGTCCATCAGTCTACACATTGTTTGTGGCGCATTGCACAATCCAAAAGGCATTCTTCTGAATTGATACAACGGCCTGTTAGGGACGGTAAAGGCAGTCTTCTCCCGTGATTGCCTTTCAAGACCAATCTGCCAGAACGCATCTTTCAAATCAATCTTCGAAATATAATGAACGGGGGAAGCCTACTTAGCAATCCCTCAATATTTGGGATGGGATATGCATCCTTTAACGTCACCTCGTTTAATTTCCGCGAATCTAAACAGAAACGGACCTTCCCAGGTTTTACAAGTAAAACCACTGGCGATGACCACGCCGAGCTAGGGGCTTCTTCTATCACGCCTAAATCTATCATTCTATCTATCTCCTTACATAGTAACTTTTCGACGGCCGGAGATATGGGGTAATATTTCTGCTTGATCGGCTTGGCATTACCCGTATCGATTATATGTTCTATCCCCTTGGTCAATCTAAGCCCATCTCGCTCGAAATTTGGAAACGATTCGATTACACCATTTAATTGTTTCTGTTCGTGAGTATTCAGGGACATGACTCCTTTTGCATCGAGCTCAATAGCATCTACCTGGTCGTGATCTGCATCAATGTTGACCCTAATACCAAGCTCATTCCAGAAGTCCATTCCACAAATGACTTGTTGAGAAATCGACGGAACTACCAGAAATTCCATATTTTTAATTTGGCCATTATAGTTAACGCATATTTCAACAACGCCTGCTATTTGTTGTCGCTGGCCATCAGCTGTCTTAACGTAACCGTTAACTTTCGTAAGAGGCGAATTTGGTGCACGCATTGACTTGGCCAGTTGGCCCCCAAGTACACTTTTATTCGCGCCACTATCTAACAATGCTAACACTTGTTCCCCATTAATATCTAATTGTATATATGGCCTAACGTCTGATTTCTTATACATTATCGCAGAAATTACGAAATTACGCAACCGCTTTCTCTTGGCCCAAAAGTCCGTCATACGTCGCGTCGACCGAGAGATAGGGTTCGGTAAATCAGCGAAAATTTCAGCACGCCGCTGTTTGTACTCCATAAGTCGAACATGAAACGGTTTTATGGGTCACATCTCTTCGCATGCCCGGAAAACCCGACAACC
>NW_023458561.1:6087261-6091262 GCF_013731165.1 Rhagoletis pomonella | reverse complement strand
TTTGTTAAAACGCGACTAATCGTACTCGCTCAAAAACGTCATTATCCAGACGAATATTTAAAACTGGCGAACTGCCAACCAATCGCTAAACGGAGTTCGCTCCTTCCCTTGAATCCGTCGCTGGATAAACAGGGCATTCTTAGAGTCAACGGACGCTTGGCAAACGCTCCGCTTTCGTACAACGAAAGGTACCCAATTATTCTACCTGAGTCATCAAGATTTTGCTACTTATTTCTCCAGTTTGTACACACTTTGCTATTGCATGCAGAACATCAACTCATGATCCGAATGGCAAAACAGGAATTCTTCATCCCGAGACTTAAGTCCAAAGTTAAACAAATCATTTTCAGTTGCAAAATCTGTACAATTACTAAACAAAAAATGCGAACACAAATCATGGCAGCATTACCGCCAGAGAGATCTACTTATTCTTTGCCATTTACTCGAACAGGAATCGATTTTGCAGGTCCTTTCGACATCAAATCAGCGAACACTCGTAAGGCACCTTATATCAAGGGTTACATCTGCGTATTCGTCTGCTTTTCTACAAAAGCAATGCATTTGGAGCTCTGCTCCGATCTTTCGACCAAGGCATTCCAGGCGGCTTTCGCGCGATTTGTCGGTCGACGGGGCCTACCTCAACTCATCTTTTCAGACAACGGAAAGAACTTCGTAGAAGCAAGTCGAGCCTTCCAAAAGGATTTCAAACAATTTCTAAAGGAAGCGCCGAATGACATTCGTTCGAAGTATTCCATTCACGGGTTTGAATGGCACTTTATTCCTCCAAACGCACCTCATATGGGCGGCTTATGGGAAGCTGCGGTGAAAAGTGTAAAGTTACATCTGAAAAGAATAGCTGGCAATATGCACTTCACCTTTGAGGAATTCACCACCCTACTCGCCCGCATCGAAGCCGTACTTAACTCTCGGCCTTTATCACCTATGTCAGATAATCCACAAGACCTAGTGGCGCTGACCCCCGGCCATTTTTTACGAGGTGCACCACTTCTCGCTATCCCAGAACCGGAAGCCGAAAACATCTCCCTTCAGAACCGGCAGTTCGATGTGGCCATGCGACTGATATAAATAGGGGCACCGCACCTTATTGGTTCTCCTCCCTTCTTCTGTTCTTCTCCTTTTTCGACCATACGGATTGGACCATCATCGGAGAAAAGTATCATTTTAACCAACTACATTAACCGAAGGAATTTATCAACTTCATCCACGTGGAGTATTTACCACATACATCATTTACTTTGCTAAGTATCAATTTGAATTATACATCTACATTTCAATTACTGTTTGGAACATCTTTGTGTTATATTTATATTGAATTCTCATTCTTGTACTATTGAACTGCAATATTGTCTCATTAAATTGCATATGAATTACATACATGCGCATTTGCATTATTATACAAATTCTTGAGTGCTTCACATCGATTACCCTTACACGTGTAGATCCGTACCTACACGTACCTCTACGTGTCAGCAATTTCCCTTCTTAATATCGTACATAGGCGTTTACCTCCGTAAGCCCTCCAACATGGTCCTTGCGAGCCAAATTTGAGCTGGCAACCATAAAATCAAGAAAAACGAACATAGCTACTCGCTAGTATTTTTTCACAAAGTCGTCACTTTGGCAATACATAGCAGCAAGTTACCAGCGAGTTCGTGTTTTTGTGCGTTCAAAAAGTTTGCAATTAATTAAAATTACGCTAAACCGAGAATAGTGCCATCGAGTTACGAAAGTGCTTCGCTTGGTATTTTAAAGCGAACCTGATTGCGAAGTGGAATTGCGATTTCTACAGGCGCAGCCATACAACCCAGCAAGCAATCGGCACCAGTGTATGTATGTATATATGGTGCATTTCAGCAAAGAAAATTACGAGCAAAAATATTGCCCTCTCCCCAGTGAAATTTAAGAATCGATCGTCGAAGGACAAGCACCAGCAAAAACCCCCAAAAAAAGGCAAAGCAACCAGCTCTTTCCAGGGGCACCCGATAGACGGAAAACGGCAAAAAACTACATTGGAAATCACAGGAAAGTAGCAATAATACGTGCTGAACAATTGTCACTAGAATATTCTTTGCAAAATATACATACGTACACATCTACGCTAGCCATTATAAGCTGAACGATACATACATAAGTACATACATATGTACGTTTGCGATATTGGAATGCAAACAGCACTCCGCTACTGGACATTTAAATTGCGTATACATAAATTTATTTGCTCGCTGGTTCTTTGCGCTGCTCGCGTCGACGCAAACAAAGTTTGAATCGTTCGTTTTATTTCGCCTCATGCTAAGCGTATATGTATGTATATTCATCCCCTAAACGTTTATAAAATCTTTGTCTTGTTACGCTGCTACTGAAAGCAGGCCACTTTTGCAATTTATTACATGCCAAGTGCATACATATGTACATATGTATACATGCATATGTCAGTAAAAAATACTTCCTAAGTTGTATAGACAAACGATTGCTCTGCCTGCGGCGCCGTCGACAAGAACGTCAGCACATATTTTGACTTTGCAAAGGCAGGCATTCAATTCCAATTATTCGTCATTGACCAAAGTCAACTAGTTACACTGTCTTTGCGATATACATACGCACAACCCAGTCAACATTATTATATGCTCGCGCAGGAGTTTGCGCAATCGATTTAGATATTGGCGTACGCATGCACGAGAACACCGTCAATGTAATAGAAAGGAAACCTGATACATACATTGGGCTACGCAAAGCAGTACACAGCAAACAATCATTGTTTCACGTTATTATCAGAAATTTGTATAATTCAAATATAAACCTATCAAAATCGATACGTATATTTCGTATCTACCTGAACCCAACGTTAACGTAGTATTTTAACACCAGCACTTCACGGTGCTAATTTTAATTTCTACGCAAGTTAACGGCACGGCTTACTACGTAAGCACCTTAAGACCAAACGTATTTGGTCAACCATCAAACAGTGTGTTGTCCTTTACCTCGAAGCGCGTTTACGTCGTCTCGCTTACGAAACGCCTAGGAAAGCTCACACAAAAATTCAATATCCAACAATCCGTATCTACATCATCTTTATCGCGTCTACATCGCTCCGCGTACGTAACGCATTTATGCAAATTTCAGTTTGTGAAATCGCATTCACCAAAGTCTTTTCTCAAAAATCGCGTTCACGTCGTACCGCTTACGTAACGCGGAGAAAAGCTCAATATTTCAAATAACTCCGACGTCTCTTCTTTATTACAATCGCGTTTTACGTCGTCTCGCTTACGTAACGCATAAAGAAACTTCGCCGAAGGGTTAATATTTGAAATAGTACCCGTTCTATTTTTTAACCAAAAACCGCGTGCACGTCGTATCGCTTGCGTCACGGATAGCGAGGTTATATCAAGTTCTTTAATTTATAGCGAACTTTCGAGCGCTACTCCGTAGCCTTGTCTCGTTTCCAATCTTAATTAAAAGCTGTTTAGCCTCCACCATGTCGCTGGATCAGACATTATCTGCAAAGTTTATCTTTGAATCGAACTATCGAATTATTCAATTCTGTTCAAACTTCGAACAAGAGGATGTTGAGGATCATACCGACTCAATACTCGAAGTAAAATTGCAGGAGCTGAATACCCGCTGGGAAAGTTTACGTGCCTCTTATGTAAATGTTTGCATAGCGGAAAACTCGCAAGTTTCCGAGGAAATCAAATCCAACACGCACGATAAATTTCAGCTTTGTGCAGATACCTTTTACATGTGCAAAGCACAAATTTTAGATCAACTCAAACTCGTTCAAGGAACTCCAACCAAAAATCTGAGTTTCAATCAATCCACCCAGTCCCATTCAGGCACTTCAATGACTTGCATCAAAGTGCCTCCATGTGATACGGAGGTTTTCCACGGCAGTTACGAAGACTGGCCTTCGTTTCGTGACATGTTCACGGCCGTATATCGAAATCTACACGTAGTACGTAAACATATAAATAATGCGTTTATTG
>NW_023458561.1:6085615-6087161 GCF_013731165.1 Rhagoletis pomonella | reverse complement strand
ACGTGGAGTATTTACCACATACATCATTTACTTTGCTAAGTATCAATTTGAATTATACATCTACATTTCAATTACTGTTTGGAACATCTTTGTGTTATATTTATATTGAATTCTCATTCTTGTACTATTGAACTGCAATATTGTCTCATTAAATTGCATATAAATTACATACATGCGCATTTGCATTATTATACAAATTCTTGAGTGCTTCACATCGATTACCCTTACACGTGTAGATCCGTACCTACACGTACCTCTACGTGTCAGCAATTTCCCTTCTCAATATCGTACATAGGCGTTTACCTCCGTAAGCCCTCCAACATGGTCCTTGCGAGCCAAATTTGAGCTGGCAACCATAAAATCAAGAAAAACGAACATAGCTACTCGCTAGTATTTTTTCACCAAGTCGTCACTTTGGCAATACATAGCAGCAAGTTACCAGCGAGTTCGTGTTTTTATGCGTTCAAAAAGTTTGCAATTAATTAAAATTACGCTAAACCGAGAATAGTGCCATCGAGTTACGAAAGTGCTTCGCTTGGTATTTTAAAGCGAACCTGATTGCAATCGATCATCGAGGGACAAGCACTAGAAAAAACCCCCAAAAAAGGCAAAGCAACCAGCTCTTTCCAGGGGCACCCGATAGACGGAAAACGGCAAAAAACTACATTGGAAATCACAGGAAAGTAGCAATAATACGTGCTGAACAATTGTCACTAGAATATTCTTTGCAAAATATACACACGTACACATCTACGCTAGCCATTATAAGCTGAACGATACATACATATGTACGTTTGCGATATTGGAATGCAAACAGCACTCCGCTACTGGACATTTAAATTGCGTATACATAAATTTATTTGCTCGCTGGTTCTTTGCGCTGCTAGCGTCGACGCAAACAAAGTTTGAATCGTTCGTTTTATTTCTCCTCATGCTAAGCGTATATGTATGTATATTCATCCCCTAAACGTTTATAAAATCTTTGTCTTGTTACGCTGCTACTGAAAGCAGGCCACTTTCGCAATTTATTACATGCCAAGTGCATACATATGTACATATGTATACATGTATATGTCAGTAAAAAATACTTCCTAAGTTGTATAGACAAACGATTGCTCTGTCTGCGTCGCCGTCGACAAGAACGTCAGCACATATTTTGACTTTGCAAAGGCAGGCATTCAATTCCAATTATTCGTCATTGACCAAAGTCAACTAGTTACACTGTCTTTGCGATATACATCCGCACAACCCAGTCAACATTATTATATGCTCGCGCAGGAGTTTGCGAAATCGATTTAGATATTGGCGTACGCATGCACGAGAACACCGTCAATGTAATAGAAAGGAAACCTGATACATACATTGGGCTACGCAAAGCAGTACACAGCAAACAATCATTGTTTCACGTTATCATCAGAAATTTGTATAATTCAAATATAAACCTATCAAAATCGATACGTATATTTCGTTTCTACCTGAACCCAACGTTAACGTAATAGTTTAACACCAGCACTTCACGGTGCTAATTTTAATTTCTACGCAAGTT
>NW_023458561.1:6084262-6085515 GCF_013731165.1 Rhagoletis pomonella | reverse complement strand
ACATAGTTTTAGGCTGTGTTCTAATATATACACACACAGCTTTCCACACGAAACTATACGAAATAGATGCAAAAACATTTTTGTCTACTTCGCTTCTAATTTTTTCATTGCGTATGCACAAGCACAAAGCAACATTTTCGTATGCTTTGTGGGAACATATTGGCGCCAGTTACCTTCAGCGTAAATTTCTTTGTTGTCCTGCATTTTATCGCAATGTTCGGGTGTCCGTTTCATTGTTACACAAATTTTCGGGTTAGCTGCGGGTGTCAGAGTGTGGTGTTCGCTTGTGCTCAATTTATAGCGAGGGTGATCGAACAGACTCGTTCGTAACCAAAGCAGCTGTCGGGTATGCATCTCGATCGAACACATAGTAGCCGAGTGTGGCGTTCGCTTGTGCTTGATTTTTAGTGAGTGTGATCAAAAAGGCTCGATCATACTCAAAGCTGTTCTCTGATGCGTACGCCAATATCTAAATCGTTTGCGCAAACTCCTGCGCGAGCATATAATAATGTTGACTGGGTTGTGCGTATGTATATCGCAAAGACAGTGTAACTAGTTGACTTTGGTCAATGACGAATAATTGGAATTGAATGCCTGCCTTTGCAAAGTCAAAATATGTGCTGACGTTCTTGTCGACGGCGACGCAGGCAGAGCAATCGTTTGTCTATACAACTTAGGAAGTATTTTTTTCTGACATATACATGTATACATATGTACATATGTATGCACTTGGCATGTAATAAATTGCAAAAGTGGCCTGCTTTCAGTAGCAGCGTAACAAGACAAAGATTTTATAAACGTTAAGGGGATGAATATACATACATATACGCTTAGCATGAGGAGAAATAAAACGAACGATTCAAACTATGTTTGCGTCGACGCGAGCAGCGCAAAGAACCAGCGAGCAAATAAATTTATGTATACTCAATTTAAATGTCCAGTAGCGGAGTGCTGTTTGCATTCCAATATCGCAAACGTACATATGTATATACTTATGTATGTATCGTTCAGCTTATAATGGCTAGCGTAGATGTGTACGTATGCATATTTTGCAAAGAATATTCTAGTGACAATTGTTCAGCACGTATTATTGCTACTTTCCTGTGATTTCCAATGTAGTTTTTTGCCGTTTTCCGTCTATCGGGTGCCCCTGGAAAGAGCTGGTTGCTTTGCCTTTTTTGGGGGTTTTTGCTGGTGCTTGTCCTTCGACGATCGATTCTTAAATTTCACTGGGGAAAGGGCAATATTTTTGC
>NW_023458561.1:6082715-6084162 GCF_013731165.1 Rhagoletis pomonella | reverse complement strand
TTTTTGGGGGTTTTTGCTGGTGCTTGTCCTTCGACGATCGATTCTTAAATTTCACTGGGGAGAGGGCAATATTTTTGCTCGTAATTTTCTTTGCTGAAATGCACTATATATACATACATACACTGGTGCCGATTGATTGCTGGGTTGTATGGCTGCGCCTGTGGAAATCGCAATTCCGCTTCGCAATCAGGTTCGCTTTAAAATACCAAGCGAAGTACTTTCGTAACTCGATGGCATTATTCTCGGTTTAGCGTAATTTTAATTAATTGCAAACTTTTTGAACGCATAAAAACACGAACTCGCTGGTAACTTGCTGCTATGTATTGCCAAAGTGACGACTTTGTGAAAAAATACTAGCGAGTAGCTATGTTCGTTTTTCTTGATTTTATGGTTGCCAGCTCAAATTTGGCTCGCAAGGACAATGTTGGAGGGCTTACGGAGGTAAACGCCTATGCCTAGGCCTCTGCTTCTCAAATCTGTTAGAGGTACGTGTAGGTAGCGGATCTACACGTGTAAGGGTAATCGATGTGAAGCACTCAAGTATTTGTATAATAATGCAAATGCGAATGTATGTAATTCATATGCAATTTAATGAGACAATATTGCAGTTCAATAGTACAAGAATGAGAATTCAATATAAATATAACATAAAGATGTTCCAAACAGTAATTGAAATGTAGATGTATAATTCAAATTGATACTTAGCAAAGTAAATGATGTATGTGGTAAATACTCCACGTTGATGAAGTTGATAAATTCCTTCGGTTGATGTAGTTGGTTAAAATGATACTTTTCTCGATGATGGTCCAATCCGTATGGTCGAAAAAGGAGAAGAACAGAAGAAGGGAGGAGAACCAATAAGGTGCCCCTATTTATAGCAGTCGCATGGCCACGTCGAACTGCCGTAAGTTCGAAAAGAGGGTGGCTGCGTTCTCTTTAGCAGAGGTGTATTTTAAGTGCGTAAGTCGCTTAAACATGGCGCCCCGTTGCACTGGTGCAAGGGATTCCTGTACTCGTTCCAATGCCTTGATGGCTTCTGCTACGGCCCGGCGGGTTGTATTAGTAGGTAGATTGGCCGTGGTTCGCTCGCCAGGTAGTGGACGATGTAGTAACGAGTGGTGTGGTCAGTCACAGGTTTTGCAGTTGTCAGGCTATGTGCACTGTGTCTTCCGATGTGTTCTAGCTAGACAATTCGAGCAGTATTTGAATTTACGTACGCAACGGATGCGATCTTCTACAGTCAGCTCCAAGAAAAACTTGCAAAATCTGAGTGCGTGATACCGGTGGCAAACTAAGCACATATGTACGGTTGGATCACGACGCTGTGGTGCAAGGACTTTGTTGCATGCTGCTTCATATGGATGTCCAGCTGGTGCACGCCGAAGAAGTGGAAGTTAACTTTCGAGGTCGTTGTCTATTGTTATTCTTGCATGAAGGTACGCGCTGA
>NW_023458561.1:6077942-6082615 GCF_013731165.1 Rhagoletis pomonella | reverse complement strand
ATATAATAATGTTGACTGGGTTGTGCGTATGTATATCGCAAAGACAGTGTAACTAGTTGACTTTGGTCAATGACGAATAATTGGAATTGAATGCCTACCTTTGCAAAGTCAAAATATGTGCTGACGTTCTTGTCGACGGCACCGCAGGCAGATCAATCGTTTGTCTATACAACTTAGGAAGTATTTTTTTACTGACATATACATTTTATTTATTTATTTATTTAAAATTTTTGTACAACTAAGACAATTCAGTCTTTTATATGTACATCAACAAAGAATTGTAATCTATACTAATATAATTTGCCAAGAAAAGATACAAACTAAAATATATGAGTTCTTAATGTAAACTTAATACTAATACAGCAAATGTGAATGATGAAAGAGGAAAACGGTGATGTATAATGTAAGAGAATAGGTAGAAGAAGAAAGAAAAAGGAAAAAAGGTACACACCAAGATTATTTGTAGTCAGAGGACATATCAAGGCCACTAAAGTATTGAATTATTAACTTTTTGAAGTTGCTTGTATTCAGTCTAGATTTAACACTTTCTGGAATCGAGTTCCACAGTCTTACAGCGCTAATGAAAAACAGTCGACTGGAAGTAAGCGAATTATATTTAGGTACAACCAAGCTGTTATGTCTCTGTGATTTGGTTAGTTGAAGCTTTTCATATAAATATTGCGGGACTTTCCACTCTAACAATTTATACAAAAAAATGCAGTTTCTTGCAGCCAAAAAATTTATAATACTGCAACCAAGAATTTTATCGCGCCATGGCGATATATGAGCATATCGTCCAATGCCATACACATACCGTGTTACGTTATTGAAAGCTACATTCAACTTGCTGACTGACTTTGAATCAAGTTCGCTATAAACTATTTCGGAATATGTGAAATGGGGCAAAATTAACTGCATAGCAAGTTTGCGTCGTGTTTCCTGAGGCGTAAACGAAGCAGACATTCCTAGCCTACGTAAAGTTACATACACATTACATACTACTTTATTAACATGATCACAACAGCTTAACTTATTATTTACAATAAAGCCTAAGTTCCTAATTTTCTCAGTGGTCATGAGGGCGGCTGTACCAATCCACAGAGGTGGGATGTTGGTAGGGTCTATTACACTTTTACATATAGGCATGACATTCGACTTAGCAGCATTTAAACATAAAAGATTCCTCTGCGCCCAGCACAAGATACCGGACAGATCACTATTAACCTTAAAACATATATCCTCGACGAGACCTATACGATTCGAAAGGTACAGCTGAATATCATCAGCATACGCATGGACATTTACATATTTGCACACCGAAAACACATCATTTACAAACATACTAAACAATAGAGGACCAAGGATTGATCCCTGAGGGACACCTGCTTTGATAGCTTTAAACTGAGAAAAAACATTCTCACATTTAACTCGTTGAACTCTGCCCTTAAGATAGCTAGACAAAAGTTTTATCGCACCATTAGAGAATCCAAAGTAGTGCCTGAGTTTCCGACATAACAAAGAGTGGTTGACTGAGTCAAATGCCTTAGAAAAGTCTAAGAGGCATAGAATAGTTAGATCTCCATTATCGTACGGCATTCTAATGTCATCCAAAATTTTAACCATAGCAGTGGCACAGCTATGCTTGAGTCTAAACCCGGACTGCAAAGGAGAAAGCAAATTATTTTTTTGAATGTACATGGAGATTTGGTCAGCCATCAAAAACTCACACGCTTTAGAAAATGCTGGTAAGATACTTATAGGCCTGTATTCACAAGGGTTCGACGCAAGTGGTTTTTTAGGAATAGGCAAAATAATTGCTTTTTTCCAAGCATCTGGAAAACGGCCACTAGAGAAGCAATGATTTATTATATGGGTAAGAGTACTTATAATAAATGGGAGCACGATTTTAACAAATCTTAAATATATTCCATCATCACCAACAGCATTCGACTTAATAGCCATAATTGCCTTTAGTACATCACATTCACTCACGCAGAGAAACGCAAAAGAATCTAAAGTTATACAAGCATCTAAAGGGGTATCATCAGAGATAGTAGAGTTACTGCAGTTTTCCGAACCAATAAAAAAGTCATTTAATAGATCAGGGTGAATTTTGCACTGCACTTTATTTTTTCCATGTATGTTTAAATGCTTCAAGTTGCTCCACAATTCTTTAGATGGGAGAGAAGGATTCAGTTTTTGTTTACAATACCACCTTTTAGCTTGTTTAATGATAACGGTGGCTTCATTTCGCGCGGTCTTGTACGCATGCCACGCAGTATCAGTATTCGACCTTCTCCATTTGGCATGCAACTTGTTGCGTTTCTTTGTAGCGAAACTTACTTTTTTGTTAAACCAAGGGCAGGATGTATTAATAACGTTTGCAGTACGGACGGGGACATGACGATCAAAAAGGGTAGTTAAATTATTATTAAGGCATTCGAGCTTCTTGCCTACCGTTTCATAATACCAACATTCATTCCAATGAATAGAAGAACAATCAGAGAACAATGCACTATTATCTAACGAACGAAAATCACGATACGAGAAAGCAACACAAATTGCAGAACGTTCAAACACTACATCAACAGTACAGAAAATTAAATCATGGTCAGATATCAAAAATAGTTGGTCAAATTTAAGAATATAGGTCAGGTCAGAGATAATAAAATAATCTAAAAGGCTAGGCCTAGAGTTGTTTGCATATCTAGTAGGCGCTAATTCATTAACAACGAATAGCCCAGGTGCTGAGATTTGATCACGCAGTTTGATACTACTAGAGTCATTGACAAGTAAATTAACATTCAAATCACCACAGATAACATAACATTCATAATCTATTAAAAATACAGACAATTCAGCGAAGAAACACTCTAACATGAAACATTTGTGTGGATTATACACACAAGAAATCAAAACTTTGGTTATACCGTCGGAAACCTCTGAAATTATAAATTCTGTATCAGAACCTGCAGACTTTGCAAGAAGCTTGATTTTAAGAGATTTCTGGCCACACCGCCCCCTTTTTTGTGCTTACGATCGTTCCGAATCACATTATAATTGTTGATGCAGCAATGAAGGTCAGAAATAAGATCACTAAACCACATCTCAGAAACACAGATAATGTCTACTAAAGACTGCTCAAATATGTATCTAACATAGTCCATTTTATCAGAACTCAGGCTCCGTGCATTAAAATGAACTATGTTAAGACCAGTCGACTGTTTACACAAAATATCTAACATAAGCTTATGGTTTCCATCAGCGCCAGATGCTTGTGTAACAGCCATGTTAAATTAATTACTTTGCACTGAACTGAATAAGAAACAACTATGTAAACACAAAAAAACAAAAGAACAAATATATACATATGTGTGCATATAACTACAAATCAGGGCATGAAAAGCAAATAGAAGTGAAAGAATTGAAAGTGAAAGGAACAAGAAGGGAGAAAAGAGAAACTTGGTAAAACTTAAAACTAACATTACATACAAACAATTTATTGCAGGGCATAATTGATTTGACAAACAAAACATGAAACTGACTGCTTTAAGTTATGCCGACAATTTCATCAATACCTTTCTTGTCGTACACTCGAATCGCCGCATCGCCATCCCTTTTTCGTACAAGCACCTGACCGCGTATTGAAAAAGCAGCTGAGAGATTTTTTTGACGTCTGAGTTGGGCGGCATAGTGCATAATCTCACGGTTCGCTCTCGAAAGGCTTTCATGTATGTGGATGCTTGATGTACCTTCCACAGCAATGTCATTTAATGCAAGAGCTCTTTTGTTTGCTTTGCAGTAACCAGCTACTGATTTGAAGAGTCTAATGCGCGCATAAGAGGACTGCAGCTTAACAACAATAGGTGAAGATCTCATGTTGTATTGCGCTGCAGATGTTAGAGAAAATCTCCACACAACTCTTATTCACAGCGTTAGGTATGCCGTTGATGATCAAGTCAGTAGCAACGGTCTCGTTTTCATACCGAGCCGACTCTCTTTTCAGTGCTAGCACTTCAGCTTTGAGAGAAGAAATCGCCTCACACGTCGATTCCACAGCAGTCAGCCTCACATCCAAGAACTTTACCGTAGTCTTAATGCTCTGCATCTCCGCTGAAATCTCTGTAAATCTCTGCATCAGTCTCTCTTCAGTGCTCTTTATACTCCCACTCAGCTGTTCTATCATGCCCTGCTTTTGTTTTTCCATTTTCGCCTCCAGCTGTTGTAGCCAATGTGCAGTTTGCAAAGTCTCACCATCTCGGCATTTACCATGATGGGGGGTGTTACCCTTCGGCGGGGACAACTTTGCACTTCTTGTTACTTTCTTTTCGACCGACATAATGCAAATAGAATTATTTCAATTTCCAATTATTTCAATTTCAGCGCGAAAAACAACGTTTGCTTAAATGCGGAAAATCAGCGGCAGTTTAACACACAGGCCTTAGCTTGACAAGTATTAAAATCAAGTATTAATTAAAGAAAAGTTGACAAAACCGGCAGCACAATGTTTACACGTCTACTCAGTCATACCGCTCACACGTCGTGTTTTTTGCTATCTATTTGCTATATGTACATATGTATGCACTTGGCATGTAACAAATTGCAAAAGTGGCCTGCTTTCAGTAGCAGCGTAACAAGACAAAGATTTTATAAACGTTTAGGGGATGAATATA
>NW_023458561.1:6077274-6077842 GCF_013731165.1 Rhagoletis pomonella | reverse complement strand
AATTTATGTATACGCAATTTAAATGTCCAGTAGCGGAGTGCTGTTTGCATTCCAATATCGCAAACGTACATATGTATGTATCGTTCAGCTTATAATGGCTAGCGTAGATGTGTACGTATGTATATTTTGCAAAGAATATTCTAGTGACAATTGTTCAGCACGTATTATTGCTACTTTCCTGTGATTTCCAATGTAGTTTTTTGCCGTTTTCCGTCTATCGGGTGCCCCTGGAAAGAGCTGGTTGCTTTGCCTTTTTTGGGGGTTTTTGCTGGTGCTTGTCCTTCGACGATCGATTCTTAAATTTCACTGGGGAGAGGGCAATATTTTTGCTCGTAATTTTCTTTGCTGAAATGCACTATATATACATACATACACTGGTGCCGATTGATTGCTGGGTTGTATGGCTGCGCCTGTGGAAATCGCAATTCCGCTTCGCAATCAGGTTCGCTTTAAAATACCAAGCGAAGTACTTTCGTAACTCGATGGCATTATTCTCGGTTTAGCGTAATTTTAATTAATTGCAAACTTTTTGAACGCATAAAAACACGAACTCGCTGGTAACTTGCTG
>NW_023458561.1:6075733-6077174 GCF_013731165.1 Rhagoletis pomonella | reverse complement strand
CGGATCTACACGTGTAAGGGTAATCGATGTGAAGCACTCAAGTATTTGTATAATAATGCAAATGCGCATGTATGTAATTCATATGCAATTTAATGAGACAATATTGCAGTTCAATAGTACAAGAATGAGAATTCAATATAAATATAACATAAAGATGTTCCAAACAGTAATTGAAATGTAGATGTATAATTCAAATTGATACTTAGCAAAGTAAATGATGTATGTGGTAAATACTCCACGTTGATGAAGTTGATAAATTCCTTCGGTTGATGTAGTTGGTTAAAATGATACTTTTCTCGATGATGGTCCAATCCGTATGGTCGAAAAAGGAAAAGAACAGAAGAAGGGAGGAGAACCAATAAGGTGCCCCTATTTATAGCAGTCGCATGGCCACGTCGAACTGCCGTAAGTTCGAAAAGAGGGTGGCTGCATTCTCTTTAGCAGAGGTGTATTTTAAGTGCGTAAGTCGCTTAAACATGGCGCCCCCGCTGCACTGGTGCAAGGGATTCCTGTACTCGTTCCAATGCCTTGATGGCTTCTGCTACGGCCCGGCGGGTTGTATTAGTAGGTAGATTGGCCGTGGTTCGCTCGCCAGGTAGTGGACGATGTAGTAACGAGTGGTGTGGTCAGTCACAGGTTTTGCAGTTGTCAGGCGATGTGCACTGTGTCTTCCGATGTGTTCTAGCTAGACAATTCGAGCAGTATTTGAATTTACGTACGCAACGGATGCGATCTTCTACAGTCAGCTCCAAGAAAAACTTCCAAAATCTGAGTGCATGATACCGGTGGCAAACTAAGCACAGATGTACGGTTGGATCACGACGCTGTGGTGCAAGGACTTTGTTGCATGCTGCTTCATATGGATGTCCAGCTGGTGCACGCCGAAGAAGTGGAATCGGAGTTAACTTTCGAGGTCGTTGTCTATTGTTATTCTTGCATGAAGGTACGCGCTGATGCTCAATTGATTCGTCGTGTAGCACCCTTTTTCCCTGGGGCTAGCCGAAGATGAAGAGCTTGTTCACGTCTACGCGACGGCGGTGTGGTTGAGTAGCGACGCTGCTGTGCGGTGTTCGGGGTGCCCGGGACCAAGCGCAGATGCAGAACTGGTTTACGTCTACGGGGTGGCGTCGTGCTGCAGCGGTATACCAGTTTGCTTCTGTAAAATAGACTTGCTTTAGTATTGGGTTTTTGAAAACTTATGGCTAGGAGAGAACAACGTTCAGATATTGAAAGTTGCTGCCAGGGTGGTGTCTTAGGGACATCTGACTGGATGGGTAGAGGACATAATTTCACGATTAGTCTGGTGAACAGACCGTGTTGCGTTTGAACGTCTGCAACACGCACTTTATCGTCCGGGCCAAGGTAGACCTTTACAATTCTTCCTAGACACCTGATCGCTGATTTGATGTCGAAAGGACCTGCAAAATCGATTCCTGTTCGA
>NW_023458561.1:6053567-6075633 GCF_013731165.1 Rhagoletis pomonella | reverse complement strand
GAGGACCATTTTTGCCAGAAATGGGTGAATTTTAGGAGAAACATCGAAGAGGAAAATGCAGTTAAAGAATATTTCTTTGAGAAATACGGAATACCTGGGGTTATCGGTTGTGTTGATGGAACACACGTTCGTATTAAGTCGCCAGGAAGTGACAACCACCATTTATACATAATGATTTACTATCTTTACAAGTATACATATACACAAACTGAGTTTCAGATATGCGATCACAACATGGTAATCACATTTGTTGACGCTAGGCATCCAGGGGCGAATCATGATTCATTTGTTTGGAATGTGAGTCACGCAGAACAGGAGCTAAAATCTGATTATAACAATGGAAAAACCAACACATGGCTACTCGGTAAGTTTTAAAACTTAAAAAGGCTATAAAACTATTACTGACAATGCAAATTTTTGTAGGTGATTCTGGTTACCCCTTGCAGCCATACTTGATGACGCCATTCAGAAGCGCAGCTGATGAAATTCAACGAATTTACAACACAAAGCACTCAAAAGCTCGTAATGTAATTGAGAGATGTTTCGGTGTTTTGAAAAACCGATTTCGATGTATAACTGGCTCGAGAGGGCTACACTATTCACCAGAAAAAGTTACACAAATTGTAAATGTGTGCTGTGCTATTCATAACGTTTGTATATTTTTCAAACATCAAATTCCATTGGAGAGCCCAGATATGGAGAATCTTGTTAGTTACGAAGAAGAACTGGAAAACAGTAACATTTCGAATACAGCTGCCCTTATTAGAAGGAGAATAGCAGAGAGTTTATTATAAACGCAGTTTTATTATAAAGTATGTGTGTTTAGATTTCAGGTACACCAGCAAAATTCATTTGTCTTAAGATTAATAAAATATTTACATAAAAATTCAACAAAATATCTTTTCAGTCTTAAATCCTAAATCTACATATAAACTAAGTAAATGCAACAAAATATCAATTCACACTTAAATCTAAAAATATTTACACAAAAAAAAAAAACAAAATATCACTTCAATACTCTCACAATAGTGGTATGAAAATTAATTCCGGAAGTACTTCAAAAATTTTTCAAAAATTTCAGATTGTCGTTCCACTGCAGCAGTTAATTTGTTTGTGGCATCCACCTGCAGCATTGATGCCTCTGCCATTTTTTTGCAGCCTCAGCCTGCACTTTAGCGGCTTCTGCTTGGACTTTGGCAGATTCAGCCACTGTCTCTTGGAAAGTGCGCTTCCTATTAGTGGAACGTAACGTGTGCGTTGGTGTAGGACGGGTTGTCTGTGTAGTGGGAGTCACTACTCCCACTGGTGGTGGTTGGTTGTGCCTTATAGGAGATTGAAGGGTGGTTGTTTGTTGCCTTCGTTGGTCAAGTGTTGGCGATTCAGTCACAAGTAAAGGAGGCATTTCCTCCAACGACGAATGTCTTGACATGTTAGAGGTCGCCGTCGAAGGAATGCCGAAAACTCTGCCGCTCGGGGCTGCTGACCTCGAAATAAAAACCAGGCTGTCTATGGCCTGCTCCATTTCGGAAAGCGGAGAGTGACGGAATGGGCCACCACCGGTAGCAATAAGGCTTCGTTTGTTTTCGGCAATCTTCTTTTTTGTCCGGCTTTTCAAGTCAGCCCATATCTTGAAAAATAAAAATAAAATAAAATTCAATGTCAGTAAAATGGAAATAGTGCGCAAGCATTTATCTACCACATACTATTTATGCACTTATGCTTACTTTCTTCCATTCGACGACCGTTCTTGTAGGAGAACCATGAGAATTAATTTTCCTCATAATTTCCTCCCACCGCTCCTCTACCCTTCCTCGATCAGATCCAAACACTGCAACACCTCTGGCCAGTTCAGGATTTCTCTCCATTTCTTTTACCAGTACTTCAAATTGAGTGGTTGTAGTTTTTTCAGCGCTACAAGCATAAATATTAATATATTTCCTTAAACCAAGTTATATTTTTTATTTTCTTACTTTTCCTGGCAGATCCCTCCATCTTAACGATCACTAATATCCTTTCGTCTGTTTTCAACGATTGTCGTCTCACTTTCGTCTTCTATTCGCCTTAAAAAATTCCAAACTAGACGAAAACTACGTAACGATCAGCTGTTTTCGTGCTGCCAGACGATTTCGACTTACATACTACCAACACACGAAAGAACCGTCTGGCAGACGAAACGAACGTTCGCTTCGAGATACATGATTAGGCTGATAATCAATAATATTCACCGCGGTTACAGATGGTTTAAATGAGGACAAATGTACCCACTTCATATTTGTTACGACCCCTAGTTCGTCACTTGGATTGCATCCGACGATAGTTGTGTTTCTCTTATTCCTCTTTATACGTTTGTTGATGTTATCGTTGTTTACATTTTCATTGTTCTCACATACACGAGAAATAGAGCCAGCAGCAACATTCGTTCGGCTCGTAAGGTTATTGTTGTCAACAGCATGTGCATTAACCGCAGCGACCGAAGAACCCTCAGCGACTATTATGTTATTAGCAGTAACATTCGATAGAGTAGATTCTTCCGTTCGGCTCGTAAGGTTGTTGTTGTCAACAGCATGTGCATTAGCAGCAGCCAACTGCCTTTGTTAGATCCCGTTTAGAATATGCTTCAATTATCTGGTGGCCTGCCCAGGTATCATATATAAATAGAATTAAGCGTATTCAAAAGATTTTTATTAAATTTGCACTGCGATCTTTAAATTTCACACAACCTTTGCCTTCTTATAAGTCGCGATGTCTACTCTTAAGAATAGAATCACTTGATAATAGAAGAAAATATCTCTCCTGTTCCTTCATAGAAAAAGTCATAACTGGGGATATGGACTGTCCTGATATTCTAAGTAGGATACCTCTCAATATCCCTACTAGGAACATGCGTCACTTCGACATATTGTATTTGAATAGAGTTAAATCTAATTGTGCCATCAATGCTCCTATCAGTCGAGCTCTTAGAGAGCTTAATCAAATCAATCGAGTTATTGATACTGACCTCTCACTTTCTGGAGGGATATTAAATAATATCCTCTTAAACTACCTTAATAATAATTAGTAGTTAGATGGTTTCTTAGTCGTCAGTATGAAAATATGTATTCACTGATGATAAATAAATAAATAAATAAATAAAAATGGTATCTAGCACTGGAAAGTAATTGGAAAAAGTACTTCAACTACTTTTTCAACTCCTTTCAATTACTTTTGGAAATTGATGGTAATTCCAAGTACTATTCAATTACAAGTACTTGTACTCTAGTAGTAATTGAATTTCAGTTGAAAAACTATTACTAATTCATTACAAATACTTTATGAAGTAATTGTATTGAGTAGGAATTGTACTCGAAATTTAACAGGTCTGCCACCAATGCAGCTTCTTCGTCTTATACGTATACATAGCTCTAAGCGCGGACAATCGTTGCAAGGAGCTGTAGAGTTTTCGGTTCGCCTTGACCCTTAAGGATTCAACCCAGACTGGCGCTGCGTACAGGAGGGTAGAATTTATCACCCTTGTAAGCACAAGTCTCCTATTGCTTCTTGGCCTACCAAAATTAGGTAGCATCCTGCAAAGCGCAGTATTCATTTTGGAAGCCTTTTATTGTGCTGTGTTGTATTCAGTGTTGCCAGAACTTTCTGGGCCAACCGGCTAGATTGGCAAAAAAAAACGGCTAAAAACGGCATAACTGTTTCAACTAAATTTCACATGTTTTATTTAAATAAATCATAAGTAGAAAGACTAGTTCTTGGGGAGAAGTTGCAAATTCAAGCAGGAAAAAATTTTGGCGGCGAGAATTTGCAATTAGAAAAAACATATGAATGTGGCACATGGTTGCATTTTTTGTCAACAATAATTTAAATAAACAGGTTCGTCAAATTTGAAAATTTACAAACTTGAGCGATTTATAATAAAAAATTTAAGTAAAGACTTGTTTACTTAATTAGTTTAGTTAATTCCAATGATTTGAAACGTACTCGTAACGCAATCTCAACCAGAGTCGATATAGGAAACGCGACAGTTAGTACGGCAAAGAAATTGAAACGTATGTTGAAGAAAGTCGGACTAGCAAGAAATATACATGTAGATATTGTTTTTTGTCCCTCTGAAAGAACTTTAAAATTCTATACAAATTTCTTATGTTTTAAATGCGACCGTGGACACTAGCTGGCAGAGAAACTTGCAAGTTCCTGAAAATTTGCGTTCGTGCAGAAATTTGCAAGTTTCTCTACTTGAGAGAGAATTTGGGAGCATTTTTTCTTACCAACTGATATTTTGAGTGATAATTTTCGCTGGATTTTCGACGAACAAACCTATTGCCTTCCTAGAGAGTTTTGCTTTACATAGAAATTTGTGCTCTTTTACTTTCATTTTTATGCATTTCAGTGCTGGTTCTTTTAATTCAAGTTGGCCTTCGGTTTTTGGAATTTAAATAAGTTATCAGGAAAAAAGTTAGTTTAAGTAAGCCCATATGTGTACATAGTGCTTGAAAATATCCATTTTTCCCTTGCCTTAAAACTTTAAGCGTGGGCAACAATGATGTTTTGTAATTAAGGCAGAATTGAATATACGCTATTTAGGAAGACAATACCTGTAACATTTATTCTTGGCAGTATATCCAAACACAAACGCCTGTTAAGCAAACAGTGAAGCAATTTGTTATTTTCTAAGTTTGCGAATAAAACTTCACACTTAAATTTAAGTCATTGATAACAAACATTTTATGAAGAAAGTCCCCGTTACGGCCTTCTTTAGAAAAAAAAAATATTTGCTTAAATTAAAATTAAATAAATTAAATTAAATTAAATAGTCCCAACGGCTTTTTACCCTCCATTCCCGCCCAACCGTCACGAGGGGCGCAATCCGCATGACGTACGGAACCTTTTTTTTTTTTTAGTTTTTTGGTGCCGAGTAGTGGAAACAGGAGTTTGTTAAGTGTCGAGATCTAAAACTATTCAGCTACAGAATCAAATTCATCAGCTGATTGGATATGCTAAAGATAGTATTTCAATTATTGAGAGTGGAAATAATAGTTTTCTTTATAGTAAAAATTGAGTCCGATACGTCAAACGTGCTGGAATGACAGTTAAAATCCTGACATAAACCACGGAATGAACGTTTAGTTCAAAATTAGTTTTGCATGGCTTTAAAAATAGAGGTCGAAAGTGTCTTGACACTCGAGAAAGAACATTAAAATTTACCTCAGCCAGGAGGGCCTGTCATTAATTTTACGATAAATATTATACCTAGCATTTCTCTACGGCTTGCGAGTGTGGGCAAATTTATGAGCTTTAGACGACTTGTGTAAGGGGGGAGATTGTAATCTGAATCCCAGTTAAAATTACGCAATGCAAAAAGCAAGAATTGTTTTTGAATTGATTCAATCCTTTCTGAATGAACTTGGTAGCGGGGATTCCAAACAATAGATCCGTATTCTAGTATAGGTCTAACTAAACTGGTAAAAAGAGCTTTTGTAACATAAGGATCTTTGAACTCTTTTGACCATCGCCTTACAAATGCAAAAACGCCTTTGGCTTTATTGACTGTGACATTAATATGATGGTTGAAATTGAGTTTGGAATCCATTGTGCCTCCACGATAACGCTACTAGCCATTTCTAACAGATTTTGGGTCGCTTTGTCAAAAATGTAAACATATATATGTATTTGAATTTTAAGAAAACAAGGCAAATAGCAAAATCGTCTAAAAACGGCTAATTTTTTTTACAAACCGGCTAACAAATCGGCTTCCGGCTAAACCGAAATTTCTCCGGCTGTTTGCTATTGCAACCGGCTAAATCTAGCCGGAAAACGGCTAAAATGCAACACTGGTTGGATTGTGTTGTTATATGTTGTGCTGCATTGTGCTGTGCTGTATTGTTTTGTGTTGTGTGGTGATGTGTTTTATTGTGCTGTGTTTTATTTTTTTGTGTTGTGTTGTGTTGTTGGATGATGTGTAGTGTTGTGTTGTGTTGTGTTGTGTTCTGGGCGGGTGAAATAACTCAAACGGCAATAACACAAAATTTGTTTTATTTCACTTTTAAATGGGAAATAGTACTAAAATCTTTGGTTTTTTCCCATTGCTTATTTATAGTATTTGTAACAAAAACAGTTTACTGACAGAAGGAAAAAGAACTTTCTTTATTCCAAAAACACAATTGGGGTGTTCACAGTTCGTTCCAAATAATGTCTCAAAATGTAGACGTCTACATTTTAAGACGTTTTCTAACCGTAAAATCTGTGGTGTTGCTGTTTCCCATACAAAATTGGAAAACGACGCCGTCTACATTTTGTCACACTCAAAGGTATGTTTTTTACGCGTCTACATTTTGCAACCTCGCAGCAGGGTTGCATTATGGCAATACTAATCGCATTTTTTTTTTTATTTATTGGGCACGTTTTCTGTATATGCATTTAATTTGAGCGCAATTTCTGATGAAAAGAAACAAATCAAGGAAAAGAAATAACAAATATTAGGAATTGGTAATTAAGTTAAATAATTACAATTTTTCAGTACAAAATCGAAAGGCGACATATAGAAAAGCACGCAAAGAAGAAATGACTGGCAACACCAGCAAACTTTTGAGACGATTTTGCGACGACTGCTAGAAAGGGGTGCTCACAGTTTGATGCTAAAGATGTCTCAAAATGTAGACGTCTACATTTTCAGACACAATTTGGAACGAACTGTGAATACCCCAAATGAAACAAATATTTTTACTTATGTAAAGTCTAATAGGGATAGCGCGTTTATTATAATAACTGCTCGGCAAATTGGACATGGCGCTTTTGTATGAATTTTGTCTGCATGCTTTTTAATATGTTGAAAATATTGCTGGAAAACCTTAAAATGATTGCATGGAACCATGGCGCAATAAACGGGTGAAGTAATAAAACAGCTTTCTCGCTTTATTTTCTGTAAATTTTTCAAATACGGCGGTGTCAAAATCTTTCTTCTCGCTCTAATTTCTTCACCTGGTATAATTCCGCCATGACATGGAACAAACAAAAGTTGCCGTTCCTGTACGCAGCATATGCATACCACAGAGAATATTGGGCCTCATGCATAAAAAGTAAGCTTACGCTCCAACTCAATTTTTGCACTGCTGAAGTGAGTTCAAGGTCAAGAATTTATACTGAAACTAGAGTCTGAGCTTAAGCTCACTTGTTATGCATGAGGCCCATTGTTTTGAGTTTTATCTTCAGTTAAAATTTCTGCATTATCATCACTTGCTATATCCGAACTGCGGATTTCGTTACGAAGACTAAGCGAACATGTGGTACGAAATAGTGATGTAAAAATATGTAAAATTTTACCTACTTCAGGCTACGGTACAAGCAGGTGCGATGAATGGCGCAATAAACAAGTAAAGTAATAAAATAGCTTTCTCGCTTTATTTTCTGACATTCGGCAGCCTTATAGTAAAATTTTATAGTTAAATTTTCAAATAAAGCAGAGTCGAAATCTTTCTTCTCACTCTAATATTACTTCACCTGGCATAATTCCACCATTGGTGGGGTGCATACAGTAACACCATACGCAATAATTCCCATTGCTTGGACATTAACAAGCAGTTTAAGGAGTGAACTAATGCTATTTTATTATTATTCTTTTGACGTAGAATACGTCTTACCTTAAGGTATGGGGGCTATGTTCAAATGTTGTAGTTGTAATTTTTAGAGCTTCACAAAAACGCTTATTGCACGAGAACTAATAAAGCGATTTCAAAGAAAAGTGTGGCGTTTCAAAGATAAAATTCCAAACCTGTCGACAGATTCATTTTTGTAAATAACCAATTCGGTTTCTGTCGTAAAAACGACGGTAAACATTGCCTTATTTTGGGGTCAATTTTGAGCCTTTAAAGTGCTCTAGCAACTTATTGTTGGCATATATAACTTTCATTTTCGGGATATAGGTTTCTTGGAGCAGTGGAAATATTATCGGGTACAAATTTTATATAAATTTAATAAATATTGAGCATTTTAAGGCAAAAAATTGTTGAAAAAATTTGCAAATTTTTTTCATTACCAAAATGCTCGAAAACCGCTCGAATGATTTTGTTTTTGTTTTCTTTAATCAAAAATTCAAGAGTTTTCCTTTCGTTTGGTGTATGGGAAGTATTGGTTGATATATTCTATATATGTTTATTTTATTCAAATATATGGGCATAAATGATTTTCCATACAAAATTACCTCGTCATCATTTTGCAAACACGTGCATATGTTGGAAGTGTGGGAAGGAGACAAAAAGTATGTATGCGTATGTATGCGTATGTAATGCGGCTTTTGATAAACAGAGGCGCGCTATTTATAACCTAATCGCAGCGTGTGTACATAAGTAAATACATACATACGTACATATGTTGATTGCAGTTAATGTGGATCTGTTTCTATTTTTAGTAATCTATGTATGTCTATACATACATATGTACATACATATTATATATGTACATACATATATGAACACATGTATGCATAATACGCGAAGACTTTTCGAAGTGAAACAACATTTAGAAAAAGTCCAATCCAAGAATAAAAGTAAAGGTGAGGACGTACATAGATAAAGAAAAGGATAAAGGCCAAGGTAAAAATAAACACAAAAACAAAGTTGAGTAAAGATAAAGGCAAACATGAAGACCAAGGTAAATTTAAACACTTTACTTATATGTATAAGTGCAAAGGTGAACGGGAATATGTATATGAAGAATATGATAAACATAAAAATAAAAACAAAGATAAATATAAAGAAAAAGATGCGGATGAGGATACCGATAAAAGTATAGATGAAGATAGAGGAAGAAAGATTAAAATAAAGGTAGTTGTAGAGAAAAGGATATAGATAAAGGCACAGAAACTCAATCTCGGAACTATTTCGGGATTTTAGAGATTTTGGGTAATCTCGAGACTTATCGATACTTTGTCGGTTTTGTTATCGATATTTTGATTGATTTTTTTATCGAAACCTTTTCTGATTTTGTTATCGATATTTTTATAGATTTTGTTGTCGATATTTTAATCGAATCTGGCATCGATATTTTTATCGATCTTTTTATTGATTTTGTTAACGATTTTGCTATCGATATTATCGCTTTCGTGATCGATATTTTTATCGATTTTATTATCGATATTGTTACTGATTTTGCTATCGACATTTTCAGAACTCATCGATATAATGATCGCTATTGTTATCGATATTTTTTATCGATTTTGTTATCGATTATTTTGTCGAGTTTGCTATCGATTTTTCATCGTTTTTTTGTCGATTTTGTTATCGACTTATAATCGGTTTTGTTATCGATTTTGTAATCGATTCTTTGATAGATTTTGTAATCGATTTAGTTATCGATTTTGCTGTCGATATTATTATCGATATTTTTATAGATGTTTCTATCGATTTTGCTATCGATATTTTTTTTCTTATAGTGTGCTTTCGTTTTTGACTTGGATATGCTCTTAACCATAGCCCGTATTCTACGTTTAAATTTATCGGCTGTATCTCCGATACAGCCTGCAGACCAAGACGTAGGCGCTGGACTGTTCCTTTTTTTCTAAACGGTTATAATATCACCTGTTCATAACTAGGAAAGGAAGGAAGGAGGGCGGGGGAAGCGAGTGCGAGCGTGACATCGAACGTGGCGTTGCGCGGGGCGGCGCGCGAATGCGGGCCGCCGCGACGCTGGGCACTTTCATAATTGTATATTTACAAATCCGTCCATTTAACTTGTTCATGTACCACTTTTGTCAGCAAATTTGTGTTATTTCAGATTCAATTGGGAAATTGCTGACCCTGTATAACGCTTAACAGAAGAATTTACTTTTAAATTGCAAAGTCAGAATTAACATCACTGATGACATGTAAGTTCCAGATGGGTTCTAACATCACAAAGCTGTTTTTGTGAAAATTGCAGATAGAGGGTATTGAATATAAGCCCTCGATATGTACGCTGGCGTATTTACGTACGCGCGCTCCGAGAAAAGCTCAGCCAACCTGGTACTATTCAGCGTGGCGACGAATAACTGTTACAATTATTTTTTTTTAAATAGAAGGTTCCTTTATAGATTTCCCAAGAAGAAGGTATTTTATTGTTGACTTCTCACAGATTTTACTAAAACTTTATTAATTAATTTTCAAATTTTAATCCTTATTTGTATTTGCTAGCAGTGGAAATTTTGGGAGATAAGTACATGCGGCACGGAGGCTGTGGTTTTTCTAAGACTTTGTATAAAAAAATACAAAAAAAAAGAAAAACTGTATAGAGTTGGCCGAACGAATGGCCGCCCCAGTCAGCAATTCTGAGTTTATTCCATTTTTAAGTATAAGGCCTTATGTTGGACAAAGGGAGGAATATAAGTGATTCAAAAAGGAGGAAATTAGCCTATGGTTTTAGAAGATATGGAATAAATTAACCGACGAACACTTGCTTGCCCCTGCACTCAAAAAAAAGTTGTCATCAGAGCCATGCTATTTAGCCATCAATATGAAACTTTAGAGTATTTTTTTTTCCTCATTAATAATGTTATCTAAATGATATTTTCGAAATTGTGAAAGTGACATTTTCGAAATTTTCAGTTTGATACTGATTAATATTAATTTAATATGTTTTTGTGTTATCAATTTGATACTCCATCTTATCGAATAGAGACTTATTATTATCGAAACTGGGTATCTTTTTGATACTCATTATTATCAAATTTATACTCGATAACAAACAATTTTTGGTATCAATTTGATATTCATTTTCTTATCAAATTGATATTTTTCCGAATATTGATTTGATACTCGCTTTTATAAAATTGACAACAGTTTTTTAGTATCAATTTGATATTTATCCACATAAGGTTCACCCCTCTCCCAAAAAATAAGGCGTTAAATACTTTCTTTTCACTTTTAAAATTTCTTTATTCGTATAAAGCAACCTCCTTTTACATTATGGTATATGTGAATAGGCGGTCCTTCGAAATTAATTACATTATTAATTTGTAAGATGTTTTCTTTAATACCAACTTCATATCATTGGTAGTGCTCATTAAAACATTTTATATTATAACACTCACTTAAATATAGATTTCATTGCGATGACTTATGAGAATATGTTTGATTTTGTGTAAAGTTAATACACTTGTTCTAAGAGTCAAAAAGTAATCTTTTATAAATCAATCCATTGTAAATTAATTTTTCTATAATAATATTTTGAAAATTTTCATTTAAACTTGACAGTGCATATGCAAAATTTGACGTTTCTATATTACAAACTACTGTTTTCTGTATATCATATGTATTTGGAAAACCATTGTTTTGTTCTAAGAATGTTGTAAACTTTAATGCAGCTTTAATACTTAACGAATATGTAATGTTCCTTCTGCACATAACATTTTGTGAATAAATTTTAGCTTCTCTGTGTTTTTCTTCAAATCTGAAGTTCCAAAAGTGCTTTGGAGGACCAGTTTTTCTTATTACTTCTGGATAATGCATCAGAAAATGAAATTTTGGTTTAAGCGGTTTCTTGAACAAACGAATATACTCTTCGTTATGCTTTTGTATAAGAATCGATAGGTTATTTATAATACTAGCGTCAAATTTACTTTGGACTAATATATCAACTATTTTTACCATATTAATAACGTATTTCCAGACAATATTATCGGGAGGCACTAAATCGCCAATTATTAATGTAATAAAATGCACTAAAGTCATCATTTCACGCGCAGATGTTTTAATCGAAAAATTTTTAAGCTGTTGCAGGTTAAAATGAATCGATTTGTTTCCTATTTCTGTTTCACCATAGTCAAACATACTTTTCCGGTAATTGAAATTTTCTAATGTAAACAATTTTTCAGTCAAAATAAAATGCAAGAGAATTTCACAAATATTGTACCTACAAACACCTTCAAACCAGTCATGCATAATGTCTACAGTAAAATTATCAGTGACATGAAAATGCTTCAATAGATTAATTAAACAGTTCGATTTAATACCTGTTAACTTAACATTATTTTGCAAAACCGAATCTTCATAATTTTCTACGCCCCTGGAATATTGAGGGTGCGCTATACTATCTTTCGCCATGTCCTCTTTCGAACGAATACAAAACTACAATAAAAATTTGAGTTAAAAGATGTGGTAAATCCAAGTATATCGTTGAGTTCTAAATTATCGCCAAGAATGTTAGCTAATAAAAAATAAACTTTTTTACTTCCGGTTCTTGTATTTATATTCAAGCTGAGTCCTTGAAGGTTTTTAAAAGTATTTATTAGAGGTTGTAAAAATGGATCACTACCAAATTGTATTTTATGAATACTTTTAAAATAGGCTGCCTCAAATATATGGTCCAATTTTGATAGCAAATGCTGAGGACTTACAGGAAAAGTGTAATATATCCCGCATACATTATCAAAGTTGGCATGAGCGCCTAGTGGATTATTTACTTCAAATCCATCATCCAATTACAATTTTGTTTTCACACATTTTCACTCTGAAAGATTCTGAGTTTATGTAATGCGTTATTTTTAAGTCACATTTAAGTCTTTCCATATTTTCTAGAGTTTCATCCAGAACATTAGGTAGTTCAAAAAGTTTCTGAATTTGAAATTCAATAGGCATTAAGCATCCGTTAATATTAGAAGGCCCTAATGTTGGCCTATTGTTTTTATGAATTTCTGTGATTTCGTTATTTACGTTAAAAAGAATCGGTTTTGCAAAATTTTTACTTAAAAGAAGATTTTTAAAAAACTTGTGTTCCGTGTCTATATTGCGAAAAGGATTTGAGCAAAAATCTAGGAAATATTTGGTTTTTTTTAAGCTCTTCATTTTGCATAAAATTTAATCAAAACATCTTGACAAATTTGTGTAATATGACTTTCAAACTTAGAAAAAACTTCATCTTCATACAAAAAGTTTTCAACATCCTCTACGATACTTTTTTTAGAGATCTCAAAATTTTTTTCTGGCTCATTACAAGTGAAAATTTGTCTTTCAAAATTATTTTCGGATTTTTCCATATTGAACAAGTGTGTTTCGCTTATTCCTAAGTTAACGTCTGATTGTTTTGTATTGCTAACATTATTAGTCTTTTTAAAAGATTTTAAATTCAGATGCCTGTTAACATGTACCTTAAATCTTTTTAAGCTTGTGTACTCTTGATTACAATTATTGTGAGTACATCTATAGATATCTACTTCACTTAACCCATGATATGATATGAAATGAGAGTATAAAGCTGTCAAGATAGCAAAATCTTTATAGCATTTAAAACACAACATTTTAGTAATTAAAACAAATCTGAAAATATGTTATTTGATTTAAATGCAATTGCTTAAATTTCTAATGAAATTAGTTACACATGGCTTCTTTACGTCATAAGGAGTAGAAATATCATAAAAAAAATGTTGAAGAAAACTCCACACGTGATGATACTCATCAGGATATTTTAAAGAGAATATTTGATAAATTTTAAAGCAAATATCCAAAGATATTATAAATGAGCTGAATTTAAATTTTTGATAACCAAAGCGCACATAAAAATCAGTTAAACTCAATAGATCAGAGCCCACTACAATTAAAAAGGGCTGTATTGGCGTTTTCGATTCTATAGACTTATTTCTACGTAGTTCCATTTGATGTTGCAAATCATTTACACTGGTAATATGTAAAATAGAGCTGCTCACGGAATTTTGAATTGTAGCTTTACGATGTACTTTTAATTCGCCTTCTTTAATTATATACCGATGAGTTGGTTTTAAAATGGAGTGAAGCAGCATGAAATAAATGCAGTCTTTCGAATCTAATAAAAATAATCGATTACGTATGTATATTTTTTACTATTAACCAAAAATTTCAATATATGAGACCTACTTGTGTCGGTTAGGCCTTTTACAGATGTCAAAAGTTTTCTGTAGTATTTATCTTTTACGTGTTCCTCGTAGTAAACCGTAAGCTTTGGTAACGTTTCAGCCCATTTCGACGTAATCATAAATTGTTTTTCTGGGTATAATTCTTTAAAATCTTCTTCAATCTGAAATTTATGTTTTATTGTAAGTTAATACGGTGTTGATAATACGAAAAAAAATACAAATATGTACACTAGTTTACACGATAAATTAGCCTCCTTAAAGCTTACATTTTAGGCTTGAATTTAAGTCGCTGAGCACGACTATGGGTTTTTTAAATGTTCTTGATCGCTGTAAACTAGTGTTATTAATATCAAACAAAACTATAGTGTGTATCACAATTATTAGCCACCCACATATTGACAAGCTTTGACTTTGTTAAAATTTGTTAGTATTATACAAAGTTTGAAACTGTAACTTTTTGTTAAAGAATAAACTTTGGTATAATAAAAAAATAACTAATTAATAGGTGGGTGGTATATATGTAATTGTTATATACACTATAGCTTACAAATTTGTATCCCATTGCTTGCTTGTATAGAGGAAACTATTCAATAACAGACTCAAATGATACTGCACGTTTAATGAAATGTTTGCGGTACGAATATGTGGCTTTCCACAATTCAAAAGAATCCTCCTCCGAACCAACATAAAATTTTAATTTATTTACATAGTCCAATATAATCGAGTCAATGACAGTTTGCTCTTGCTGTTTTTCATTATCAATGGTTTTTGATTCTAAGACGACTTTTCTTTCCCGATGATGATTGTGGAGCTTATTGAAAAGAATACCGCTTGGACTAGAATTTTTGCTATTTTTTCGCCCCATATAATAAACATCTTTAGATTCTGTTGGAAAAATTTCTACGATTTGATCAGCAAGTTTTTCTATTTCGGCTAGTTTGAGGGTGGAATAACTTGCTGTAGCAGGCACATAAAAATTTTCGGAAATAATTTGTACTATTTTACGCCTGTTGTCTTCTGTTAGATACTGGTTTGTAGCAAACTGTTTAATTATTTCTTTGCCAATTTCAGACGACTGCAATATTTCTTTTGCGCCCGACATAAACAATTTAAAAACTAATTATTAAATAAAAAGTTACTAAACACAATCAAAAGAAAACAGGTGGTTTCCAACAACAAAGTTAAAAGCATTTTTTTAAGCTTTTTCAATTAAATTTGTTATTGGAAACTGAAAATTTTTTTACTATGATTAAAACTGGTAACCTGGAACGATGGAACAATGTGTGTTAAGTTTAAAATGTTAGATATGTAACTAACTAACCTTAGCGCTACTATGAGCTGTGGAACAGCTTGATTCTGGGAATGAAAATGTAGACGTTGATTGCGGCCAGGACAAAGTGGACGATTGCGAATCATTTATGGGCGTGCTAAAACCCTTAAAAAACCTCAAAAACAATAAAAAAAATACCTCTTAACTCTCAAATAAATAAATTTTATTTTTAAATTGCTCACTTGACAGGCCTTCCATTCGAATAACTTGACTCTGAACTCAGAACGTAGAGCAGTTTGTTCTCGATTTGGAAATATTACGTTTATATCGTCCTTGTCAATATATTTTAATTTCTAAAATGTATACCCGCATTCTGAATTATTATAAAATTTATAAGAAAATAACAAACACAAGCCGTAGCTTTACAACAGTGCCACAAGCAACCAACCAGGCAACATACAGTCACAGACAAAAATATAAATACACAAAATTTTTCACAATGTATGCACCATTTTCTATTTAATTTTGCCGTTAATTTTTTATGAAAATATAATTCTTACTAAAAAAACATAAAAATAAAATTTTTAAACTTTGAATAAAAGTCAGGAAAGCTGAATAAATTTTAAATTTCCTAATGAGATTTTTTAGAAAATTTTGAAAATTCAGTTTTGTATCCCCTTACATTTTAGTGCATTAAAGTGCAACGAACTTTCTTCACGCAGTTCTTAAATAAAAAGTATGTTGTTTAACAACTTCAAACTATCACGTTACACTAAAATTTTATGGGCTACATATGTGTATGAATTTTAAAAATTTTTTCTAAAAAATCTGATTAGAAAATTTAAAATTTGTTGAGTTTTGCAAAAGTGTTACATACATCGTGAAAAACTCTCGAATTTATACTTTTGTCTTTGACTGTAATATTTTTGTGTGCGGGCGTTTGCCCGGCACTGTTCCACAATCTTGAATACTTACCAATCAAACTCGTGTAGCACATTAAATGTAAGTTGTTTTGCTGTACAAAATTCAGCAGATCATCATGATAGTTCGACGCCTCCAATTGTTGAACCAAACCCGTAACAGTTTCGAAAGTTACAACTTCATTATCGTCGTCCATTTTCTCCACCTAATGTATATGTACATAGGCAGTGTTATTAAAAGCAATTGAATGGTCGCCGCGAATAACGTTGTAAGCGACAATTTTCTTAGAATATGTTTCTTTAACTTTAACGATATAAATGTACAATGTAGGTACATTTTTCATAAATATTAGCCGTGTTTTTTACACACATATACATCTACGCTTAACGTGTAAAAAAAACAATCATCGACAATTTCCATTTCAAAACAAGTAATTTTGATTTTATCGACAACTATTCATAAGCACACATAAAGTTTGTCGCTTACAGCCCAATACAATTTTTAAGCGCAGATACGTATGTATGAATGTAAATAAACACGCATATTTTATGCTTTAAGAGCAAGTTTATTGAATTTTCCTGTACCGAAAAAGTAGAAAACCAAATCAAATAAGCTTATGTATGTGCGCCATTAAACACATTTTCTTTTTATTTCTGCAAAATTATAATCTTGTCGCTTACATTGTTATTCGCGGCACAACGTTATTCACAAAGGCAAATAATTCCATTTGTATTCTTTTGCACGCTCACACACATATGTATGTCAAAATTTTTCGTTCACTTGCAAATGCTTTGCGTACGCACACAATTTAGTGTAAGCTTGAAAAATATGCATATTACACTATTTAAATTACCTTTTATTCTATAGTTCTTCAAGATATTTTAATTCTCTTTATTTTGGTAATTAACCACAGCAAATAGTGGAGTAATAACGAAAATATTGGTCACAATAAAAGGTTCACGTTTTACGTTTATGTTAAAATTTAATAAAATAAATCAATAAAATTGAAGTAAATAAAGGTTTACAGCAACAAGGTTCTTCGCTGCATTGACGTCGTTTCTGTAAACCTTTATTCCGAGGAATCCGAGCAGAACGACCCGATAGACTACCTGACCGGAGGATATACTTCATCGACGTCTTCGCTGGGGCGTCGTGGCGGTAGTAGTCAAGATGGTGACTGTACTCCAAATTAACCTTCACCACTGCAAGACAGCATCGGCACCGCCATCCAACTAACATCTAAAAGAGCAGCCGACATCATCCTAATCCAAGAACCATGGGTGGTGGGACAAAAAATTATGTACCTAGCGCTCGACAAGGCCAGCACGAGGGGGGCGCTACCCTTGGGAGGTGATGCGAATGCTCACCATCACACCTGGGGTAGCAGCGATGATAATAAACGGTGTGAGCTACTTTTTGATTTCTTACTTAGCCCTAATTATTGCAAATAGGAGAAATGACGGCTTCTTCAAGAAGAAGGTTCATCCAGGTATTTTTGGGATTATAATAGGGTTGGGAAATATGTAGAATCTTTGATTCTATGACTAAACAGGTCTGCTTTGGCAGAAAGTTTGATCTCAGATACATACACTGTTAAACAGGCGGTTCAAGAGCAGGTGCAGATATTTCTGGACCTAGCACCAAACCTGAAAATACGCCACGGCCACCAAGCTGAAATAGTCGCAACTTTAAAGTGTGCAAAATTAAACCTTAAAAAGGGCGCCTTTCTAGTTATCTTTTTAGATAGCCGAGCAGAGTTGGCACGAGAATGATCGCTGACTGCCTTTTCGGCACTGGAACCATTCTGTGGTCTCAGTTGATCCTCTTCGATAGCCATAATTGCTGAGTCGGTACACTCTGAACGCAGTAATTACTGGGGGCGGTGGAGGTGCCTTAGACAGGCCAGGGTTTTTGGCAACTCTTTCAACCGAAACAACATTATTTGAGTTAATAGAAATGGCATGAGGCTACTTTTTGCGTACCTGACCAATTCCGATTCCACTTGCACCGAATAGGTGTGATCACAGAATTGGAATGGCGACTCCGCCTCGAGGATGATGAAACTTCGGAGCATATTCTCTGCCACTGTCCGGCTTTGGCCACACAAAGACTGATCACAGTAATGTAAACAATTAACAATAACAACCACACTGTCAAGTTTAAATAGCGGCGAATCAGCTGCACTTCATACTAGTAGGTTGAACAAAGAAATGGATTAGCCACAAGAGTTTGCGGGATGAGCATAACTCGGTGGTTAGCGTTGCTGGCTTTGCACATGGATGATGCGGGTTTGATTCCTACTGAAGTGTAGAGGAAGAAGTCTGATAACTTAGAATTTGTTGCTTTTTCAATTTTTCATAAAAAAACAAAGCTCAATAATAGCCCGGCACGCGTAATTAGCTTTAATATTTACTGATTTATCGAAGATTTCGTATTTCTCCAAATTACCGTTATATGGGATGTGGGCGTGGTTATTGTCCGATTTTAAAAATTTTCAGCCATTTGGTATACTGTGGCAAGGCTAACAACTGTGCTAAGTTTGAAAGAAAATGGTACAGGGGTTACCAAGATATACACATGTAACCATAAGTGGGCGTGGCTACACCCATTTTCCAAATATTTATAACATTCTTATTTTTTGTCTAAAATCTTTTATGAATATTAATTTTGAGTGAATAATCTACAGTAGTTACTAAAACATCGTAGTTTTCGTATTTCTGAAAATTACCGTTATATGGGAGGTAGGCGTGGTTATTGTCCGATTTTGCCCATTTTATACATTTTATATAATACCATCCGTCCTACGCCCGAAAGAAGTGCACGTACAAAGTTTTGTTAAAATATCTAAATTTTTACACGAGTTATCGTGTGCACAGACGGACGGACGGACAGACAGTCACCGCTTAATCGATTTCTCTTTTCATTCTGGTCATTTATGTATACATTTGTCTTTATCTATCTCAATTCGTTTTGCCTGTTACAAACAACCGTTATGCGAACAAAGTTATAATGCCCTTGTGCACAAGTGCGCTCGGGTATAAATATAGCTGATGACATGATGCTTAATGTAATTCACATTAACAAAAGAATTGTTTGTGGTGCTTTTAGAGTTGCAATTGACAAAATAAACCTATTTAAATTTATAATAAGAAGCAAAATGCTAGTTCTCTAAGAAAATTGCATCGGAAAATAACAACATAAAACTATCAAATTCTTGCTGGTTTTGCGTTTTCGTTTTTTCTTGCATATTTCACTCATTGGGAGTAAATATTGGCTTACTCTCCGAAATTTGGTTACTGGAAAGCTACTGGATATTTTTTGCTGGAGAATTCGAAAACACAACTAATATCATTGGAAGACTGATTTATTTTAAATTTTCAATGGCCGAACTTTGTTATAAGGGATTTGTTTACCAAGGCCCTTTTGGGATTAATTAGGGAAGCCGAAGGTATCTGCCACACCGGGTTAGGGACTCTCTCTTTAAGAGATAGAAAAGTTCAGGTCGCGGCGTCGCTTGTTCTGTTACACCCAGAAAAAAAAATAACTAACTGACTAATTGTTCGCTTCAAAAATGGTTAGATTTCGGTGCGTTTCAGCAGCGACTGACTGGTGGTCACTCAAATTCCTTGCGCTATTTCATGTGGCACCCAAAAATGGAGCTTCTGTGAACGCCCTGCTTTGTTATATTATGATAACAAATTGTAGTGTGGTTGATGCTTGGTACCTTCGCTATTTACTGACTGCCGACCAAAGCAAGAAGCATTTTTAACATATTTATTTATTTATTTATTTATTTACAACAATTTATGCAATAGTAAATTACAGTATAAATTAAAAAAGCGACACTAGCTACGAGGCTTCAGTCGTCCTTTTTAGTACGAAAGTTGGTAAGTTACTTTAGTTTTGTAAATTCAGTGGGATAAAATAAAATATAAAATTACCTATATGCATATATAATACGCGATTTTTTGTCCAAGATAAAAGAGATGTCAAACTAAAGCGCAAACTAGTTTTAGATGTGCAAACTGCTTTTAGTTTTTATAAAAGAGTTGCCCCCTGTTGAAAAATTAAATACAAATTATTTAATAATCAATGATATCAAAACCGCATCGTTCATTCGATTTACCAAAATGAGGTGTCAAACTAAGGGCCTTGGACTGTTGATGTGCAACAAGGTTTTACGTTTTTGAAAAGAGTTTCCGCCTTTTTAAAAATTATATTCAAATTATTTAAACAAATAAATCAATTACTACAAACTGGGTATCAATCGAAATGGTTTTGAAAAGCTTTGTTTCGTAGCTGAACTGTACGAGGGTTGCCACCTGTTTAAAAAATCAAATTAGGTAAGAGAAATATGTATCACCATATGAGTGCCAAAAGAAAAGGTTTCAGAAAGTAGTAGTTTGAAAATATTTTGAAGAGGGTTGCCACCTGCTTTAAATATCGAATTTGGTTTACTTACACACAAGTTATACGAAATATCAAAATATGGATGTCAAACGAAAGAGTGTTAAGGTTGTTCTGAAGTTTGAACTTTAAGAATATTTTTGTGGTGTTGGAAGAGAGTTGCCCCCTTTTTAAAAAGTAAAATTCAAATTATTTGATAACTTAAATGAACTATTAAAATATGGGTATCAATCGAAGAGGGTTTGAAAATTTTAAATTCTTTTATTTAGCGGTGTTGCCGCTTAATTCATTAGTTAATTAAAATATGTATCTCAGTGTCCGGTGAAGGAGAGTTTGAAGGGGGCTGCCACCTGTTTGAAAGGTCTAACTTAATTACCTAATTCAAAAAGTATATGAGATATGAAAGTACCGTAGTCAAACGAAAGAGAGTTGCCACGTGTTTAAAAAGTTACGTTAAAATTATTCAGTAAGTTGGAGGAATTATTAAAAGGTGGGTATAAATCGAAATGTGTTTGAAGGGATTTATTCCTGACCTTTATTTAGGAGGGCTGCCATTTGTTCGAACAATCAAATTCCAATTAGTTCTATACTGTTTATACTGTTAATTGTTAGTAAAAAATAAATTAACTTTAAGATATTTTTATTCCTTTATATTGTCATAATATCGACCTAGCTAGGTTAATGTTGTCAGCCCTCTCGTATTACATTGTTTCCGGACATTAATTAATCAGGTGCCCAATTGAGTTTGGTCCGACACACAAAGGGCAGCAGGACTATCATTTTTTAGTTATCAGGGGGGAATGAGTAAATATTGTGTGACCCAGTCTTAGTCGAATGTACGGCTTTAAAATGTGAAGGGTCAAACTTTCCGGATAGGATAGTGTTAGTATCTTTGGCTTTAATGTGTAATAGTGATGTCCTTGCGTTGCCCAGTCTGCTAAATCAAGTTTAAGTATTTACTTCTTGATGGTGTTGCACAGCTGCATCAAGTACTTCATTTCCTAAAATTCCAGCGTTACACGGGATCCACACTGATTGATTTTGTTTGATGCTGCAATAAGTGAATTTCTAATGGAAGAAATAATTTTATTCGAATTAGATGGTGTTTTGATTGCTTTGATGCATGATGTGTAAGCGCCAAACCATTCCCTGCAGTGAAAAGCCAAACCAGTTAGAAAAAAAAACTAGTTCATTAACTAGTATGTGCCTACCAGTTCGACAATTTCAGCGTTCAGCTGTCGTTGCCTTTGAATTGCCAAAGCCAAAAATAAAACGCAATTACATAATTGCTTTTCGGGGTCCGGTTCGGGGTTTGAGATCGCAGGTTCGAGGCCGCTTGGAGGTGGTTAAGATTTTTAAAGTTAAATTAGGGTTGCCAGATTTTTCTTGCGCGAAATCAGTACTTTAGGTTTTTTCTTGCTATAAAAATCAGTATTTTTTAGTACAATTTTATTCAAAGCAAACTTATGAATGTAAGTATCAGAAAATACTTTAAAACGCCAGAGTACTTATTTTTAACAATATTTGGGTGGGTAAAAAAAAATTTAGTTCATAAAAAAATGTTATTCATTTTAACATAAAAAAGGAGAAAGTTATCAATTCGTTGGAATATTTTTTTTTTT
>NW_023458561.1:6048558-6053467 GCF_013731165.1 Rhagoletis pomonella | reverse complement strand
TCAACGGCCACCATCGAAATTGGATGGATTTTCACAACATGTTTCTCACCCTGGTACATAACAACAGTCAATTGTTGAATATTGAAAAGTTTCAGTACCTGCGATCATATCTCGTTGACACGGCTGCCAATTTAGTACAAGCATTTGAAGTCACCGATGGTAATTACATAAAGGCTCTCGATTTCTTGCGCTCTAAATATGGTAATAAACGCCTTATATTTCAATCACATATCCAGCATATTTTTGAGATACAAGGGCAAACGAGGTCCACCGCGTCTTCTCTTCGAGCGTTCATTGACATAGTCAATACTAATCTAAGGGTCTTGCAAAACCTTTTCTTCGAATCAGCAAATCTCTGACGGTATACTCTTGCATCTCGTAAGCTGCAAACTTGATACGGAAACCAAGGCCAAGTGGGAAGAGGAAGTGACATTTGATCAGCGAACAACCACGATGAGTCTTCAACTTCCAACTTGGGAAGACTTGGCGAAATTTTTGGAACGTCGCTGTCAAATAGCTGACATCTTAGAAGCTGGGGTTTCCAATGCACTAAAATCAAAAACGCAATCGACGAATGCGCATAAGTCCAACAAACGTGACGTCAAATGGGCGCTAGTAGGCGCGCAGCAAGTTAAGTGTGCACTCTGCAACTCAGTTCCATATCATAATGCCTTTAAATGTTATATGTTCCTTGCGATGGATCACCTTTCGAGATACCACTGCGCCAAACGGCTTAACTTGTGCTTGAACTGCCTTGGGCCAGGTCACAAGTCGAGCGACTGTTCATCGGTGCATCTATGTAAGCATTGTAAGGTAAAACATCATACGCTCCTACATCGGAGCCACTCGACTCAGGAAGAATGCACAACCACAGATAAGCCACAAAGAGCAGGTTTGCTCACATCGTCTGCTCTTAAGGTGAGTCTTGATCATTCAGATGTTATTCTCGGAACAGCTGTTATCTACGTTTTTAATTCTCGGGGAGGAATATCCAAGCACGGGCGTTGTTGGATTCCGGATCGCAACTAAATTTTGTCACGGAAAAATTGGCTCAGCGCTTGCGATTGGCTCGGAAGTCCATTAAAGTTGACGTTTCTGGAATCGGGCAAGCGGCAACAAGGACACAGCACATATGCTGCATCACAATTAAATCCCGACATCACGACTACAACGCTACAATCGATGCAGTCATCATACCGTCCATTACGTCTTGACAGCCTGCTCATCGTGTTGATACATCCAGTCTTCGTATCCCGGACTATGAGGATGTAGCTGACCCGTCATTCCACGTACCTGGACAAATTGATATACTCATAGGAGCAGGATTATTTTATGAGCTGCTCTTGAAAGAGCAAATACAACTCAATGGCCCTATATTTCAAAACACCAGACTCGGATGGGTGGTTGCAGGTGCTATCCCTGTAGCATCAGCTTTCGGAAATGAACCTAAATCATCATCATCGCCATATAAGATGTTCACCTCAGTTTCGTCTGAATGTACTCTAGAAAACCGATTAGGAAGATTCTGGACAATTGAGGATGTTCCAGTATCGTCATCGCCCTCTCTTTCCCCCGATGAAATCGAATGTGAAGTCTACTTCAACAGTACCACTCGAAGATGTCCCATCACAAATAAGTATATTGTCCGCTTGCCATTTAAAGAAGACCCGATTCGCCTTGGGTATTCAGAAGACATCGCTCGAAACCGAATGCATTCGCTAGAATTAAGGCTTTCTCGAAAGTTAGGCTTTCGTAAGGACTACAACGAGTTCATGTCTGAATACATTAGCATGAAACACATGATTTCGGTAAACGTAGAAGATATCTGCGATCAGCGATTTAATTACAAACCACATCATAGGGTCACAAAACTTGACAGCCCCACAACAAAACTTAGAGTGGTTTTTGACGCATCGTGCAAGACAGCAAGTGGACATAGTCTGAACGATTTTCTGAGAGTCGGGCCTCAACTTCAGGATACAGTCTTTACAATCTTGACCCGCTTCAGGAAGCACAAGTACGTTATCATTGCCGACATTGCCTAAATGTACAGACAAATTTGGGTTGATGAGCGAGACACTCATTGGCAATGCGTTTTTTTGGCGGCCCACACCTGAACAACCACTTATTACATATCGATTGCAAACAGTCACATATGGAACTAGTTGTGCGCCCTATCTTGCGGTGAAATGTCTACAGCAGCTTGCAGTTGATGAGGCGTCAAATTACCCAATAGGATCTGAGATAACACTCCGTGATTTCTATGTAGACAACTTGATAAGTGGTGCAGATAGTGTAGCTGAAGTGATGGAAATCAAGCATCAAACCATTAATTTATTGAAATGCGTGGGTTTTCCTTTACGAAAGTTTGCATCGAACACACCTGAAATCCTCGAAAATATTGCACCAGAAGACAGGGAAGAATTAATTCGTTTCCATGACACAGAGTTCATCAAAGCTCTAGGTTTGAAATGGTCTCCATCAAACGACTGCTTTCTATTTGAATTTATGGTCGACAATTGCGCTAAACATACAAAACGTTCTATACTATCGAAATTGTCAAGTTTTTTTGACCCAATAGGTCTTCTCAGCGCAATTATTGTTACATGCAAAATTCTCATGCAACAGCTATGGACGCTGAAATCTAACTTCAATAACTTCAATAGCCAACTTTCACATTTGAAAGAACTGAAAATTTCCAGGTATGCAAAAATTTACAATGATACAGAATTTCATGTCTTTGCAGACGCAAGCACAAAGGCATACGGAGCGTGCATTTACGCAGTGTGGAGTGAATCCAGCGGCAGACAGTCATCTGTACTTTGTGCCAAGTCGAAGGTAGCGCCAGCAAGGGAGATAACCCTTCCCAGATTGGAGCTTTGTGCCGCTTTGTTAGCAGCAGAACTGATTTCCACAGTAAGCAACATATTTAAGGCTCCAGGGCTAAATGTGTATTACTGGTCAGATAGCACAATTGCACTCGCTTGGATATCGGGACAACCATCGAGGTGGAATGTATTTGTGGCCAACAGAGTGGCCAAAATACAACAACTCACCAAAGGTTTTACCTGGAGTCATGTGCCAACAGATGAGAATCCCGCTGATATCGTGTCACGTGGAACGTACCCCATCGAACTTGTTAACAATACATTTTGGTGGTTCGGACCAGACTTTCTTCAACATCCTCGAGATGACTGGCCATCAGAAGCACCCATAATATTTGAGGAATTGCCGGACCAACGGCGTCATCGAATTGCGCTAATTGCTACCCCCATTACAGACCTCATTAGTAGTCACAAATATGCCAATAATTATATGAAATTGCTAAGAATTTTTGCTTATGTTAATAGATTTACTCGTGGGTGTCGAAAGCAGCCAACATCCAATGACAGAAGCGCCATATCGGCATTAAAGCTGGAAGAAGCACTGGAAATAATTTGCAGACATATTCAACACATCGCTTTCTCCGAAGACATTCGCGTAATTCAGAAAGGTAAACTAAAAACCAACTCAAAGCTATTATCGTTGTCGCCATTTCTGCACAACAACTTGCTTAGAGTTGGAAGACGGCTCGCACATTCATTACTGCCGTTCAGTAGTAAACATCCAATTATACTACCCTCATCTCATCCTTTTGTATACACACTAATTCGACATTTTCATCATCACCACCTGCACGCCGGGACTCAAACACTTCAAAACATACTGAGAAATAAATTTTGGATTATTAATGCTCGGAACACTATAAGAGGTATTATTCAAGAGTGTATACTCTGCTATCGCACTAATCCAATGACTGCTCATTAAATAATGGGACAACTTCCTAGTGATCGCGTTCAACAAACGCATCCGTTTGAAGTAACTGGAGTGGACTATTTTTGGACAGTTTTTATTACTCAGAGAATTCGGGGTCGTACTCCAATTAAAACTTATATTGCGGTTTTCATATGTTTTGTGACTAAGGCAGTGCATCTGGAGGTTGTACCTGACCTCTCTACTCAAGCGTTCATTGCTGCGTTAAAGAGATTTATCGCCCGACGAGGTAAATGCCGAAAAATAGTGTCCGACAATGCGACTAATTTTGTTGGTGCCAATCGAGAGTTGCGCGAGCTTCTCTTCGAATTCACTCGAAACCCACATTGTAAACAGGTGCATCGTACCTGTTTAGAGAGCGGCATTGAATGGAAATTCATCCCGCCCAGGTCCCCTCACTTTGGTGGATTATGGGAGAGCTCAGTTAAACTGGCAAAATACTTCCTTCGCCGTGCTATAGGAACTCATATCTTGACATTAGACGAACTACAGACTGTTTGCTGCCAGGCCGAAGCGATCATCAACAGCCGTCCACTTACACCAATGTCGGCTGATGCCAACGATTTAACGCCATTAACGCCTGCTCATTTTTCAATAGGTCGATCTTTGACAACCATTCCAGACTCCATATCAGCTAACATCAACACAAACTTACTTAAGCGTTATCAAATGGTTCAACACATACATCAACAATTTTGGGAAAGATGGCACCGCGAGTATCTTAGCGATCTGCAACAACGTACTAAATGGAAATTGGAAAGCCGTAACCTAAAAATAAATGACATGGTTTTGCTAAAGGACGAAAACATGCCCCCACTGAAATGGGCAATCGGTCGTATAACTGAAGTTACCACTGGTGAGGACGGTCATGTTCGTGTGGTCAATGTTAAAACTGCCAATGGTCAACAGAAACGAGCAATAACTAGAATTTGCAAACTACCTGAAGGTAGTATTCATTAAACTATCTTGGAGTCTTTGACTCCAACCGGGAGAGGATGTTAAGGACTTGGCCGTACATAATTTTCTTCGCCATATGCTAACATCTCCATCTACAGCTTGTCACACCTTAATGCTTAACAATTTGGTGTTCATCGCT
>NW_023458561.1:6043517-6048458 GCF_013731165.1 Rhagoletis pomonella | reverse complement strand
TGTCCCGTTAAAATGTTAAATTTATCATTGAATTGATCTCATCCAGAGTTTTTCAATATTTCATAAAGGCTTTGACGAGTAACCCAAACGATATTTGATCTCGTTCCTATAAAGAAAATCTATATATATAAAAATGAAATGTTTTTCGTATGACGGCGATGCCTGACCAAATGGCTGAACTGATTTCAATTCTGTAAAACGCACTTTTTTGGACCTTCTGTGTGGATGGTTTTTCGATTTAAAAAAAATTGAAACTTTTTTTTGTTGTTGTCGAAAAATGAAGAATGCTGAGACGTCACGATTTCACAATTTCATAGAGTTTTCTGTACATTAAATGTTACTAACCTACTAAGAAGCTAGCCCGATTTGGTTCATATTCCTAAAAACTGCATTTAGTTGCAGATTGGGCTCATATTTAGAACACTTTTAAGTCAAGTGAAAAGGAATATTTGGACAAAAAAATTACACGATAGAATGCGCTGGGGTAGAAATATTCCTAACGTTCTTGAACAGTGGGAGAATGATGGATATCTACACATATACACAATAAAATATTGAAATCCCTTTTTTGAGTGCACCATTATATCTCTTAAAGCAACTACGCTGGAGAACTGAAACTTGGCACGAATGCATAAATTGTAAATACCTTACTTACGGCGAAAACTGGAAGCTATTGGAAAAGGGGGCGTGGCAACTCCCATACATACTGAACATCTGCTATCGCTTATATCTGGAAGCGCTTACGCCAACCTCCTGAAATTTGACACAGCTACATATGTTATCAATACCGAACTTATGGTGTAAATTGGCGGGTATAGAAAAAGGGGGCATGGCACCTCTCATATAAACTGAACTTCTCATATTGTTTATGTCTGGAACCGCTTATGCTAAAGTTTTGAAATTTGACAAAGCTACATACATATGTTATCAGTAGCGTACTCATGGCGAAAAGTGGCAGATATTGGAAAAGGGGGCGTGGCACCTCCCATACAAAGTTAATTTCTCATATCGCCTTTCTCTGGAACCGCCTTATGCTAACGCCCTAAATTTCAATCAGCCACATATGTCATCAATACCTTACTTTCAGAGAAAAGTGGCAGGTATTGGAAAAGGGGGCGGGGCGCCTCCCATACAAACTGAAATTCTCATATCGCTTGTGGCTGGAACCGCTTAAGCCAACGTCCTGAAATTTGACACAGCTATATATCGCACACCGTCTTCAAAAGAGTCACAGCTCAAAATTTGGCATTTTTGAGATTACCTTTCAGCAAAAGCTGGAGCAAATTTTTGTTATAATTTGTTACAAAAACCTAAGGTAAAGTCGCCCTTTCCCATATGATTATCCTGTGCTAAGAAATAGTTTTTCGCATTTTCTGACAAACGTGTTATTTTGAGTTGTGACTCTTTTGAAGACGGTGTGCGATATGTTATTAATACCATATGACGGAGAGTGGCAGGTTTTGGAAAAGGGGGCATGGTACCTCCCATAAAGACTGAAGTTTTCACAACGCTTATCCCTGGAACTGTTTAAGCTAACGTTCTGAAATTTGACACAGCTACATATATTGTCAATAACGAACTTACTTGTGTCTTCATTAGCGTACAGCCATCGCAGGAGATTTGTCAGTTTCATCGCAAGCGAAATGCTCATCGCAGAGAAATTTTGGTACTTGGCATGTTATCGCAGAAGATTTAATTTCAAAAACTGCTTACGACACATAACGAAAATTACTGTATTCGCAAGAATAGCTTACTCCATGTTGTTTTGAGCATACAGGGGGTCCCAGAAGTAACCTTCCAAACTTTAGGGGAAGGTAGTTGGGGGGTGAGCTCTCTGATAAACAAAGAATTTTCAGGTAAAAGTGTTACTGTTTTTGAATATTTAAATTTTTTTTAATTAAAAAAAATCCTGCATTTTCATGTATTTTCTTTAACCAGGCTATACTTAGTAAATTTTTTATGTAAAATACTTCCAGATCGTTGTTTCTCGATACTCAAATGCAATGTAGTTAAAATATATTAAGGAAGCATCATAAAATTAGGACTACTTTGGGATTTTTAACTTTTTGATATTTTCTTCCCCAAATTTGACTATTTCTGCTGAAAAAAAATGTACTGTGATATAACTTTGCATTACATAAAAAGATTGCTCATTTAGTAAAGATTTCAGAAAGGTGCCACTGTTACTGTTTCGAATAGAAAACAAAGTTATAGTCGCTTTTGTGGGCAAAGGACTGAGACACGCTAGAATGTATTTAATAGATTTAAATTTAAGTTGCTCTTGTTACCGACCAACGACATGCTAAATAGTACAAAGGTACATTATTACCTGCTCCTGACATTATTTTATGTTACTTACCGGAATTAGTGAAAGTGGATTTTGTGAAATTGAACCCTTCGAACATTGTGTTATTAATACTATGACAAGATCACGCAGTATACGTCGTATGAATATGCGGATATTCACCTAATTTACGGTGAAGCTGCTCAAAGACTCTTTGCAGAGCGATACCCCAATCGTCGGCATCCGGGTCGTGAAGTATTCGCCCGGACGCATAGAGAAATATAGGAAGGTAAGTGATTTTTAGACCTTTCTTGTTTGCTTGCTTGTTAACTATCATTTTTCACTTTTTTAAGGTCGCATACCTGGAATGCGTGGCGGCGAGACAGGACGCCCTGCAACGGTAGATGTTGAAGTTGTGTTAGAGGAAGTGGAACTAGATCTATCGACTTCAGTGAGAATGATGGAAAGACGGACGGGAATACCAAAAACTACAGTTCACAAAGCTTTAAATGACCATCGATTTCATCCCTACCGCATTCAATGTGTTCAGGCTCTACAAGAAAGAGATTACCTGTCGAGGGTTAAATTTTGCCGTGAAATGTTGCGAATGCATGAATGCAGACACCACTTTTTTAATAAAATAATTTGGAGCGATGAATCATCATGCGAACGTGATGGTTATTTTAATATACATAACCTTCACAGTTGGCAGTCTTCTTCTTCGCCCATCAATCAGCGCCAGATACTCAACATTTTAGTTCAAGTAGGAAGTCAAAATATTTAAATTTAAATCTAACTCTATCCTTACTAATATTATAAATCCGATCATCACGAAATTTTGTATACTGCTGTCATTTAGCCCAACTTAAAATATAGGATAAATTTAATCTCGATTAGACAAGGGGGCGTGGCACCTCTCATACAAATGGATTTTTTCATACTGCATTTCTCAGTAATAATTTTTGATAGATTACTGGAACTTGGTACGGAGATATATAAAATCATTATCTACTCATGGATGAGGGCTGCCACCCTTTAAAAAAATCAAATTTAACTTCAAGAGGCTTAAAAAAGCTGTAGTTCGAATAAATTTGGAAAAGGATTGCCACCTGTTTGCAAAGTCAAGTTTAAATTAATTATACGCAAGCTATCTGAAGAATTAAAATATGGTTGCCTAACGAAATATTGCTAAGTAAGCTTTAGTTTGAAAGTTTTGAATAAACTTTAAATCTTTCGCAAGGGTTGCCACCTTTTTAAAATAAAATTCAATTATTTTAAATTAAGTATTGCAGTAAAAGACGCGCAATGGTCCTGGCGGTGGATTTATCGGTGGTGATTTGAGATTTACCCCTGCACAACTCAATCCTGGTGTCTCCGACTGAAGCTTCAACGCATAATAATACTGACAAAACACATCCATTGGGCCAATCATAACAAGAGTTCGATATACTCAGTGGTGCAGCAGATGGATTTAATCTGATATTCACGGCAATTTTTCTAACTTGGCGATTAGCCAAAGTGGATCATAAATAAGATCTTTTGTAATAACTTAACTCCAGCGCCAACTGGCAAGTGAAATTGTGAAACTACACTATCCTGAGGGCCATTCAAAAGCACACAAAAAACTTTGTTAAAATCGTTCCGGGCATTTAGGAGGATTTCACTGACAAACACACATACAAGAGATTTATATGTATGTGTTTGTACGGTGACACGACCTCTTTCCAAATAGCCCATTTTTCTCCATGAGTATAAGATTATATCGCCGGACCAAGTTCCAGTATTTTACCATGAACACTTCCAGAGATATGCAATATGAAAAAATTGGTTTGTATGGGAGGTGCCACGCTCCCTTTATACATCGAAATTTTGTTTAGCCTATAACCATCCTTAAGGCATCTGGGGCAGGTGTCTGAAATTTCAAAAAAATCGGTTCGGCCGTTTTCGAGCTTTGCGAACACATAAATAACGGCTTTCAAAATATATATTAGTATAGAAGATTGGTATGAATCTAAATGATTTTGAATAAATTCAAACTATTCAATATTTTAATTGATTTATTATAATATGGGTATCAATCGAAATGGGTTTTCAAGGGCTTCATTTCAGTATTACATGTAAGAGGTTTACAGCTGTTTAAATCGCAAATTCAGTTCAGGGGATACGTTAATTGAAAAAGTATGACAAACAAAGTTTTTGTTTGAAAATATAAAATGGTTAAACAAATTTTAAACCTCCTGTTTTTTAATTGAGTTTTCTTGAAATAAATTTTACTCAATGAAGCACGTAGAAATTTCATACACTCAGCGAAGCGGGTGAGGGCGATCTAGTAATGAAATAAATAGAATTATAATAATAGAATAATTGGCATGGCGAATGCCTAACGCTGACGAGTTGAAATGATAAGATTAGTAGCCTCATGGCTCTTCGAAATTTACCTTTTGAGCAGTAGCGCCGGCGTCGCCGCCGCCGCCGAATATTTATGAAGTTGACCACGCCGCCGCCGCAAAACCTGTCGGCGTAAACCTCTCTATATACATATGTAGACAGGCAAGCATCATTCGACTAGATTTCTAAATTGCATTGAGCGATCGTTACTTTCTTTTTAATTTTTGGGAAAGGGTAAAATTTCTTGTGAAAATTTTGAAGAATTTTTT
>NW_023458561.1:6040320-6043417 GCF_013731165.1 Rhagoletis pomonella | reverse complement strand
TTTTTTTTTTATTTATGGATCACTATTATAAAATCACATAACGCTATTTGCAAGTGGACTACTCATTTGTGCAATGTTAAAAAAAATTCAACAAACTTTCGTACAAATTTCGAACTTTTAAAAATTCTAAAAAATCAATCGACATTTTTAGCCATTTGAAACGTGTACTTTATTCTACTAGAATTCAATGGGCTACAAAGCTGCATGCTCAGAATTTAATTAAAAAACTCGAAATTTTAACGAAAATTTGTAGATATTTTTTTTTTAATTGCACAAATTTTTAAGGCAGTGTCACTCGATTGGTACATTTGTACAGATTTTAAATTTTTATATTGGGCTATTGGTAAAAAAAAGTGGGCCATTTTTTTTGCATTCAAAAGATGTTCTATTGAAAAATTTCAATAAATTAATTTTCGTGATAGGGATAGTGAAAAATATTTTGGGTGTTCAAACAATTGGGATACGATTTACACCAAATTTTAGCAAATACCCAATCGTGTGACACTGCCTTTAAACTTGTATTTATACGGATGTTGGTAAAGAACGAACTATAAAAAACTAACCGAAATTAAATAACAACAAAAATAATATTTTAAAACTGGTCAAAATTTGGTGCGGATATAATTTTTTCAACTACTGTACATAAGTTGGCTATGATTACTCGGCCGTGCTATCATAGTAGCACAATGCCACTCATATTTGACTAACAAACAAACTACGGGCAGGAATTTCAAGATTTCAACCCTGTTTTTATGAAAAATTTTATTTTTATCAGTATTTTTTTTTAATCAAAATATGTTGAAATAAAAGTGAAATTAAAAAAAATTTTGCCAGATCAGTCGATCTGAAGTATGATGTGTTTTTTTGGTCATGAACTCTTGCTCTATGTTGTGATCGTTTTTTCTGATAAATTAAGCAATTTACATACAAGCATATATATAGTTTAACTTGATATTTTATTGTAAATACCTTTACAAACCTCTTTTCCTTGCAAGAGTCCATTTTTGTTTACTTTCACATTTGACATGTCTCCTCTTCGCAAAAATAATCGGTACAACTTGTTCGAACACCAAAAATTTATCCGTTTAATCCGAGATTATTTTTTAATTACAGATCAATGAGGGAGAAATTTTGTATTGCTAATACGTTTTTTTTAAATTAAAAACGAGGATAATGTCTACATATGTAAACGTACTTTTTGCGCGATTAGCATAGTAGTATTATATAAATATAAATTAGACACATTTAAAAATATACATTTGCGATCAGCTTATTAAGCCAGCAGCGTTTTGATAAATTTTGGCAATTTTTCTTTTGTTTATTTAATTTGTTATTTAATTACACTGGATCACAAATTTTAATTTGGTTTTTGTTCTCCAGACGCCACTATCCAATTTCTATGTTGAATTGAAATATTTGCAATTTACCGCTATTCAGCTTAAAGCAAAAATTGGTTCCTTTTAATCACGTATATATATGTACACATATGTATGTGACATAACAAACTTACACCGTTTACTATGGTTCTGTCATTCTAGTTTGAAACAGCCGATATTCACGAACAAGATCAATTTAGGAATTTTTTTGTTTATTCTTTAAATGAATAGCCAAATCATGGATGTGAGGTAACGGATAACGACCGCGTATAGTAATGCAATTAACTGCCTTATTATGCATCTCGAACGTTATGCAGCGCGAGCGCTTCGTCTGCAAGGTAAGGCTGGGTAACTCATTGAATTTTAGCGAGTTAACTCAATGACTCAAGCCCATTTTCATGAGTCAGCTCTGTGAGGTGGCACAATTGAGCTATGACGCTCTGCTGTCGAGGCAACACAGCCTAGTAGAGTTGGTTAGCACTTTTAGTTGCAGTGTTGCCACAAAAAATTTACCAAATTCCTCAAAAACAAATGAAAAATCCGAACAAATTACTCAAAAATTTCTTATTACAGATATGAGTATTGTGTACTACATACTATCTACAGGTACTTAGTATAAAAATTAATTACATTTTCCAATTAATTTGCTACATTTGTTCTTGCGGCTCAAATAAAGTATCACCGTTATTTTTTATGCCTTGGTTTGTATAAAATATTGTTGTCTTTGTTACAAGCGGATCTGAGCTGCATACGTGGTTAGTTCGTGTAATGCAAATTATATGAAACTTAACCTTAAAAAATGTAAAGTTATGTGTTTCTCTTGAAGGGCAGTTCGACCAGCTGTTTACTCAATTTTAAATTATAATGAGGAGCAGGTAGCCAATTTTGTCGATCTTGGTATCACCATGGATTCCAAACTCAATTTCAACCTTCATATTAATATTACAGTCAATAAAGCCAAAGGCGTTTTTGCATTTGTAAAGCGTTGGTCAAAAGAGTTCAAAGATCCTTATGTTATAAAAGCTCTTTTTACCGCTTTAGTTAGACCTATACTAGAATACGGATCTATTTATTGTTTTGAGTCCCCGGTACCAAGTTCATTCAGATAGGACTGAATCAATTCAAAAACAATTATTGCTTTTTGCAAATTAATGACAGGCTTGACTAATAGCCCGGTCCTTCTGGCTGAGGTAAATTTTAATATTCCCTCTCGAGAGTCAAGACACTTTCGACCTCTATTTTAGGAGCCTGCAAAACTAATTTTGAACTAAACGAATCATTCCGTGGTTTATATCAAGATTTTAACACTCATTCCAGCATGTTTGACATATCGGACTCGATTTTTGCTATAAAGAAAACTATCATTTCCACTCTCAATAATTGAAATACTGTCTTTAGCACATCCAATCAGGTGATAAATTTGATTCTGTAGCTGAATAGTTTTAGATCTCGACACTTAACAAACTACTGTTTCCACGACTGGAAAGCAATGGAAGAGAAGAAGTTATCATCTAAAATGTTTATTTTCAAAACTAAAACGAAACAATTTAGAATTTTTACCATACAAATTATAAAGCTTCGAAGTACAGTGAAACCTCCCTTGGGCGGACACTCACCGTCAGCCATTTTTTGTCCGCCCAAGAGAGGTGTCCGCTCAATGGAACGGTTGCTTATTTTAGAACTTTTTAATGTTTTAATTAATTAAATAGTCACTATTTCTT
>NW_023458561.1:6036476-6040220 GCF_013731165.1 Rhagoletis pomonella | reverse complement strand
AGTATGAAAATATAATTTTTAAGAGTTTCGTTATAGACTGTCCTATCTACATACATATGTATCTATATAAAAAATGGTAGCTGTTTTTGTTGTTCGGACTGAACCCAAAAACCACTGGATAGAGTTCAGTCAAATTGTCGGTGGTTATACCTTTCACATATGGTCCTATTATAGACTAACTACTAGAAAACTCGCTTGGTGGCACTGGAGTTGAGTCATTTATAAGGGTCGTATTTATTGGCCGATTTCGTTCAAATTCGCAATGTGAGCCTCCTGTGTGATGACTTCGTTTGCAAGAAATGGATCTACTAGGTGGTGCTGGAGGCGAGATATGTAGAAAATCCTTATTTTTAATACAACCTGGTTGAAATTTATAGTACGTAATCATTTCATGAGAAGCAATGGTTTTGCAGAAAAGAGACCCAAGGATGGCGCTGCAGCCGCCTCCTTTGGCCCTATGCTTATTTTATATGAATTTACTTTTCAGATGGCTAAATGAAATTGTGTAAGCGCACGTTTGTCTGACGCCCTCCCTTAATGCGATCTTGCATTTACCTCCGAAATTTCTCGGTGCGGCCGTCATTGGATCAGTAAGACTCAAAGAAACCAGTTCATAAATAAGTATTAAGAAGAATTGTAAAAGTGGCTAATTGACAAAGAAAAATTCGATTACATCCATCCAAGAAGGAACACGGTTGGTATATCAATGGCTTAATTAGAACGATATTCAAGAGATCACACCACTCATTTAGCCAATGTACGGGAAAGCTTTTCATCCTGTGGGGCAGTGAGGATTTTTGGTCCTATAACAGAAAACGCTCATCTGTGCTCTTAGGTTTCCTTATAAGGACCAAAGTTGTAGTTGCAAGTTCAAAGAAGATTATGCACGCTTGGCAGATTTCACAGGTGGAAATAAGACCATCGGCAAAGCTCATGACATCGAAAGGGATTAGTATTCTATATGGCATCAAAGCGCTACTATTTTTGGCCTATGTACGAGGAGCATTCTGCTCTTTAGTCGTTTAAATTTTTTTACTTTACAGACCGTTTTATCTTTTAAACGCTATTTTCGCATTGGCCCATGCAAAAGTTCTTATTAGGCGCCGCGAAGAAAGCGGGCATTGGCTAGTAATAATATAATTATGTCTTATGGTTATTCTCCGTTTACCCGTCTGCCAGTAACCATATTAGTTAAAAATATCACTATCATTATTTCTATTCACTGTACATGAAATTCATGCATAGAAATAGCAACACTATAAACAATAACAAAGATTATAATTAACACTAAATATATGCAGTATGTACCATTCTTTACGGTTTCACATATACACCGAGAAAATGATTCAGGTAAAACCCACGTATTCAAAACAAATTGCAAAACAAACATTTTTGAAATAATTTTACTTCATACAAATTAAAAATACACTACTTGTATAACAGGCTTTAAAACGTAATCTTCGCAAAATAAGAACGAACATTATATCATATTTTGTCTTTTGACAGAGGAGAACATTTGAAATGAAAAAAATTACGCCAAAAATGAGCCTTTTTAAAACTAAAATGAAACGTTTTAGAATATTGTTCCTACAAATTGTAGTGCGAGACAATTTTCCACCAGAAAAGTAAAACGAAGAACGTCTAAAATGAAAATGAAAATTTCGTTTCTGTCAATTAAACATGAGAATGGTTTAAAACGAAAACGTTTAGTATTAGAATTTTTAAAGCTACTTATAAAACTGAAATACTTTTCATCTGTTTGTATTATTTGTCAAAAAAATTTTGTGCAGATGATTCCAGCTACATTCATACATATGTATGAGCAAAAGGGTGCGGAAATATGATATCGTTACGCCACTTAATGAAAGGGACGTTGATTAGAGAAAAACTTTGGTAAGACTTGCTTACAAAAACAAATTCTAATCCGTTATTTAATAATAATTGTAATTGTATATTACAGGATCTAACCAGCGTTAATCAAAATTATCAAGGCCCGTGGAGAAAAAGCCAGAATATGTACATATCTTTCCGTTATTAAGTTGTGAACTAATTAATACATATGTAAGTATGTCTACATATGCACGCATATCAATAAATGTATGACAATGTATAATTTTAAATATCAAATGTCTTTGTGTTCTAATCAAAATAGAAATTCAAAATCATATTTGAAAACGCATACATATTTTGGAATATTAAATAAACATTTTAGAATCTCATCTGAATATGAGAATTTTCAATTATCAAACGATCGTTTTAAAAAGCGATTTGAAAATGTTAATTTTAAAAACTAAAACATACATTTTAGAATATGAATTGAGGATGTTTTTTTCTCAAAACTAAAATAAATATTGTACCTAAGTGCAAAACCTGGGTGAAAACGTTTTTAAAAATAAAACCTTCCATACAAATTTGAAAACGTAAATTTCTCTGTGTACCCTATAAATCATTGGACAAGTAAATTACATCATTCTAAGCTAACATTGTAAAATTTAATAAGCCCAAATTTTATTTTATAAGTCTGAGCAGATATGTACATAAATGTATACATACTTTCTTTGATACATGCAAGTACTAAAAGTTTCGCCTTTGAAACAAAACAGTATTTAGCCTACTTTTGATAATATACGTATGCACCTAATAGTTATGCCGTATGTAGGGTAAAAATAAAAACAAAAACAGGAATTGAGCAAACAACGAACGTGGACAATAATAATACTTTCTTGTATGTTTTGTACTTAGTTTTCACTTGTTATATTTGCTTTTGTTCTTCATCGAGAATTTCCTGTATAATTCACCAACGAGGTTATATTATATAAATATTCTCAACCATATGTCTGCGTATATAGCCAAAAACTCCATAATTTTACGCTTCGATAAAAAATAAAATACTTAGAACCATAATAAAAGAAAACTAAAATCACTGAACAAGAAGGTTCCATTTCCGTATTGATATATCTTTAAAGAACCTCATCGACATCAATTACCCCACTGTGGTGCGTTTTGAAGTATTATCGATACGTTTCGATATACATACATATGTATGTATTAGGAATGTTAACCCGGGATCCCGGAATCCCGATATTGCCTAGAACCCCGGGATTTTCGGGATTTATAATTTACACTGGTGGCAATAAGTTTTGGCTATATTTCTTTTGTTTATTTAATATTTAACATATTTTTTTATAAATGTATATATACATATAAAACCTTGCAGCAAGCAATTTTGCACAAAAAAAATCAATATATTCGCCAAACCAAGGCCAAATATAGTAAAATTGCGTTCTTAATTTTTCTCTCTGACGTCAGGATTTTTAAAAAGAACTTTGAAATTTGAAAGATATGAGTAATTAAAATTATGATTTAAAAATTTCAGTGCAATATATTCAAGAAACCAGTATGGGTATCAAATGAAAGAGAAGACTCTGTAGAGTTAAAACACATTAAATTTTTTGGTTCGTAAGGGACCGGTAGGTATTGAAAATACCCTTTTATAATTTTATCCTTGAATATCCTTAAAATTTTTCAATACTTATTTTTGAAAAAATTATATGTTAAGGACTAACTTTATTAGCTTAAAAAATTAAACTAGATTAAAGGATCATTTTCCATTTATATTCGTCCATGTGAACCCAAAAAAAAATTATTTAATTTGGTACGCATACTTGTTTTACATACAGTTTTTTACATTGCACTGAATTTTTTTAAATAAATCTTGGAATTAACCATATCAGTGAAATTATA
>NW_023458561.1:6000315-6036376 GCF_013731165.1 Rhagoletis pomonella | reverse complement strand
ACATACATTGGGCTACGCAAAGCAGTACACAGCAAACGATCATTGTTTCACGTTATTATCAGAAATTTGTATAATTCAAATATAAACCTATCAAAATCGATACGTATATCTCGTATCTACCTGAACCCAACGTTAACGTAGTATTTTAACACCAGCACTTCACGGTGCTTATTTTAATTTCTACGCAAGTTAACGGCACGGCTTACTACGTAAGCACCTTAAGACCAAACGTATTTGGTCAACCATCAAACAGTGTGTTATCCTTTACCTCGAAGCGCGTTTACGTCGTCTCGCTTACGAAACGCCTAGGAAAGCTCACACAATAATTCAATATCCAACAATCCGTATCTACATCATCTTTATCGCGTCTACATCGCTCCGCGTACGTAACGCGTTTATGCAAATTTCAGTTTGTGAAATCGCATTCACCAAAGTCTTTTCTCAAAAATCGCGTTCACGTCGTATCGCTTACGTAACGCGGAGAAAAGCTCAATATTCAAATAACTCCGTCGTCTCTTCTTTATTACAATCGCGTTTTACATCGTCTCGCGTACGTAATGCATAAAGAAACTTCGCCGAAGGGTTAATATTTGAAATAGCACCCGTTCTATTTTTTAACCAAAAACCGCGTGCACGTCGTATCGCTTACGTCACGCATAGCGAGGTTATATCAAGTTCTTTAATTTATAGCGAATTTTCGAGCGCTACTCCGTAGCTTTGTCTCGGTTCCAATCTTAATTAAAAGCTGTTTAGCCTCCACCATGTCGCTGAATCAGACATTATCTGCAAAGTTTATCTTTGAATCGAACAGTGTTATTCAATTCTGTTCAAACTTCGAACAAGAGGATGTTGAGGACCATACCGACTCAATACTTGAAGTAAAATTGAAGGAGCTGAATACACGCTGGGAAAGTTTACGTGCCTCTTATGCAAATGTTTGCATAGCGGAAAACTCGCAAGTTTCCGAAGAATTCAAATCCAACGCGCACGATAAATTTCAGCTTTGTGCAGATACCTTTTACATGTGCAAAGCACAAATTTTAGATCAACTCAAACTCGTTCAAGGAACTCCAACCAAAAATCTGAGTTTCAATCAATCCACCCAGTCCCATTCAGGCACTTCAATAACTTGCATCAAAGTGCCTCCATGTGATACGGAGGTTTTCTACGGCAGTTACGAAGACTGGCCTTCGTTTCGTGACATGTTCACGGCCGTATATCTGAACCATCCGAAACTTACCCCTGCCCAGAAACTTTATCATCTCCGTAATAAAACGCGAGGAAAGGCAGGTGGTATCGTCAAACGGTAAAAGTTATGTGACGAAAATTTTGCACAAGCGTGGGAAGCACTGCGGGCACGCTACGATAACAAACGAATGTTAGTCGACATTCAGTTGAAAACCTTATTCAACATACCAGCTGAAAATTCAGAAAATAGTGAGGCCATTCAAAGGGTCCAGACAACGATAACTGATTGCCTTTCCTCTCTGACCTCCCAAGTCGTTTCAGTTGCTAATTGGGATCCAATCCTCATCTTCTTATGTTCTACCAAACTCCCAGATGAGACGCTTGCCCTCTGGGAGCAATCTCTTAACTCGCGAAAAGAACTACCCTTGTGGTCACATATGGATGAGTTTTTAACCAAACGTTACTAGGTGGTAGAAAAATTAAGCAGCATTCGATCTACCAAGAGTAGACATTCATTTCCCGCACGACTCAATAAAGTCCAAACCTATCATTCAAAAGAAAATCTAGCTTTCAAATGCAAACTGTGCAATCATCCTCATTCATTAAGAAATTGTCAAAAATTCCAACAACTTAGCATTCACGAGCGGAAAAAGTTTGTTGAGAAAAACAACTATTGTGCCAATTGCCTGGCATATAATCATTTATTAAAGGACTGCAAAAGCACCCATAAATGCTTCCATTGCAGAAAATCGCATCACAGCTTACTGCACCCTGAGTCCAATTCAACCACGAAGCCTAATGCTCGACCACCGCTAGCAAAAGCGGCCAATCACTCAACTTCGTTATTGCATACGCAATCAAACCAATCAAATTCAACCCAGTCGAAACATCAAATTTTCGAACTATCGCAGAACAGCAGCCCTACAACCGGGGGCTCTCCGGATGTGATACAAACCAACTTCGCTAGAAATAATGAAACCACGTTATTACCTACGGCAATAATACATGTAAAGCACTTAGGCGAGTTATATTCACTCAAAGCGCTCATCGACCAGGGGTCGCAAAAAACTTTCATATCGGAGAAAGCACAAAAAAGGTTGCAATTTCCGACCACCAAAGAAACTTCTCCATAACAGGAATGGGGGGTTCCATGGTGCAACCGCGCCTGCCATCTTATACTTTTTTCAAAAAGAAAGAATACCAGCATAGAAGCCAAGGCAATCGTTCTTCGAAAATTAACCAGTTTTCTTCCAACCTTCCACCAATATCTCCGAAACAATCGACATAGATCTTGCCTATCCACATTTCTTTAAACCCTCGCAAATTGATATCGTTCTTGGCAGCGATCTAATGCCACAAATTCTTCAAGACGTTGTCAAACACAATGTCTTCGGAAATCTTTTAGCGCAAAATTCGATATTCGGGTGGTACCTAAGTGGACCCACCAAACGAGAAGTCATTTCATCGTATCACACTCATGTCGTTGAGGATAGTGAAGACTTAAATTCCCAACTCAAAAGATTTTGGGAAATCGAAGAGTTGCCCGAGCACCATCCGCCATATGAAGATGACGTTTTTTGTGAGAACCTTTATCTCAACACCACATACCGGCAAGAAGACGGGCGCAACGTTGTGCGTCTTCCGTTCAAAAGAACATTTCCATCGCAGCTCAAGCTGGGTCGTTCGCGCTCAAAAGCCATCAGCCAAGCATTTCGTATGGAACATACCCTTAACAAAAATCCCGGCCCAAAAGATGAGTACACGCAAGTACTTGAAGAATATCTAACTCTTAGGCATATGAAACCCACTCCGTCTGAAGAAATCCATGACAGCGGAACCTACTTGTCATTTTATTTACCTCATCACTCGGGCATCCGTGCCGAAAGCAAAACAACCAAAGTGAGAGTGGTATTCAATGCCTCCAAACCGTCCGAGACGGGACGGCCCAAGCTTACAAACCGATTTGATGGTTGTAATACTAAATTGGCGTCTCTATAAATACGTATTCAATGGAAACATCCAAAAAATGTACCGGCAGATCCTAGTACATGAGCAAGATCAACCATTTCAACGCATTCTATTCCGTAGGAATAATGATAGCAAACTTCGAGACTTTGCACTCAAAACCGTCACGTTCGGCGTAAAATGTGCCCCATATTTGGCCATCCGCACCTTACATCAGTTGGCAACGGATTCGCAGCGCATGTATCCATTAGCCAAACGCATTCTTACCGAAGAGACGTATGTCGATGACATATTATCAGGAGGTCACGATATTCAATCCTCCTTAGAGGCACCAGCTCAACTTATTCCGTGTTTATTATCGGCTGGATTTCCACTGAAAAAGATCACAGCCAATCACCCGGAACTTCTAAACAATATTCCTACAGAAGATCTACTAGACAAAAATTTTCTCAAATTTGATTGTTCAAGTTCCACGAAAACGCTAGGCATACGCTGGAATGCCTTAAACGATTCGTTCTCATATTCTATTTAGCCCATACATCCATCAGCAAATGCAACAAAACGTCAAATTCTTTCGTCGGTGTCGAAACTTTTTGACCCGGCAGGGTGGCTATCGCCCATCATAATCCAATCAAAAATGCTATTACAACAATTATGGCTGGAAGGCATAGGATGGGACGAATGCGTTAAACCACTTTCGTTACACAAATGGAATCAATTCCTGGCAGATTTACCAGCCATTGAACAAATCCAAATACCTAGATGGACAGAATTCGCTCCCGATCGAAAAGTCCAAATCCATGGATTCTGCGACGCTTCCGAGAAAGCTTATTGCGCAGCGATTATATTCGGACTCAGTCACACGAGAATCATGTAACCTCTCAGTTACTTTGCTCCAAATCGAAAGTAGCTCCATTACAAACAATAAGCCTTCCGCGCTTGGAGTTATGTGGAGCAGTTCTGTTATCGAAAGCAATAAAAACCGTTCTTTCACAACTTCCTCTAGAAAAATATGAGCTATTTCTTTGGTGTGATTCCTCAATAGTGCTCTCGTGGCTGGAAAAATCACCGTGTACGTGGAAAGTTTATGTCGCCAATCGAACAGCACAAATAATCCAAAAGGTGGGAAACATCAAATGGAAGTACATTTCATCGAAACAAAACCCTGCGGACTTGGGAACACGTGGCTGCAAGCCACAAGAGTTAATCAACAACACACTCTGGTGGCAGGGGCCCGAATGGCTGTTGAAAGAACAAAAGCACTGGCCAAAATCACTACATCAAAAAGTCATTCCTCCCGAGATTCGAAAAATTACAACTCTTCACACACTAGAAGATCAATCTGACATCCTTAGTCGCTTTTCCTCATGGCCAAGGGCCGTTCGAGTCATCGCATACATATTTCGTTTCTTTAATCGAATCAAATCACACCTAATACAGTCCACACCAGAACCTTCGTATGGAACCGTAGCACTCTCTCAAAACGAAATACAATTTGTAAAAACGCGACTAATCGTACTCGCTCAAAAACGTCATTATCCAGACGAATATTTAAAACTGGCGAACTGCCAACCAATCGCTAAACGGAGTTCGCTCCTTCCCTTGAATCCGTCGCTGGATAAACAGGGCATTCTTAGAGTCAACGGACGCTTGGCAAACGCTCCGCTTTCGTACAACGAAAGGTACCCAATTATTCTACCTTAGTCATCAAGATTTTACTACTTATTTCTCCAGTTTGTACACGCTTTGCTATTGCATGCAGAACATGAACTCATAATCCGAATGGCAAAACAGGAATTCTTCATCCCGAGACTAAGTCCAAAGTCAAACAAATCATTTTCAGTTGCAAAATCTGTACAATTTCTAAACAAAAAATGCGAACACAAATCATGGCAGCATTACCGCCAGAGAGATCTACTTTTTCTTTGCCATTTACTCGAACAGGAATCGATTTTGCAGGTCCTTTCGACATCAAATCAGCGAACACTCGAAAGGCACCTTATATCAAGGGTTACATCTGCGTATTCGTCTGCTTTTCTACAAAAGCAATGCATTTGGAGCTCTGCTCCGATCTTTCGACCAAGGCATTCCAGGCGGCTTTCGCGCGATTTGTCGGTCGACGGGACCTACCTCAAATCATTTTTTCAGACAACGGAAAGAACTTCGTAGGAGCAAGTCGAGCCTTTCAAAAGGATATCAAACAGTTTCTAAAGGAAGCGCCGAATGACATTCGTTCGAAGTATTCCATTCACGGGTTTGAATGGCACTTTATTCCTCCAAACGCACCTCATATAGGCGGCTTATGGGAAGCTGCGGTGAAAAGTGTAAAGCTACATCTGAAAATAATAGCTGGCAATATGCACTTCACCTTTGAGGAATTCACCACCCTACTCGCCCGCATCGAAGCCGTACTTAACTCTCGGCCTTTATCACCTATGTCAGATAATCCACAAGACCTAGTGGCGCTGACCCCGGCCATTTTTTACGAGGTGCACCACTTCTCGCTATCCCAGAACCGGAAGCGGAAAACATCTCCCTTCAGAACCGCTGGGAAAAATTGAAATTGCTCCACCAGCACTTTAGTGTGCGGGGGAAAGAAGAGTACCTGAAAGAACTACACAAACGATACAAGTGGAAATATCCACAAAAAGACCTTACCGTTAATGATTTTGTCGTTATTAAAAACGAATTAACACCACCCAACGAATGGCGTCTAGGAAGAATTGTAAAGGTCTACCTTGGCCCGGACGATAAAGTGCGTGTTGCAGACGTTCAAACGCAACACGGCCTGTTCACCAGACCAATCGTAAAATTATGTCCTCTACCCATTCAGTCAGATGTCCCTAAGACACCACCCTGACAGCAACTTTCAATATCTGAACTTTGTTCTCTCCTAGCCATAAGTTTTCAAAAACCCAAACTAAATCAAGTCTATTTTACAGAAGCAAAATGGTATGCCGCTGCAGCGCAACGCCACCCTAGACGTAAACCAGTTCTGCACCTGCGCTTGGTCCCATTCACCAAGAACACCGCACAGCAGCGTCGCTACTCAACCACACCGCCGTCGCGTAGACGTGAACAAGCTCTTCATCTTCGGCTAGCCCCAGGGAAAAAGGGTGCTACACGACGACGTCGCGATTCAATCACGCCTTCACTAAGTCCACGCGAATCAATTGAGCATCAGCGCGTACCTTCATGCAAGAATAACAATAGAGAACGACCTCGAAAGTTTACTTCGATTCCACTTCTTCGGCGTGCACCAGCTGGACATCCATATGAAGCAGCATGCAACAAAGTCCTTGCACCACAGCATCGTGATCAAACCGTACATTTGTGCTTAGTTTGCCACCGGTATCACGCACTCAGATTTTGCAAGTTTTTCTTGGAGCTGACTATAGAAGATCGCATCCGTTGCGTAGGTAAATTCAAATACTGCTCGAATTGTCTAGCTAGAACACATCGGAAGACACAGTGCACATCGCCTGACAACTGCAAAACCTGTGACCGACCACACCACTCGTTACTACATCGTCCACTACCTGGCGAGCAAACCACGGTCAATCTTTTTACTAATACAACCCGCCGGGCCGTAGCAGAAGGCATCAATGCATTGGAACGAGTACAGGAATCCCTTGCACCTTGCCATGTTTAAGCGACTTACGCACTTAAAATACACCTCTGCTAAAGAGAACGCAGCCACCCTCTTTTCGAACTTACGGCAGTTCGATGTGGCCATGCGACTGCTATAAATAGGGGCACCTTATTGGTTCTTCTTCTGTTCTTCTCCTTTTTCGACCATACGGATTGGACCATCATCGAGAAAGTATCATTTTAACCAACTACATCAACCGAAGGAATTTATCAACTTTATCAACGTGGAGTATTTACCACATACATCATTTACTTTGCTAAGTATCAATTTGAATTATACATCTACATTTCAATTACTGTTTGGAACATCTTTGTGTTATATTTATATTGAATTCTCATTCTTGTACTATTGAACTCATTAAATTGCATATGAATTACATACATGCGCATTTGCATTATTATACAAATACTTGAGTGCTTCACATCGATTACCCTTACACGTGTAGATCCGTACCTACGCGTACCTCTAATAGATTTGAGAAGCAGAGGCCACTTATTCCAGGCCTCAGCAATTTCCCTTCTCAATATCGTACATAGGCGTTTACCTCCGTAAGCCCTCCAGCACCCACTTAAAATATAATAAAGCTTTTGTACATGCGAAGGCCATGCACTTTCATTTGGTATCCCATTTTTTAATCCAGCGAACGGCGAAAATCTTTTAACTTTTTAATAGGTGGCAACCCTACTTAGAAAAATAATACATTCTTGCGCATGTAGAGGCTCAGTCTTTTCGTTGACAGTGATGGTACAGAACTGATGCTTACGTTTATTATGATTGAATATAGTAACTTTATTAACAGGTGGCAACCCTATTAAAAAAATATTGGTGCTTTTCTAGAGGCCAATCCCTCTCATTTGACTTCTCATCCAACGAACGGTGCGGATCTTATAGTCTTTTAGACAGGTGGCAATTCTATTAAAATTCTTCTCTCCTGTCGATACAGAGTTTATTAGAGAAAATCTCGTCAAAATCCGTTCAGTAGTTTTCGAGATTACCGCGATCAAAAAATCTCGACTTTCCTTTATTCTATGTATAGATATAGACGTATTTCATAAGTTTTGATGTGTACGAAAAATAACAATAAATGTAGCAAGGCGAAATGTAGTGCTACTCAAGGCGAATTCATATAAGGTGATATCTTCTTCTTCTTCTTTATTGGCGCTGTAACCTCCTAAGCAATTTTGGCCAAGTCCAAAAACGCCAGGCATTTCTCTTCTGTGCTAACTGACGCCAATTGGAAATGCCAAGTGAAGCCAAGTCCTTCTCCACCTGGTCTTTCCAACGCAGAGGAGGCCTTCCTCTTCCTCTGTTACCAGCATCGCGGCCCGCGTTGAATATTTTCAGAGCAGGAGCGTATCTGTCCATTCGAACGACAGGGCCAAGCCAGCGGAGCCGCTGAATTTTAATTCGCTGCACTATGTCTATATCGTTGTAAAGCTCATACAGCTCGTCGTTAAATTGTCTGCGATATTCTCCATCACCAACGCGTACAGGTCCGTAAATCTTTCGCAGAATCTTTCTCTCGAAAACTTCAAGAGCCACTTCATCATATGCTTTCATTGTCCATGCCTCCGCGCCATACACCAGCACAGGCATGATGAGTGACTTATAGAGTGTGATCTTTGTACGACGAGAGAGGGCTTTACTTCTCATTTGCTTACTCAGCCCAAAGTATCACTTGTTGGCAAAAGTGATTCTCCGTTGGATTTCAAGGCTGACATTATTATTGGTGTTAATGCTGGTTCCCAAATAAACGAAGTCGTCTACTATTTCAAACTTGTAAGTGTCAACAGTGACGTGGGTGCCAAGACGCGTATGCTCTGACTGTTTGTGTGATGACAGGAGATACTTCGTTTTGTGCTCGTTCACCACAAGACCCATTCGCTTTGCTTCTCTATCCAGTCCCGAGAAGGCAGAACAGACGTAGCTCTTGTTTTTACCAATAATATCGATGTCGCCGGCATACGCCAGCAATTGTACGCTCTTGTAAAGTATTGTGGCTGAGCGGTTCAGTTCTGCGGCTCTTATTATCTTCTCCAACATCAGATTAAAGAAATCACACGAAAGGGAGTCCCCTTGTCTGAAACCTCGTTTGGTATCAAATGGCTCGGAGAGGTCCTTCCCTATTCTGACGGAGCTGGTGGTATTGCTCAACCGTATTAGTTTCGCGGGGATAACAAATTCAGACGTCGCGCAGAAAGGAAACTTCTCTTCGTGCTGTCGAAAGCGGCTTTGAAATCTACAAATAGATGGTGTGTGTCGATCCTATTCTCGCGGGTCTTTTCCAAGATTTGGCGTATTGTGAATACCTGATCTATAGTGGATTTTCCAGGCCTAAAGCCACACTGATAAGGTCCAATCAGTTCGTTGACGGTGGGCTTCTGTCTTTCGCACAATACACTCGATAAGACCTTATAAACTATGCATAGAAGGCTGATTCCGCGGTAGTTGGGGCGTATGGCGGGGTCGCCTTTCTTGTGGATTGGATAGAGCACACTTAAATTCCAGTCGTCGGGCATGCGTTCATCTGACCATATTCTGCATACGAGCTGATGCATGCACCTCATCAGCTCCTCGCCGCCGTACTTGAATAGCTCGGCTGGCAGGCCGTCAGCTCCAGCAGCTTTCTTGTTTTTGAGCCGCGTAATCGCTATTCGTACCTCGTCATAGTCAGGCGGTGGGACAGCTACTCCATCATCATCGACTGAGGATCGGGTTCGTCTTCTTCACTACTTTCGGGCGTTCTTCCTGTCGGCCAGCATCTCAAGCTCTTCGCACTCACGTATTTCGGCCTCTCTCTTCTTATTGCGGCAAATACGTCTCGCTTCCTTCTTCAGTTCCCTATAACGATCCCACATGGCTCGCGTTGCGCCCGATCTCAGCACGGCCCTATAGGCGGCGTATTTTTTCTCTGCGGCTGCTTGAAATTCCTCATCGTACCAGTTGTTTTTCCGGGTTCGCTGAAATCCAACTACTTATTCGGCGGCGGTACTTAATGATCGGGAAATGGGGTTCGACTGCTCGCGTATGTCGGATTGTTGAAGAGTGCTCTCAGAGAGCAGGTGTGTTAGTTGAGTGGCGAATAAATTGGCCTAGGCGGATGCGTATCTTGGCTACAACAAGATAGTGTTCCGAGTCGATGTTTGGCCCTCGGAGTGTACGTACGTCTAAAACGCTTGAAGCATGCCTTCCATCTATCACAACATGATCGACTTGGTTTCTCGTTTTTGGATCTGGAGACAGCCATGTAGCTTGGTGGATGTTCTTATGCTGGAACCTAGTACTACATATTACCATGTTTCGGGCCCCGGTGAAGTCGATCAGCCTCAGTCCGTTATCGGATGTTTCGTCGTGGAGGCGGAATTTTCCGACTGTCAAATATCCCTTCCTTGCCCACCTTGGCATTAAAGTCATTAAAGTCGAAGTTATAGCAGCTATTTCGGGAGATCACCACATCTCCTCATCAGACTTCTTTTTTTCCAGACTTCAGCAGGGATCGAACCTGCGTAATCGATGTTCAAAGTCAGAAGCGTTAACCCCTGACCTATGTACATCCCGTAAACGCTTGTTGCTTAAAAATAAAAAATATTAAAAATAAAATATTAATAAGCCACAATAACATTGACAATAAAGAATATCATTTGCGCAAAGAAAAATTTGTAAAGAGCTGTTGGGGAAATAATTCGTCTTTTTCATAAGAGGATACCGAAAATCCAATCGCGTGCCTTTGGCATATCATGAAGACCCTGCTAGCAAATATGCTTGTGTCGAATTGAGTTCTAGAGGTTGCTTGGGGAAGTGTTATCAAAGCAGAACCATTGCCGAATTTAATAAATTTCATGTCGCAGCGCGTAAACGATTTTTAGAAAGCGAAGAAGACTCTGCATGATATTATCATAAAACATATTTTCTGAATTTTTTAGTCCTTAAAATAATATCTCCTTAAATTACTACAACCAAAGTTATGTAAATATTAATAATTTTCCTTTAAAACTAACCAAAATATAAAAAAAACAAGAAAATGCATGTTTCTTTTAATTGGCTAGATTTCAATGTCCGCAACTGTATATTGAAAATACAAACGTCATTTGACTTATGGCATGTGAATTTGTGGTTGCCACACCCAACAAAGTGTATTTAGTGATCAATATTATTGAAGATTTAAGGAAGATTTAACTTAAATCTACTGCCTTTTGAGATTTAATTTTATATGGTAAATCTCAAAATATTTAACGTTAAATCTCGCCAGAGGGCTAAATCTTCATTAAATCTCACAATGGAGACATAGTATTATAAATAAAAGAGACTTAAAGTGAAAGTACATACCATCCATTGCGTCACCGTGACCGTCACCGTCACCATCACCGTTAACGATGCTTATGCGCCAAGTTACACACCATCCGTTTAACGCTGCGTCCGAAAACGCATGAACTCGCTGCTAATCTTTGCAAAATTTGCGTTTTACTTTTGCAATTCTTCTATAGGTATTCCTCCATAATTTTTTAAATTTCGTTTTTCCATAAATCTAAAAATTTTTAAAAACTGAAAAACTTTACGTTCAAACATGTAAACAAAACAGAGAATAGTTGTCACTTAACGCAAATGCATAAGCAAAGTTGAAAGTGGAGCTAATTTGTGTCTCACCGACTCTATCAGCTTTCCATTCAACTTTTTTGACAACTGTGGTGACGGAGACGGCGACGCAATGCACGTTATGTACTTTCACTTTAATGCTTTGGCTTGATACATTTCTGAACGCACCCCACATTTTATTATTGCTCATGCTACGATATTTTATTATATAATGTAGACGAATGTAATTAATGCAACTGGTTTATATAAGTCCGCCATGGCAGGCACCCTTAAATCTATGAGTGTACAAACACTCCACATATGGTTAGCAGTCGCCATGGTGACGGGTTTTTGTTTGTTTACTATTCGCGTTTTCAGGTTGTGTGGACATGTACCCTGCAGTGAAACCCCAAACTAGTCAGGAAAAATACTAATTTACAACTAGAATTTCCTTACTGAAACCGAACTACTACTTCGAAAATGACCAGACTTGTACCAAGTATAAAACGATTTATTCGTGCCCTGTTTTATTTGACTTCGACAGTGTAATACAATAAAGTACACAAAATATTATAACTTTTATTTGGGTATATTGTAAACCATTAAAGTGAGTACGTATTCAATTATACCAGACCTGTTAAATAATGATTAATATTCATAAAAATTATTAATTAGGGCATGTTCTTTTGGATATCCGTTTAATGATTAAATATCCATATTACTTAACAAAAAAAAATTTAATTAATTCATTAATTTTTAATAAAATCATTATTTTGTTAATTTTGATCATTTTCAATTATTTTTGACTTGTTTTAATAACATGATTATAATTATTTGATTAATTTCTATTATTAATCATCAAGGCAAACTATAGACAAAAATTAAGAATATTTAATAACTGCTTGAATTATTTATTTATTGTATTTTTATCCATATCTCAAATTTTAAACATTAATTATTACTTTTGTAAAATTTTAAGAAGAAAAGACTGAAATGTGCAAATTTAATGAATTTAATTTATTTGAATGAAAACTTTTTTTTATTTCAGTTTACTCAAAAATGAACTAAGGTATTCATTTTATTTTTAACTAAAATGTTTTCTATTGCATTTCAATATTATTAAAAAAGAAAAAATATAGTACTTATTGTACCTGAAACCTTTTACTTTTAATAAAATGTATTTAAATTTATGTCCGAAAGTTTGAAATATTTATGAATTTATTTTTCCTTTTAATTAATATTCAAAAATTTAACACTAATTATTGGCAAATCTAAGGCTGCTAAATAAAAATGTGTAATATATTAAAGTGTACTAATTCAAAAGTGTTTTATTGTATATTCATGAATTCATTTTATTTTTTGACTCCCAAAGTAGTGGTTTTAGTCCATAATTGAACTAGTATTTTTCTGTCAATTTTGAACTAGCATGAGACTGGTATATTTCTGACCGAAATCTGACACTTGCCATCTCGTAGGACATTCCTATGTTAAAAATACCAGTTGATTGCAAGGAAAAAAGACAGTTGGCTGACTAGTTGGGCATGTGGTTCATATTAGTTGTGAGGTAAGTTGTTTACAACTAGTACATTTGACTACAGGGTACTGTTGTCACTGAATGAAAAAAGAATATATATATATTTGAACATTTATTGAAAATTTGGTTTGCCAAGATGACGACGGCACAAAATGAAAGTGGGCGAAAGCACGTTATTATTACAGACTTGGATCTATCTGACTGCCACCAACAAATGGAAACAAAATATTCGCAGGATCTTAATCGCAAAGCTCACAAAAAACGACATGCACAAAAACAACTCCATACCATTTCGGGTAATTTTAGCCGTCGTTCTCGGTCAGCAGAGCATCGCTCGGAAGACCACAATGCCAGCCGTGTCAACAGTTACTTCAATGAATTGGTAGCTTATATGAAATACACAAGAGGCCCGTATTTGAAAAATATTTTAATTGTTTTTCTTTCAAGCTTCAATCTAAGGATAAGCAAATGGATACATTGCTTCAACGATTAGCAACCTTGCATAAATTCAATGAACAGTTTGATGCCCAAAACAAAGAACTGCGATTGCACGTACATAATCTTGAAGAGCGCATAGATTCCCTACAGCACGAAATCGCTAATTGTGGCCGTTGTCAGGAGTTAAGTCAACAACTATCCAAATGTTCGACTGAAAAGCAAACTCTTATATCGGATGTAGCTATGATGAAGACTCTGGTTTATCGTCTTAATGTACAAATTGAAAGATATCAGGATCGTTTGCGTGTGTCTAAAAACGGAATGCCTATTGTCACAAATATGAAAAGTAATTCCGATAAAAATGGTACTGGTGACGTGCCCAATCAGAATTTTTCCATTACAGCCTGGGAGGAATGCGCTTTACATACACATACACTTTCTCCATTACTTCAGTCATATGACGAAATGATACGTGACAAAGAACAGTTAATACAACAGTATATGGAAGAATTTGAACACTTCACTGGAGAGCTTAAACGCACCCTAGAAGAAAATAATAGCTTATTGCAGCAAAACGAAAGTCTTCGTCGAGAGGTGGGTTCGTGGCGTGAAGAACGCACTAGATTACAAGCCAAAGCCGATGTTTGTCGGGCGAAAGCTGAAGCGCAAACAAGAAAATGTGACTTGGCCAAGGAAAAGCTTGTGGAAGTAATGCATTGCTACGAACAGAAAATGCAATCACTAGTCCTGGACATGGAGCATTTGCAATCGGCCTACACGCGCTGCAAGAACGAACTTGCATCACTAAAAAGTGTCGCGAAACAATCACCTGACAATATGGCGCACGCCTTGCAAGAATGTAAGGCCCTATCAGAAGAGCTGAAATCGGAGTATAGCAGCGAGAAAAAAATTCTAGAAAATACAATAGAAGAGCTTCGGGTGCGCCATGCGGAAGACAGTAATAAGATTGCTGAATTGAAGACGGAAAGGAAAACTTTGGAGAAGGAGCTAGAACAAATGCACGCTGCAGCAGAAGACCTCCAAATGCGCACAGCTTCTTTCCAGCGAACGGCCGAAAAAATAAAGCGGTCACGAGATCGGCTGAAAGCTCGCCTGCGAATTGCGTTGCAATGGGCTCAAAAAATTGAAGAGGGACAGGCGAATATACAAAACACTTGGGATGCTCTGAAACGCCTTGAGACAATCGTAAAGCATAAGGAGTCACAAGTGCGCGGGTTGCATGCCCGCCATTTGCAGGAAATTGATAAAATGCAAAGGAAACTATTTCAAAAAGAGGAGACCATAAGGAACATACTTAAAGGGAAACTTGGCGTCACCGAACAAGCGCAGTAGAAGGAATAAATCATTATTCATTTAACGGTGTAATGATTGTAGCGTTTCTTCCAATCAAACCATACCCACATATACGAATTAAATTAACTTAAAGTACGTTTACACAGTCAAATCTCGGAATTTAAGCTATAAATTTGTTGTGCTTGTTTTTTCTCACAACTCAGAAAGTTCGATTTCTTCTTTGTGCTACTAGACGGAGAGCTCATGACCAAAAGAATCATCATACTTCAGATCGATTGAAATTTTATGTGAGCTTAGCTTGTTAATATATAAATCCAGATCCGCAGGTCTGGCTGCTGAACAGCGGTTTTGACCATACGTTTTAGCTATTAAAGATGCCAATAAAAACCGATTACTCAATAGGGCGGGTCGAAAATCTAATTTTTCTCAAATACCTTGGTAATAGTGAAAATATATTGTATCATGAAGTCAACAACTAGCCTGCAAAATATTAGTCTTTTATTTTAATTGTAAGAGCCCGCGCATCGACCGCCAAGTGACCCACAGCACACTAGTCGAATAAGACCAATCCTTGTTAAAAATTCTGGTTTCAGCAAAAAGGTTTGGTGCATATAATTAGATAATGAATCCGTTAACGCAAAATATACAAACAAATATCATTTATCGCAGCCTTTTAGCTTATCGTTAATCTCAAAGTTATCTTTTTTCAATAAAATTGTAATTTTTCTCTTGAGAATTGCCCTGCCTATAGTCAAAAGATGTAAAGAACAGTATTAATACTGCTGGCGTGCATTTAGGTCGCTGGTTCCAAATATTCTAATCTTTGTTTAATATTAGCTATAGTTTACGAATTTTTGCAAATATAGGAACAGTTTCGGTAGCTCTAATAAAAAAGCCATTATTTTCCATCATCGTAGAAAAATTTGGTTTATGCAATTGTGTATGGAAACACTGAACAGGCACAACTTCTAGAAACACTAATTAGTTTACTTATGTTTATGCATACTATGTAAAAATTGCAAATATAGAAAAATTAAAAAAAATGTTCAAATTTTTTTTTATTTTAAAATAATTTGTTTATAATCTGAACGATTTTCATCATATTATTATCATAAATCAGTAACAGTAAGTCTCGCATTCAATTTGGTAATTACTACGTACCGATCGAGTAACATTTACCAAAGTTATATCGAAAGACTTAAGTGGATCTCCAGTTTTTTCTAACTAAATTTCTCTTCAATTGTATAAATAACTTTTAAATGGAAGAACCGGATTACAGAAAAGTGTGCCAGGGAGTGACTTTTTTCGTTGAAGCTGAATGCGAAGCAATATTCGTCCAATTAGAGAGTGCTCAAAAGGATTTCCCAGGATATGATAAAGACTATTGCATTTACCTCCAGTAACTTTTTCACATAATAGAATTACCTTAAATATTTATGGATATCTAAACACTTATTGCTGGTCCCCTACTTTCATATAAAGGCAAATTTAGAAACCGCGAAAAATGTGCTTCTTCGGTGACTAATGAAACCATTCCACACCAATTTTCAAGACAGTATAAATAGACTTAAAATGGGCGTTTCTCACTCTAATTGTATTATGTTAATGTTTGTAAATACTTATATGCTTGAAACTACTATTAACTTATCACACGATTCCTAATCTTTGACAATACATGTTTGACTTCATTCACCACGATCTTGAAAACTGACCAAATCGGCGTGACCAGACTCATGGCCCTCTTAATATTAAATAAACAACCGAAGACATTAAAACGTTTGAAATAAATCGCGTCTCACTTTTTTGCATTTTTCACTTGGTGGCTGAAGTAATGAAGGAAGGTAAGGGAAAATTATAGTTTTTGTAAGTTTTATCTTAATATCTTAAAAACTTGTAGAGATATTGAAAACTGATAAATGAACGTGAGGTACTAAATTTAATAACCCTTAATTTGATATATCGTCCTGTTTATAACAATTGACGCATTTCATAGATATTTCAAGCCAAAGTTTCATTTTCAAAATTCATACATTTTGATTGAATTGCGCGGGCTAAAGATAAGTTGTAAATTAATCTTTCGTGACCAATAACAATTGGCTTAGATATAAGACATCACATAATTACTATTACAATACTGTCAAATGCATTTTATTTTCCCCCATACAAAATCGACCCAGCCAATTACTCAACATACTTCAGATCACTTGAAATTTTCAGCCGCGCTCCCATTTCCACTTATTTTTGCGATTTGCGTTTTTGTAAAAAATGTACGTTTTTATTTTTGGGTGCTCCTGAATTCGCAACTTTTTGTTATCGATAAGTTCCATTTTCCAAATCGTTTCCAGCATTTAAAAGCCATCCCTTGAAGGTATGCAACAATTATGGCACATGTGTCGTCCACACCAAACCGTAAATCTTCGTTGCTTCGATAAATTTTCGTTGCCCAAAACCGAGGTGTGTATAATAAATAGTGAATTTAACAAATAAAATCAACATAAAAAGTTAATTTTAGGACGCCAAAAATATTGCAAAATATAATGGGCATAATCAAAAATAAACTTAAACTAAGCTAGCTTGTTATTTATGTTAATTTTGCCATTTATTTTTATTCCACCGTCTCATCGGCAACCGATTTGAAACCGCAAAAATTTTCCGATTTGCGAATATTGGAGCACGTAATTTTGCGCTTTGAAAAGTAAAACACAAAATAGTTGCGATTCTGAAAATGGGAGCACGGCTGTTTGATAGAATTTTATTTACACTGTATGGAAAATGAATTCAAGGTTGCCTGCCCATTCTTATGGTCTTAAAGTATTGCCAGACCATGTTGAAAGTGCATTGTTGCAAATATAGGTCAACATACTTCAGATGGGCTGTCCTTTTAACAGCACATGAATAATATTATAAGTAGATGAAATTTCTACAGCCAGCCTCTTCTGATGGTCTTAAAGTACTGCCAACCCATGTTGAAAGTGCATTGTTGCAAGTATAAGTCAACATACTTCAGATGACTTGAAATTTTGAAAGAATTGTATTTACATTGTATATAAAAGGAATTCAAGAATGCTTCCCAATTCTTGTGGTCTTAAAATACTGCCAGCCCATATTGAAAATGCGTTGTTGCAATTGCAAGGAGACTTGGGATCGGTATGGAGTTTTGTTATTGTATTTAAATGCATTATTACCAAACTCGCATTTAAAACTGAACGGCAAAAGACATGCACTTTATTATTGGACTGTTAACGTTTAAACGCTGCCGTTGATCCGGATTAACTCGGACTTAATCCGGATCAGCTGCAGTTAATTCCCGAGTTGATCCGGATCAACGCTGCCGTCTGTTTATGCTTTTAGTCTGTATGCCTAAATTACTCGCATGCCATAGCGTATGCGTTATCTATCAACATCAACATTTTCTCCGGTTAAAAGATAAATTTCAAATCACTGTAATATTTCCTAATTATTAACTTATTTTTACGCCAGCTAGGAAAAATGCATCGCTTACTAAAATGTTTAATTTAAAGTTGTGTTTAATTGGGTACAAATTGAGTTATTTGAACTTAGTAGGTTAATGAGACATTCTAGGGTAAAAGGATCTGAGAAAGATGTACAGCACTCAAAATTCTCTTTTTAACCATTTATCGAGCTTTCAACGATATATCACACTTTGGATTCGGGTATTTGGCTGTTTTAGGACTCACCGAGGACGACAATTTTATGACCCTAAAATCCTCACAAAGTAAGCTTTCAAACTAGGGAGGTAATTGCAAAGTGTTTTCTATCGCTTATACTTGCAGCAATGCACTTTCAACGTGGGCTGGCTGACTTTAGACCATCAGAATGGGCTGGCAGTAGAAATTTCATTTATTTATAATATTACTAATGTGCTGTCAAAGGGGCAGCTCATTTGAAGTGAGTTGACTAATAGTTGCAACCAATGCCGTATTTAGGCACTAACAATACAGTGCAAAATCTTTCTATTCTCTGAAAAAATAGCATCAAATGTTAACTACTATTGCAAAAGTCGCACAAAAGTTTAGGTTTAGTTCGTCTAAAAGTTATTGCAAATATCAATTTTGAGTGAATAATCTTCAGTAGTTAGTAAAATATCGCAGTTTTCGTATTTCTGAAAATTACCGTTATATGGGAGGTAGGCGTGGTTATTGTCCGATTTTTCCCATTTTCAATACCGTCCGTCCTACGCCCGAAAGAAGTACACGTACCAAGTTTCGTTAAGATATCTCAATTTTTACTCGAGTTATCGTGTGCACAGACGGACGGACGGACGGACGGACGGACAGACAGTCACCGCTTAATCGATTTCTCTTTTCATTCTGGTCATTTATGTATACATTTGTCTTTATCTATCTCAATTCGTTTTGCCTGTTACAAACAACCGTTATGCGAACAAAGTTATAATGCCCTTGTGCACAAGTGCGCTCGGGTATAAAAATAGCTGATGACATGATGCTTAATGTAATTCACATTAACAAAAGAATTGTTTGTGGTGCTTTTAGAGTTGCAATTGACAAAATAAACCTATTTAAATGTATAATAAGAGGCAAAATGCTAGTTCTCTAAGAAAATTGCATCGGAAAATAACAACATAAAACTATCAAATTCTTGCTGGTTTTGCGTTTTCGTTGTTTCTTGCATATTTCACTCATTGGGAGTAAATATTGGCTTACTCTCCGAAATTTGGTTACTGGAAAGCTACTGGATATTTTTTGCTGGAGAATTCAAAAACACAACTAATATCATTGGAAGACTGATTTATTTTAAATCTTCAATGGCCGAACTTTGTTATAAGGGATTTGATTACCAAGGCCCTTTTGGGATTCATTAGGGAAGCCGAAGGTATCTGCCACACCGGGTTAGGGACTCTCTCTTTAAGAGATAGAAAAGTTCAGGTCGCGGCGTCGCTTGTTCTGTTACACCCAGAAAAAAAAATAACTAACTGACTAATTGTTCGCTTCAAAAATGGTTAGATTTCGGTGCGTTTCAGCAGCGACTGACTGGTGGTCACTCAAATTCCTTGCGCTATTTCATGTGGCACCCAAAAATGGAGCTTCTGTGAATGCCCTGCTTTGTTATATTATGATAACAAATTGTAATGTGGTTGATGCTTGGTACCTTCGCTATTTACTGACTGCCGACCAAAGCAAGAAGCATTTTTAACATATTTATTTATTTATTTATTTATTTACAACAATTTATGCAATAGTAAATTACAGTATAAATTAAAAAAGCGACACTAGCTACGAGGCTTCAGTCGTCCTTTTTAGTACGAAAGTTGGTAAGTTACTTTAGTTTTGTAAATTCAGTGGGATAAAATAAAATATAAAATTACCTATATGTATATATAATACGCGATTTTTTGTCCAAGATAAAAGAGATGTCAAACTAAAGCGCAAACTAGTTTTAGATGTGCAAACTGGTTTTAGTTTTTATAAAAGAGTTGCCCCCTGTTGAAAAATTAAATAAAAATCATTTAATCAATGATATCAAAACCGCATCGTTCATTCGATTTACCAAAATGAGGTGTCAAACTAAGGGCCTTGGACTGTTGATGTGCAACAAGGTTTTACGTTTTTGAAAAGAGTTTCCGCCTTTTTAAAAATTATATTCAAATTATTTAAACAAATAAATCAATTACTACAAACTGGGTATCAATCGAAATGGTTTTGAAAAGCTTTGTTTCGTAGCTGAACTGTACGAGGGTTGCCACCTGTTTAAAAAATCAAATTAGGTAAGAGAAATATGTATCACCATATGAGTGCCAAAAGAAAAGGTTTCAGAAAGTAGTAGTTTGAAAATATTTTGAAGAGGGTTGCCACCTGCTTTAAATATCGAATTTGGTTTACTTACACACAAGTTATACGAAATATCAAAATATGGATGTCAAACGAAAGAGTGTTAAGGTTGTTCTGAAGTTTGAACTTTAAGAATATTTTTGTGGTGTTGGAAGAGAGTTGCCCCCTTTTTAAAAAGTAAAATTCAAATTATTTGATAACTTAAATGAACTATTAAAATATGGGTATCAATCGAAGAGGGTTTGAAAATTTTAAATTCTTTTATTTAGCGGTGTTGCCGCTTAATTCATTAGTTAATTAAAATATGTATCTCAGTGTCCGGTGAAGGAGAGTTTGAAGGGGGGCTGCCACCTGTTTGAAAGGTCTAACTTAATTACCTAATTCAAAAAGTATATGAGATATGAAAGTACCGTAGTCAAACGAAAGAGAGTTGCCACGTGTTTAAAAAGTTACGTTAAAATTATTCAGTAAGTTGGAGGAATTATTAAAAGGTGGGTATAAATCGAAATGTGTTTGAAGGGATTTATTCCTGACCTTTATTTAGGAGGGCTGCCATTTGTTCGAACAATCAAATTCCAATTAGTTCTATACTGTTTATACTGTTAATTGTTAGTAAAAAATAAATTAACTTTAAGATATTTTTATTCCTTTATATTGTCATAATATCGACCTAGCTAGGTTAATGTTGTCAGCCCTCTCGTATTACATTGTTTCCGGACATTAATTAATCAGGTGCCCAATTGAGTTTGGTCCGACACACAAAGGGCAGCAGGACTATCATTTTTTAGTTATCAGGGGGGGAATGAGTAAATATTGTGTGACCCAGTCTTAGTCGAATGTACGGCTTTAAAATGTGAAGGGTCAAACTTTCCGGATAGGATAGTGTTAGTATCTTTGGCTTTAATGTGTAATAGTGATGTCCTTGCGTTGCCCAGTCTGCTAAATCAAGTTTAAGTATTTACTTCTTGATGGTGTTGCACAGCTGCATCAAGTACTTCATTTCCTAAAATTCCAGCGTTACACGGGATCCACACTGATTGATTTTGTTTGATGCTGCAATAAGTGAATTTCTAATGGAAGAAATAATTTTATTCGAATTAGATGGTGTTTTGATTGCTTTGATGCATGATGTGTAAGCGCCAAACCATTCCCTGCAGTGAAAAGCCAAACCAGTTAGAAAAAAAAACTAGTTCATTAACTAGTATGTGCCTACCAGTTCGACAATTTCAGCGTTCAGCTGTCGTTGCCTTTGAATTGCCAAAGCCAAAAATAAAACGCAATTACATAATTGCTTTTCGGGGTCCGGTTCGGGGTTTGAGATCGCAGGTTCGAGGCCGCTTGGAGGTGGTTAAGATTTTTAAAGTTAAATTAGGGTTGCCAGATTTTTCTTGCGCGAAATCAGTACTTTAGGTTTTTTCTTGCTATAAAAATCAGTATTTTTTAGTACAATTTTATTCAAAGCAAACTTATGAATGTAAGTATCAGAAAATACTTTAAAACGCCAGAGTACTTATTTTTAACAATATTTGGGTGGGTAAAAAAAAATTTAGTTCATAAAAAAATGTTATTCATTTTAACATAAAAAAGGAGAAAGTTATCAATTCGTTGGAATATTTTTTTTTTTTATGTAACTATGGAACTTTGGATCATGTGAACCGTTTTCGATTTTATCGCAAAGGTGGTACCTCAAGGGTGGTCCCATACTAATTTGGTTTAGCTTCGATCATTTGGTCATGAAGAAATTCACGCTAGTCCTAAATTTTTATATGAGAATTTAAGTTGGTTTTGTGTTTGCTCAAAAAGTAGTTTTTGAATAGCAATAACGAAATCATTTCCACTTCAGTGTTTAAAGTCAAAGAATCATTTACATTTCATTTTAAAATTACTTTTAATTAGGAGTTAACTTTCAAAATTTTAATTAGAAGTCAGTTTCTCTCTTTGCGCCAGGAAACAAACTTTATACTTAAGATCCTCTCTGTTGCTTCGTTTGAGTGTGGTATTGAAAAAATAAAATTACATATTTTTTCAAACTGTTGAAACATACCACTCTCTAAAGACTTCATCCATATTTGCTTATGGCTTAAATTACTTTTTTCAACTGCGCAAAAACTTTGAAAGGCTAAGAATTCGCTAAAAAAAATATCAAAGACATAGAGATGTATTGTATGCAAAACTCCTTTACAATGTCAGATAATTTGAGAAAAAAGAATTGTAAGTTGTAGGCGAAAGCCATTCAATAATTCCAATTTTGATGTTATTCAGTTTAATATTTTCGAGATAACTAACAACCCTCGACAGCCCTCTTTTTAAATAAATTATCCTCCACTGGTATGTACGTATAGACTCGGCGATATGCCCATAAAAGCATTGCTCTTTTTATTATATTAACTTCTTGCGCATATCAAACATTATCTGAAATATGTCAACTATAATTAAATTTCTTTCTATTTACTTAAAACCTAAAAAATATCCTAAAGTATTTTGTTTGTGTAAAATAATATTACAGAAAAAATACATGGGGAAAAATTTCCCAGCACCGAGTACCGGTGAGAAGACCCCTATTACAAATTTGTACGCTCAGAATTTAAAATTCAGTACAAATCAGTACAATCTTTGAAAAATCAGGACATTAGCGTACTGATTGAAGAAATTAATAAAATCAGTACGAGAGTTGAAAAATCAGTACTGTACTGATAAAATCAGTACGTCTGGCAAACGTAAGTTAAATCAATGTAAAAAAATAATAATTATATAAAATTAAATATAAATACAAAATTTGAAAATCTAATTGCATTACATTGCTTTCCGATAAAAAAAATTAATTTAAAAAAATAATTTTTTCAAATTAAATTTAAAAATTACATTAAAAACGAAAAATAAAAAAAATAAATTAAAATAAAAAATAAATTATAAATATTAATAAATTAAAAAAAAATAAAATACAAAATTTTCCCTGCGCCAGGACTTGAACTTATAGACCTCAGGCATACTACGCTTGTGCTTTGCTCTGTCGGCCATTCGACTGTTGGAGCGCCGCGAGCAAAAAGGCATACTTACATTTTTCACGGGGGATGAACTGGCAGACTATCTCATCAACTGTTATGATGCTACTAGTGTTTCTACTAGTAGATGCTGATGCATAGCCTCACAATTGACATCTCAAAACACATCGCAATGTTAAAAATACCAGCCGCTAACACTAAAAATAGATAGGACATGAACTAGTTGGGCTGAAACGCAAACTGGTAGAATTCTAGTTAAACTAGTAGCTTTCCCTTCAGGGTTATTATTAGTATGTACATATGTATGTATGTACACTTTGTAAATTTGAAGAAAAAAAAGGTGGCGTTTTTTAATTTTTTTTTTGCTTTTTCTATAAAATCGTATTGTTATCGTTTATCAACATTTTTCACTTTTATTTATAAATTAAACAAAGTACAAAAGTTGGGGAAAATAACCTAGTAGCATCTAAATAACTTAAAAATTACTGAAACTACAAGGTCTAGAAGAAAAATTTGCCAAAAAATAATTCTTTTTTGACAAAATCTTAAAAAATTTTAAAAAAATGTAGAGGTAATGCTATGAAATGCATGGACAATGACAACATCCGATGAGGCGGCTCTTGGAGTGTTTGAGAGAAAGATTTTGCGGAAGATTTACGGGCCCTTACGCGTTGGCGACGGCGAGTACCGCAGACGATGGAACGATGAGCTGTATGAGCTTTACAACGATATGGACATAGTGCAGCGAATTAAAATACAGCGGCTCCGCTGGCTTGGTCATGTCGTTCGAATGGACACCGACGCTCCAGCTCTGAAAGTATTCCACTCGGAACCCGCTGGTGGTAGCAGAGTAAGAGGGAGGCCCCCACTGCGATGGAAAGATCATGTGGAGAAGGACTCGGCTTCATTTGGCGTTTCCAATTGGCGTCAGTTGGCACAGAGGAGAAACGACTGGCGTGCTTTGCTGAACTCGGCCAAAATCGCTTAGGCGGCTACAGCGCCAAAAAACAAGAAGAAGAATGCTATGAAAATTAACAAAACGTGTTCCTTTTTTTCAAGCAGAAAAAATACTTTATTCTGAAGTCAATTCTCGATATTGAGTTTTGCTTACGAAACCTTTCATTATTAAATTTTGGGTTGTAGAGAACTAGTACAACGTGAAATTCTTTTAAAATTATAAATTGAAAAACAGTTTGAAAATTTGAGTGCCTATTTGTTTTGGCGTAACTTCGTTTATTTTAGTCATACCCCGGTGGACATTTTACACACAATGCTTTGATAGAGCATACAGAAGACAGAATCAGTTTATTTAAAGCAACATATGTACATACATACATAAATTTGTTCAAGTACATTTGTATACATATTATAGCTACATTGCAGTTAACATTTAACAGTCAAAATCTTAATAAATTTTTGAGAATACGTTTATTTATGCATTCAATTGTACATGTATCACTACCGAACTAATTTAACACACACAATTCTATATATAAATAGTATGCGTGTGTCTGCATATATGTATGTAAATTTGTAGTAGAGTTGAAAATATATATTTATATATTTTTTAATTGATAGATAGCCTTTAACATTTTTTGTTTTAATAATTTATGAATGTACATTAGACTGCATCACCAAAAAAAGTTGCGGTTTTTCCGCCGGGATTACAAAATTTATTATATTTTAAGACGTCCACCAAAATATTTCGGAAAAATATTAAGATTTAAGCGAGCTGGACCGATTTGAAAATACCTCCAAAAATGAAGCTTTTTATGAATAAAAATAGTTTCTTAAGGAACTTTTTGAAAAAAGTCCCCTCAGATGACAAATTAGATTAAGCTTAAAAATCTGCATAAAAATATTTAAAAATCTTTTCAACGGAATCGTAAGAATGAAATTTTTGATGCTGTTTTTTAACTTTTTTCAAAGAGTGATTTACGAAAAACTTGAATAACTGGGCCAAAAATGTTCTGATTTAGACTTATGGGATCTCAGTAGAAAGGTATTTTCACACTGTGTTTATTTCTGGCCTAAAAAACGTCATTCGTGTCCCATCTTGTTTTTTCGAATACCAACACATCTTAATTCCACTTTGAATGACGTTCGTTCATCCTACCTTTCTCTTCCATCGTTTGAATGAGTTTATTAGCAAAGAAATAAAAAGGGTGAGAAAATACCTTTCCAATGATATCTCACAGGTCTAAATCGGGAGAGTTTAGGCTCAGTTATTCAAGTTTTTCTTATACCAATCTTTGAAAAAAGTTAAAAACAGCATCAAAAATCTCATTATCACGATTCCGTTCAAATTTTTTTTTAAATTTTTTAAAAATATTTTTACGCAAATTTTTTAAGCTTAAACCGTTTTGTCATTTAAGGGGATTTTTTTCACAAAAAATCTTTAAGAAACTATTTTTATTCATAAAAAGCTCCATTTTTGGAGGTATTTTCAAATCGGTCCAGCTCACTTAAATCTTAATATTTTTCCGAAATATTTTGGTGGACGTCTTAAAATATAATAGATTTTATAATTCCAATGGAAAAATAGTACCGATTTTTTTTGTATGGGGAGTGATGCAGTCTAATGTACATGTCTACATTAAAAAATTGACTATTTAATAGAGTAAGCTTACATGCTATCGTATGCAAAAAGCACAGTAGAATCCCCTCGGCACTTAGCTCTACGGTCAACCTTGCAATATGGCATGCAAGTTACATACGTAATATCCTGGTCATCTAGTATAATCCTAATTTTTAATGAAAAAAATATTCGTTTTTTATTCACACTTTCATCACTCGTTTAAAACTGCATACTCAACAATTTTCCGAAAATTCATACACACATATGTATCTAAGTTTTAAATAAAAGGAGGTGGGGTTGGGGGGGCTGATATATAAAAAATCCCTCGAAAATTTTATTCCAAAACTTTAATGTTGTTGATTGAATAATCCTTAATAATATCTACATACATATGTGTAAACTTAATGGATCCATTTGAAAAAAAATCTTAACTAATATCCAAACATAAATTTAGTTTAGTAAGTAGACAGGAGCACTAAACCTACATTTTATTGACTTGTTTTTATACAAATAGAAGAGTATTAACAGGAAATATTATATTAAATTCTTATTACAAAAATATGTAGAAAAGGCGTATAAAAAATTAATAAATGTGAAGTAAATACATATCGTTACCCTTATGCCAGAAGCATTAATGTGCAAATTTACCAATTTTGAGTTATTAGGTTGACTTGATTAACTTTGGATCTTCTATGTTATACCAGAACACAGAATACCATGCGTACACGGAAACCACAAATTTCGCAATGTCAATTACATGAATGCAGAGTTAAGTCTCCTAAACAAAAACTTTCAAACGTGATTGCCAAAATTTTCATTTTTATACATTCATGTTTATGGCATGCGAGGGAGATATGTACTTGCCGATTTGTTTTACAAAAATAATTTTAAAAGCAGACGTCTCGGTTGCTCAGCAAAGCGGTTAATCCTTTCTGCAATTAATCAATCAATCAATTTTTTTTTAATTCAAAATGGCGGATCCAATATGGAGATCAAATTTAAAAAAAAATTACTAAAATTAAAACGTTGATACTGAACTCGTTTCCAGTGGGCTTCTGAGCTTGCTGATTATGAATCTGATGTCAGATTTTCAAAATTCAAAATGGTGGATCCAAAATGGCGACCAACTTAAAAGAAATGATTGGACTTGTTTGAACCTCTTAACCGCCATTTTGAATTTTGAAAATCTGACATCAGATTCGTAATCAGCAACCCCAGAAACCCACTGGAAACGAGTTCCAACCCTTGACAATGTTTAAAACTTTCAGTATCAACGTTTTAATTTTAGTAATTTTTTTAATTTGATCGCCATATTGGATCCGCAATTTTGAATTTAAGAAAATTTACTTCAGGTTCGTAATCGGGGACCCCAAAAACTCTCTAGTGTCGGTTCTCGAACAAATCCAATTATTTAAAAAAATTGGTCGCCATTTTGGATCCGCCATTTTGAATTTTGAAAAACTGACTCCAGATTCCTAATTAGCAACCCCAGAACCCCTCTGGAAACAAGTTCCAACCCATGACAACACGTAAGTCCGTCCAGTATCAACGTTTTAATTTTACTAGTCTCTTTTCGAGAGCATATTTTCGGACACTAGGCCCATTCTAACTGCCCAAGACAGGTATGTAATTTAAGGAAGGTTCCCCAATAATAGTAATTATGTGTAAAAAACACATTTTAAGCTGCATTTTAACATGTCAAGAAAATAAAAAAATTGAGATCATCAGCGTTTTTTATAAAAAACCGACCAGCGCGACCTCTAAGAAAACTTTTTTTTTTTTCAAAATAAAAAACACATTTCTCTGTTTTTATCATAAATAACAATAATTTGAGGTAGCATTTATGAATTTTCAAAAAAAAAATGTTTAACCATTTGAATCTTTGTACATATATAATAAGCGAAGTGGTTTTTTTGTTCAGGATAAAAGATCACACCGTTCGCTCGATTATCAATAATTGGAGTGTCAAATTAAATCGTTTGGCCTGTAGATGTGCAAACTGGTTTTATTTTTTCGAAAAGAGTTCCCACCTGTTGAACAATTGAATTCAAATTATTTAATAATCAATGCCATCATATCCGCACCCTTCGTTCGATTTTCCAAAATGATGTATCAAATTAAAAGGCTTGGACTGCAGATGCGCAATAAGGTTCTACTTTTTCGAAAAGAGTTGCCATATTTTCAGAAATTATATTCAAATTGTTAAAAAAAAATAAGTCAGTAATAACAAAATGGGTACCAAAATGCAACTAAATTTATATTAAGACAATTAGGTAATTTAAATACATATAAGTATGTATACATTTGTATCACAATTTGGCTGTGGGACAAAAGAGATTGAAGAAGGTTCTAGTTTGAAAATATTTTGGAAAGGTACCTGTTTGAAGGTGTATTAAATATTAAAATATTGCTGTCAAATTAAAGAGTGTGAAGAAATTTTAATTTTGAATACTCGAAATATTTTTGAAGTGTTTTAAGAAGCAGAATTTCAATTATTTAAAAAGTTAAATGAATTATTAAAATATGGGTATCTATCGAAACATGATATAATTCAGTATTTAGCCCAAGATTTATTTAAATAACTTAGTGAAAGGAAAAAATTATTCTTGTATTGCTAGAGACCTGATAACCCAGGAAAGTTTTTAAGTTCTTAAAGGACCTTACTCTACTCAAAGCTTCATACAGTGGGCCGTTAGACAGTCATCTTTAAGGTATAGTTCAACCTAAAGCGCAATAATCACTGATAATTGGTGCCGTTTATGGCGAAAGGCGTTTAGTATCACACTTTTGAACAAATGCTTTCTTAACACTTTCAGTACAAAAATTCAACCACCGATTCTAAAAATTTTAAAATATGTATACCGGCAAATTTCACCGTGCGTCAGTAAATTTTACACACAAAAAGATGAGTATATTCGCGAAGCTATGCGTAAATTATAGGAAAACTACGTACTTAGATTTTCTCTCTGACGTCAGGATTTTTTAATACCTCAACTCCCACATAAATGGGGGTCTCTTAACCCCCTTTAGAACAGGTTTCATAAAAACATTTGTAGCAGTAAGGGCGTTTAAGTTCTTTGTAAATGTCCTATTTGGACTGACACCAATATTTTTACATATTTCGAACCAGAAACTATTTGGATAGTTGAGATTTTAATTTTTTGAGTATGATGAACAATTCAGCTAAATTTTTAAAGACTAACTATTAATTATTAAACATATAGGTATGTACATATGTAAATGTGTGTAAGTATAAATGGCATATTAAATTTTATTTAGATATTTTAAGCAATATGCTGTTACACAGGTCAATCATTCGAACAAAACTTGTTGGTGCCGAGATATCGTTGGTTGTTCGAACAAAACTTTTTGGTGCCGAGATATCGTTGGTTGTATGTTACAAGGTGTGCATTGACAATACAAATTTTGTTTATATATTTTTTCCTACGTGTAGTTTTGAATTTAACGTCAGTTTTGTATACTGGCTGTAATCGATACTTTTGTGGGCGCGCATAGTGGGGTAATCGACTCTGAGAGTGGAGATCAATTCATACGTACATTTAATTTAAACTATTTTGATGCATCGGCGTAGCCAGAATGATATTTAGGGGTGGCTCGACCCTATTAAGCTGGTATTTCAGGGTACTATTTTATATATATATAAGGAAAATTTGAAAGTTAGGGGGAGGCTCGAGCACCCCCCTGCCCCTACCTGGCTACGCCCATGTTTTGATGTACTTGTATAACTAGTACCAAATGAAGTAAAAAAAGACAAATCCGAAAATAGTTTAGTGGGAATTTTTTTTTTTAGGTAATTTTTTATATGATAATGGATACGAATTGTACACATTTTCTCTTTAACAATTATCTACATGTTTTTGTTTAGCCTAGAAAGTAATTTACATAGAATATATAACCCTTAAAAAAAAAATAATCATCTTCGCTTGCGTCATTGTCATCACTATCACCAACTTCGTCATCGCTATAAGGCTGCATAATTAACAACTGTTGTGCTTCTTTCAGCAAATCCTGCAATTTTTTTTTGGGGTAGTTTTCTCATACTTAATACAACAGGGTCGGAATTAATCTAAAGTCTATTGAATAGATCTTCATTCGTCTTTTTTCTGTTGCACTTGCGTGAAAAATGATCTCTGTTCCTCTTAAAATCTTTCTTTCGCGCCTCTAGAGCTTCTTGTGACAATTTACGTTTATTTGGTTTTGAACACGGAAGCCTATAAAGAACTCAAGCCAACTTATGTTTGCTTTAAAAAACATTCTTCGTGTCTACAGGACCTATTCTAAGGAGTTTTGAACTCAGAGATGAAATATCTCATATTTTCATTAAATTCTTCTAAATTTTCTAGAGCTGTAGCAAACCGTATGTATTCGTTACTGAGTAACGAATACAACCCCTGACTCGAAGTACCGAATCGTTACTCACATAATCAGGGCTATCACGGTATCCATCGTAGAAAATCTACGAATTCGAATGCCTGCTACGAATACGAAAAAATTGCTATCACTGAATCCGAGTGAACTCGAAAATATCGTTGCCAGCTTCGAATGTTGATTCGTAATCAGCTAGTGCATAGGAAACAATAGACATTTATGTATGCTATTTTGCTCACGCTGCAGCTGACTGCCAATTGAGAGATCCGAGTTCCGAGTTTTTTTATTTCATTTTTGTTTTTTTTTTTAATAATTTTTTTTTAGTTTAGATTTTATTCTTTTAAAGAGAAATCTATTTTTTTAAATTAATTTAAATTTGTATTTTTTAAAATAAATTTATATGATATTAAAGTAATTAGATTTCTTTCCTAATAAATTGTTGTTAAACTATTATTTCCTCGCTTCAAAAAAAAACATTCATTAAATAGCGTCTAGCAGATGAATATATGTATGTACATATGTAGGTATGTATGCCATTTATTTTTTACGTCTACGTTTACACAAATATATGGAATTATATCAAACTATAACAAATATGGAGTATAATAAATATTTATTATTAACAATAATGCAGCTTTTCTCCGTTATTTTTAAGATTCAGTGATTTTAAATTTTGTTCCGACAGCATAAACTCGTCGTAGTGTATCTGTACGAATCTTCATTACGAACGGATTCAATGAATGCTCTCTACGAATTGCGAATTTACGTTCGTAGCCATTCGGATTCTGTGATAGCACTTTCGTAGGTTTCACGAAAATCGACGCTACGATGGATTCTGTGATAGCCCTGAATTACTCGCATGTTCGGTGTATGCACCATCAACGTGAATCGATACAACACAACATATTGTGCGGTAACGAAACTGTTTTCGTATCGATACCAGTGATGTAATTGATGGTACAATTGTACTTTTTTGGTACATTTTGGAAGCCAAAAGTACATTGGTACTACATTGACATTTTTGATACATTTTTGTCAAGATACGGTACTGCAGCACAATTATGTCGAAATACCACACTCTATTTACTTGGAGTTTTGAATTTTTGTGCATAAAAATATAGTCATATTTTTCTACCATATTTTAATACGTGTTGTTTATTAAAAAACAAAACTCTTACCTAAATAAAAAAACAAAAAGTTGCTGTCATAATAGGTCTATTCATAAAATTTTCCCATGGTACTAGCAGCCAGAGAATAAAATAATCATAGCGAGTAAAATTGAGGGGAAGACTAAAATATCAGAAAAAGTTATTGAACGCAAAACCAGTAAAAAAGTGCAACTTACGCCATTCTGACTTTCTGATAGGTAAATTTGGTAGGAGCATTTTTGTATTCTCCACACAAAATCATCCAACAGCAAAAATTCTGAGCAGGTTGCAAAATTTGCAAAAACTTGCAGTCTTCGAAACAGCTGATAACTTTCACAGTTGCAATAGGTGGTTCATTTGGTAATTTATTATCCGCTTGGTGCATTGTCCCCAATTTGGAACTTTTTTACTATTGAATACTTTTGTATAGGAAAAATATTTTTCATATATAAATGAATTATCTCGGAATGAATAAGTTTTTTTCTAACAAATATTTTTGATACCATATTATGACGCGTTCAATAATAAAAGAATCTCCTCCAAGCACCCTTCTTTGTTTCACAAAAATTAAGTAGATATAGCTACTAATGTGCCTTTAAAATTATCCTATTTTCGTTTTAACGATCAACTGACAAATTCGGTAAGAACCTTGCAGCATTATTATCTATTTTGGTATTTATATGGCATTTTATATGGCAGCCATAGTTGACGTACGGAAATTAGAAAATTAGAGATTCGTAGTAAATTAACTAAACTAAACTTTTTTTCCTTTCTTTTGTTTATTCACGAACACAAGTGTGTGGTCAGCAGACTTTTTTACTTGTAAGTTTTCGCAGGTAAAGTTTTTTCCAGCAGAAAGTGGCAGATTCCTGTGTCATTTTGCGCTTTTTGAGCTCCCTGATAAACAAAAAATTTTCAGGTAAAAGTGTCACCGTTTTTGAAATATTAACATTTTTTCGAATTTAAAAAAAATCGTGCCTTTTCATGTGTTTTCTTTAACTGCAACTACAAACCGGACAATACTTAGTAAATTTTTTATGTAAAATACTTAAATGCAATGTAGCTAAAATATATTAAGGAACCATCATAAAATTAGGACTATTTCTGGATTTTTAACTTTTTGATAGTTTCTTCCCCAACTTTGACTATCTCGGGTGAAAAAAATTGATTGATTGATTGGCCCGTATCGTCCAATCCATCGGCGAGGATAAGTTTCGTCTAAATGAGCTCTTACTTCACGCCCGTAGTGAGCAGGGCACCCGTCATTTTGCAGCCATAGTCTTCGCCGCAGGTTTAAGGGTACATCTTCCAAAAGAGTTGGAAGCCGTTCCTGAAGGAAGTCTAAATAACTGTGAGAGTTGGGCGTTGGCGGCAGTTCCACAGGTCCCAATATCTGACAATTAAAAATTCCGCACCATAAATTTATTTTGTACCGGTACTGCGAACGATCTTCTCTCATTTCGTGAGGATTGTCTATCTGCCAACTGTGAAGGTTATGTAAATTAAAATAACCATCACGTTTGCATGATGATTCATCGCTCCAAATTATTTTATTAAAAAAGTTGGGGTCTGATTCATGCATTCGCAACATTTCACGGCAAAATCTAACTCTCGACAGGTAATCTCTTTCTTGTAGAGCCTGAACACGTTGAATGTGGTATGGATGAAATCGATGGCCTTGTAAAGCTTTGTGAACTGTAGTGTTTGGTATTCCCGTCCGTCTTTCCATCATTCTCACTGAAATCGATGGCCCTAGTTCCACTTCCTCTAACACAGCTTCAACATCTACCGTTGCAGGACGTCCTGTTTCGCCGCCACGCCTTCCAGGTATGCGACCTTAAAAAAGTGAAAAATGATAGTTAACAAGCAAGCAAACAAGAAAGGTGTAAAAATCACTTACCTTCATATATTTCTCTATGGGTCCGGGCGAATACTTCACGACCCGGATATCGACGATTGGGGTATCGCTCTGCATAGAGTCTTTGAGCAGCTCTGGCATTACAGCAAGCTTCACCGTAAATTAGGTGAATATCCGCATATTCATACGACGTATACTGCGTGTTCTCTGTCATAGTATTAATAACACAATGTTCGAAGGGTCCAATTTCACAAAATTCACTTTCACTAATTCCGGTAAGTAACACAAAATAATGTCAGGAGCAGGTAATAATGTACCTTTGTACTATTTAGCATGTCATTTGACAGTAACAAGAGCAAATTCAATTTAAATCTATTAAATACATTCTAGCGGGTCTCAGTCTTTTACCCACAAAAGCGGCTATAACTTTTTTTTCTATTCAAAACAGTAAGTGTGGCACCTTTCTGAAATCTTTATTAAATGAGCAATTTTTTTATGTAATGTAAAGTTATAGCTCAGTACATTTTTTTTCACCCGAGATAGTCAAAGTTGGGGAAGAAAATATCAAAAAGTTAAAAATCCAGAAATAGTCCTAATTTTATGATGGTTCCTTAATATATTTTAACTACATTGCATTTGAGTATGGAGAGGCAACTATCTGGAAGTATTTTACATAAAAATTTTACTAAGTATTGCCCGGTTTGTAGTTGCAGTTAAAGAAAGCACATGAAAAGGCACGATTTTTTTTAAATTCGAAAAAATGTAAATATTTCAAAAACGGTGACACTTTTACCTGAAAATTTTTTGTTTATCAGTAAGCTCACCCCCACCTACCTTCGCCTAAAGTTTGGCAAGCTACTTCTGGGACACCCTGTATGTACATAACTATGTATGTATGGTCTTTTAAATGTTGGTACTTTCTCGGCTTATTTAGTACACTTTTTTTGGCCATTTGGTACACAATTAAAAAAACTCATTTATCATCCCTGATCGATACTAAAATGTTTTGCGTGTGTATGTACGTACATGCATGCATGATTCCTGTGAGGTACAGATGCTTGATAGTTACTACATTTATACGCACAGAATAATCGACTTAATTGAAAGCGCATTGACACCGTACACATTTCGCTCTAGTGTTTATACTTACGGCTTTATATCGGCATCAAAGTAACCGTCTTCAAAAGCAAACAAAATTAGCTGTTTTCATTTGACATTTTATAAGTTAACATAGTGGAAAGTGATAAAAATCTAGTTTTATTCGGCATTATAAAATCGTGGCAAAGAAAAAGAACGATTACTATTAATCAGCTTTTAAATACTGATGTGATTATTTGGAATTAGAGCGGAACAGCTGATCTCCAAATCGCTTTGAGTGAGAGCGGTGTTTATACACTCTTTCTAACTGTCTGGAGAAATAAACTACCGATTTGAAATGGAGTGTGAGCCAAAACACTTCGCTGTTTCAAAGCGAATTGAAATTCAGTTTATACATATGTTTTGAATCGCGGCGAAATGAATTAAAGCGACTTATGCATGCGTATAAACGTAGTATGTATCAAATTGTTGGAATCGATACAAAAATATGTTGCGTGTATACATATGTATATGTATATGTATGTATGTACATGTATGCATATGGAAGAACGAACATTTCCTTACGCTGCAAGATTTGTTGCGATGATTCTTGTGAGGTACAAGTGCTTGTATCAAAAGTAACGAGTAAAGTAACGATACGAAAGATACGGGTGTTGATTGGATTAGTAACGAATACATACGGATATCCGAAATTTCGTTACTTTTACCCTGCAAAAATCGTTGGACCATGTGGTCTATTTGTGGTATTTTGGAGTACTTACAAAAATGCTCCTCTGTCATGCTGTAGCGGACCAACTCGTGTCTCTGCACCATTTTATTGTTACCCCGATCACTGCTCGTATTTTAACGAAATCCCTGCAAAAATCGTTGGACCATGTAGTCTATTTGTGGTAAATTCGAGTACTTACAAAAGTTTTCCTCTGTCATGCTGTAGCGGACCAACTCGTGTCTCTGCGCCAACTTATTGTTTGTTATCCGATCACTGCTCGTGCTTTAACGAAACGTGATTGAAGTTGAGCATTTGAAAGCACATTTGCATGTCTGGCTGTAGCTGAACGTGTAGAGATGCTCGCTGTTAGTTCTTAGCTCCCAGCATGTTCGGGTTCGAATACCGTCAGAGGCAACATGTAATTTTTAATTTTTGTCTTGGTTTTTATTAATTTCGAAAAAGCATTTGAGAAGTGAAGAACAAAAGCGTGTACAAACGAAAAAATATAACAACAATGCCATTGTTAATATGTTGGGTAGTTTTGTGCTACTCTGATGTAATGCAGGGATGGAGTATATGGTCCTGCCCTAGGACATCGCAATGTTAATTGGACCATATTTTTTATATGAATTGTGGTTAATTTTGGAGTACTCTTTGGTCCTTAGGGAGTACTCTTTACACGCATGCATGGAGTAGTCGCGATTTTTGCAGGGAATGTGATTGAAGTTGAGCATTTGAAAGCACATTTTCATGTCTGGTTGTAGCTGAACGTGTAGAGATGCTCGCTGTTAGTTGTTAGCTCCCAG
>NW_023458561.1:5959324-5985315 GCF_013731165.1 Rhagoletis pomonella | reverse complement strand
AAAAAAAATGTCGCTTACGTTGTTTTGGCGGTTAGGGCTCGATAAAGGCTTTTTTTCTGCCACTAGAATTATGAACTTCTTTCAACCAGAAAATAAAGTTTTAATTGACAAAATTTTTTTTTTGCATCGAGCGTTTTTCGACATGCCTTAAATTACTTTATCAGATATGTGCACACTAAAGTATTATTAAATGCATATGAATTTAATTACTGTCTGTCGTTTTGTTACTTATGAAATAATTTTCACTTTAATTAAAAAAGTACGTTCCAAACCCATTTACTTATTATTTATTATATGGTAGGAGAGCTTCTCAAACCATATTGATGCAATTTTTTCATGTTAAGTCAAATATCTAAATCCCGGGACTGATACCAGCATCCCGGGATTGAACCAACGACATCCCGAAAATCCCGGGATCGCAAAAATCGAAAAACTTAACATCTTTAGTATGTATATAGTAAATTGATTTTAATGCCATGTCTTCATCGGGTAGAAGTTGTCTCAATGAGCCAAATGCAAAATACATGCTACATTTGTGGTGAATACACAACTTAAAGGATCCGAAAACCTCTAAGAAATTTTATAAAAAATTTTATTTTTCGTACTCCAAATCCAAAATTTTTGATGAATACAATCCATGGATACACCAAACTGTTTGTAAACTGTGCTGTGAACACTTGAGACGGTGCACAGTAGTCTGGCAGGCAATGTTTTACGCGAAAAAGGCATATTTTAAAGCTTGATAAATTAAATGGAATAGAGCCACTCTTATTCAGAAATGTCCAGCGAACTAAAAACTGAATGGTATTTTTCATATCTGCTGAGCAAGCCGTTCAGTTCATTTAATTCATCGAATTTGATCGTCGCATATTCTAAGAGCTATGAGTTGATAGCTTTTTTCAATCTTTGTGTGGAAGCTTCAAATTGTAATAGTAATTACTGATTTGGTGTTACTTCTTAAATACGGAGAGTTATGATTTATTTAATATTACAGAATACGAATTTGTTGCCAAATTATGTATACCTTAATAACACGGATTATTTTTCAAGAAATATTTTTTTTAAGGTATAACTAATTAATAGGGCCGAGTAGGATCTTCATTCCTTTACTACAAAGTAGTGAAAGGGGTCCTTTAAGCATCTACTTGCGCCAAAAAGGGTGGCGCCTATTTTTATATTGCTAGACCAACTTCCGAAGCTGTTCCAAATAACATAAAGTGTATTATAATAATAAATATTAATATAATTAAGTCTATATTTAGCGTTATATGATTTATAAGATGTGTCTTAACAAAGCTGAAGTCAAATTTCGAAGATCCAATAACGAACGCAATATGGCGTCCAAGAATTAAAAAAAATTAATGAATTTTCATGAAATTTGGTATTTAGAGCTTCTTAAGTTCGCTAATTACAAATTTCAAGCTAGTTATTGAAAATTCAAAATGAAAGATCCAATATGGCGTCCGAAATTTCCAACAATCCAAACCTGAATAACTTTATTTAAAAATGAAAAACTGAAGTTTTGGTAATGACGGATTTCGTATAAAATTAAAAAAAAATCTTAAAAAAACTGTTGAACCTAGATCAAATTGTTTGGGATGAACATATAGCCGACGGCCCCAACTATTCCTAATTTTTAAATATAACTTCATATTTTGATCATAAATTCATTTTAGATATGATCTTTCGTATATAATAAATAAAATTTTGCTAAACAAATATATTGTGTTACTCAACTTAAAATTACAGTTGATTTCAAAGTTGTCAACGGATGACTATGATACAGAACTCGAAATCAGTGAGCCTTAAAACAAAGTACGTTTAATTCTTGGGAAATTGTCTTTATTTCTAGAGAAGTTGACTCCCCCTTCGACAATTGTAAACTCATCAGTAGCATGTTAAAAAATATTTGCTTATTTTTCGAAAACTTAACAGTTTATTTGACAGCTGTCAACTCTAAAAGTGTTAATTTGACACAAAATTTGTGATCAGGATGTCTAACCACATAATCAGTGGCATTTTTATAAATATCGTCTGATTTGAAGAAAAATTAGCTGTCGACTGTCAAACTGTTAATGTGACATACAATTCGTGACTGACGTGCCTAAAAACGTAATAAGTAGTATCTTTAAAAAGATTTTTTTTATTTTAGAGAAATTAGCAGTTGATTTGACAGCTGTCAACTGTCAAACTAAAAATTTATGGCATATTTGGATTCAGAATTTTTATTATAATCGTAACATCCCTTCTAATTATTTGCGTAAAACATATCTTCTCCGACTACTGTGCGGTATCTCAAATAACAGAAAAATCACTTTGATGACTGTTTTTTCTGCTGTTCCAATGTTCGTTCTGTGCAATGGGGTCTACAGAGACGTATTTCCAAATGGCAGTTACAGTTTGCACGGCTATACCCAATCCCGACTCTGGCGAACGCCAGAAAGAAATGGAGGTTGAAGGGCCCACTGAAGTCTGCAGCGTCTGAAGATTTGGCCCGCTATATAAACATGTATTTGGTTTAGAAACCACCGCTCCCAGCAATGGGTTGTGCGGTGGGTTTGGGACCCGCTACGCCAAACCTCCAAAATCGCTTAGGTGGTTACAGCGCCAAATAAGGAGCATGTACGTTCAAAAATTACACAGGCCGATAAAATAGACCGATCTCCTTACCCAGAAACCAGACTACACTTTCCCGAAGGTTTTCGGTGCGCTGAATTCAAATCTGGCCACAGAATTGCTCTATCACATCAGGATTTTGAGATATTCTAACCTATAAATGCAAAAAATGCCGTTTTTGCCATTTTTGAAGTTGTGTATGCAAGCCAGAGTAATTTTTCTCAAAAAAAAAACGAAAAGGGTGTTAAAGTACAAGTATTTCTCTTTGAAATGGCGTTGAGTTTGCTCCAAGATCTTTTCGCTTCACTGGGATATTTCGATTTTAAATTTACGGATTTTGCAAAACAAAAACTGCTGCGGATAGTACACATGGCCACTATGTTACTTACATGATTTTCAAGATATAGAAAAATTGGATTGGAAAAACGGCATTTAGTGCATTTATAGGTTAGAATATCTCAAAATCCTGAAATCTGTGAGCTTAAAATTGTAATATCTCAGCGAAGCAAAAAGATATTTGGGCAAACTCTACGCCATTTCAAAGAGAAAGACTTGTTTTTTAACACCTTTTATGTATTTTCTTTGAGAAACACTACTCTGGCTTGCATACACAACTTCAAAAATGGGCAAAAACGGCATTTTTTGCACTTATAGGTTAGAATATCTCAAAATCCTTCGGGAAAGCATAGTCTGGTTTCTGGGTAAAAATATTGTCGGCCTGTGTTATCTAGCCACACTTAAACCCAAAAACATGGAAAACTTAAACAGTTTTATATAAGTTTTGAAAATTTAAAAACAAGTTTGATGGTTTTTCCCAATTGTAGAGAATACCACTAACTAATACTAATATAGAACGACCCTAACATTTTCGAATTCTTAATTAGCGATTAAAAAGCTAACCTCGGTCCTTTAATTAACTTCATACTTTGTAGTGCTTTCAGTTTACATTTACATTGACTACTAACTTTTTTAGTTAGTAGGTTTATTGCTCATATTTGCATCCACTGGTAAAAGCGCATTACAACTGTCTGAACATACATACGCATGTGTATTTTAGGGTGGTCTAATAAAAGTAAAGTCGGAGTTTTAATGCTCTCACCTCCTAGGATGGTTATATATCGAAAAAATATACCCCTGGTTATTTATTTAAAATTAAAGTCGCTTTTTATGCTCTTACCCTCTAGGATTGTTCTACACCGAAAAAATATACCCTAATTTTTATTTTGTTTTTCAAATCAAAAACTATTTAGAGGCCGCTCAAAGCGCTTAAAGTTTTTCATGTATTTTATTTGGGAAAAAATACCTTTTCGTAGAAATGGTATAGAATTCTTGAAAATCAATATTTTTAGATCGGTAAGCTCTGGTTCTCTTCAGGAGACTTCCAGTAATAATACCCATTTATTTATCTAACCATTTTTTATTGCATTTCCTGAAAAAATGGTGAAATAAACAATTGGGTGTGGGGAATCTTCTGAAAAAACACAGAGTTTTCCGATTGAAAAATTTTGATTTTGAATAATTCTATACCATTTCTACGAAAAGTTGTTTTTTCCCATATAAAATTCATAGAAAACTTTTAACGCTTTGAGGGACCTCTAAATATTTTTTGATCTGAAAAAAAAAAAAAAAAATTGGGGTATATTTTTTCGGTATAGAACAATCCTAGAGGGTAAGAGCATAAGCACATATATATGTAGTAAGAATTTATACTTATAACTATAACTATGTATGTACGTACATTGTCATTAAAAGTTACAATAGTTGCAGGTAGAATGTTGATATATGCATGTACGTTAAAAACGTTTCAATGCATTCGTTATACGTAGTTATTTAAAAGTAAATTTGTAAGGATTTTCAATTTAGAATCGAAAGCACAGGTAACAGATTTGCATTATAGTTCAACACTTAGCTAAAATTTACCTACTATATATTAGTAGTCGGTGAGATTTCATACTAAATATTACAAACATGAATACAATATAAAACTTATATTCTCAAAACATCCAGTGATGCTTTCAAACGGTAGGTTCTTCATATTTTTTACTGTTTGTAATTTTTACTTAAACATATCCATGTACGTTGACAACTTGACTTTTTGAAGTAGCCATTATTTCGAGATCCTTACAGGACATGTAAATTCTCACAGCTTTTTGATTTGGAAATATCGCTGAGACATATTTTTTGCAGTATTTCCTTAGCCAAATGTAGAGATATGTGTGTACGGGAAGTTTTCAGTTTCGTTGAGGTAACTTTCTTTTCACGTAATTCCTTTAAACGCATCTGCAATAAAATTTTTTTTTTTTAATTTTTTAATAAATAAATTGCATTAGCATATATTTGTATAATTGGTGTGCCTAGTTTGCATAACTCATTAAAAACAAATGCGCTCGATTAGCTCTATAACAACATCCCATGTTTTAGGACGATAACTTAATCAAATGGTTTTTAGAATGTACGGTTTAATGTTTATATGTATAAGTATGTGTAATGGTGTTTCAGCAAATCCAGCTCGCTGAATTTAAAACCTATAAACATTAATACAAATAAATAAAACACACACGCAGCTAAGGGAAAAAGCCTTAGCTCAAAAAACCCTTTTTATTCTTTCACAAATCTAGCTCACCGCGTACACGACCAATACTCACTAGCAAACAATACATAATAATTTTTTTTACATTTGTGCGCGAAACAAAAGGAAACCCATTAACCGAAGTTTGTTTTACTAATATCGTGAACATTTGAGTATGTTATGAATAAAAAGGTTATGTCGCTACGAATTTTACAAACTGGTATACTGTATTTCGAAAGTAATGGAACAGTTTATAACGTACTTACAATGAAACCCGTCAGAACCCGAATCTGTAAGGGACGGAACTTGTAATAACCGCAAAAATTAAATTTTTGGGGTTTCTACTTGGATGTAACTAGTACCGAAAGAATGTAAAAATACCTGATAACTACAGCGGTTACAATGATTCAAGAAAATATTATGTTTACGCTCATTAAACGCGCTTTGAAAACTAAAATATAGATATGTATATCTCAAATATGCATTATATGTCTACAGCGTCTCGGAAATACAGTGCACTAGCTAAGCTTTCCGATTCTAGGAATTGCCATAAAAACCGAATTATTTAAATAGCTATAATAAAAAAATTCCTCTATCAAACCCCTTATGGTGCAGTGATTTTCATGCTATTACTACAGAACAAATCGACACCTGAGTCTAAGATCGACCTATCTCGGCAGCCAGTTCGAAAACGCCCTATCTTAGAAAACTTTTCAAGAACGCCATATTTTAGAATTTCGTTGAAGAACGCTCTATCTCAGAATTTGATTGAAGAACGCCATATCTCAGAATTCGTTTCAAAAACGCCCTATCTCAGCACATTTTCAATGTATTTTCATTTGTGATAGGCCGTTTTTGAACCGAATTCTGAGATAGGTTGTTCTTCAAGAAAATTTTCGGATAGGGTGTTTTTCAATAAAATTCAGAAATAGGGAGTTCCTGAAAAGTTTTCTGAAATAGGGTGTTTTCGGTCTGGCATCCGAGATAGGTCGATCTTCCACTCAGGTGTCGAAATGCACTTTAAGTGAAACCTTAGCCGTTATTTGTGCAACAACCAAAATTTTTGGATGATAATGGGCAAGTCGAAGTTCGAATTCGTAGAATTAGATCAGTTTCGAAATTAAAATGTTTCGAAAGCGGTTACACTTTACGATGGTGGAGCTTGCCCTCCCCCGCTTTCGCTCGGCCAAAAACGTAGAAGATTTTAAAATTTTTATTTTTTAACATATATATGGACATACATATGTATGTGTTTAAGTGACTTGCGCTCACTTAAAGTATTTCCATGACTTGCGTTCATAACGACTTGCGTTCGCTTGAAATTTCTTGCATAACTTGCGTTCATGCATCCCTGTTCTAATTTTACACTACAAGCAAGAAGTTCGACAAGTGCACGGGAATTGCTCCCCAGGATTGCTCATCGGCACACTGGGCCACTTCCAGTGTGTCCTATAAATGCAACCGCCGCTTTGTCATCTTTCTCTTTTTTTCATTGACGTCCAGCAGGATTGCAATATCCGCTTATCAGGACCTCTACGCATCGTACTATTAATTCGCATTATTATTTTAGTAATTTGCGTTCTTGTACTTTTCATTTTCATAAACTCATTCGCTTCACGAATTTTCTATCATTGTTAAATATTAATTCGTTTATTCAATCTGTTATTTAAAATCAATCATACTTTCCCTTTATTATCATTAACATTTTCTATATACATATTATTGTTACTCAAATTCACAATCAGACATTAGAGTCCTGCCATACATGCATAAGAATTCAATCATAATAATAACAATAATAATAATAGATTGGCGCTTACACATATGTTAGTGTTTGGCCGAGCTTCTCCTCCGACTTGTGGCGTACATCTTGATATTGTCACACAAAGCGGAGGGACCTACAGTTTTACGCCGACTCCGAACAGATATACACTCGGAGGTTTGCCATTGCCTGCCGACGGACGACCGCTGTTAAGAAAAAACCTTTTTTCTATATTTTTTGCGATGTTGCTTTGACAAGGGTTTGAACCCGGGTGCTGCGGAGTGGAAGCGCGCACTGCTTACCACTACACCACCGCGGATGTAAGCATTCAATCATACTTTCATAATTTTCTTGAATTGTAAATTTACTTATTGTTTATAAACGCTATTGAGCCATTCTTTTAAGTCGGACGGATTTCGTAAAAAAAAAATTATGTCATGTCTCCCTATTACGTGCTTGCGACCAAAATGGGGAGTAATTTTTCGGTAACCGTTACTTTCCAGCGGCATTCCCATAAGCGAACCGGCAACGTTCCATTGACGTTATGGTTACGTAGTACCGTAGTACCACCACATCCAAATACTGTCCAGTGACGATTTTGTAGTTTGTGTCTGCACTCTAAATCCACATGCTAATATTGCGGAAGAACAGTCGCTTTATTTTAAAAGTCTTAGGGAAAATTTAGACGAAGGAGAAGTGATCGTACAGTGTGATTTTGCAGAAAATTATATAAAGTTTTGTTGTCTAAAATGCCACCCAAGCTTTCCATATTTATACCCGAGCGCACTTGTTCAAAAGGATATATTAATTTTGTTCACATAACGGTTGTTTGTAACAGCCAAAACGAATCGAGACAGATATAGACAAATGAATACATAAATGCTCAGAATGAATAGAGAAATCGATTAAGCCATGTCTGTCTGTCCGTCCGTCCGAGTACACGATAACTCGAGAAAAAATTTAGATATCTCAACGAAATTTGGTATGTAGGTTTCTGTTAATGCAAGGTGAAATCGGACTGTAACCACGCCCACTTCCCATATAACGGTAATTTCCAGAAATACGAAAACTGCGATATTTTAGTAGCTACTGAAGATAATTCACTCAAAATTGATATTTACAACAATTTTCCGACGAAAAATAAGAATATTATAAATTTTTGGAAAATGGGCGTAGCCACGCCCACTTATGGTTACATGTGTATATCTTGGTAACCGTTGCACCAATTTCTGCCAAACTTAGCACAGTTGTTGGCCCTGGTACAGCATACTAAATGGCCGAAAATTTTAAAAATCGGACAATAACCACGCCCACATCCCATATAACGGTAATTTTCGGAAATACGAAAACTGCGATATTTTAGTAACCACCGACGATTATTCACTCAAAATTGATATTTACAACAATTTTTAGACGAAAAATAAGAACATTATAAATTTTTGGAAAATGGGCGTAGCCACGCCCACTTATGGTTACATGTGTATATCTTGGTAACCGCTGCACCAATTTCTTCCAAACTTAGCACGGTTGTTGGCCTTGGTACAGCATACTAAATGCCCGAAAATTTAAAAAATCGGACAATAACCACGCCCACATCCCATATAACGGTAATTTAGAGAAATACAAAATCTTCGATAAATCAGTAAATATTGAAGCTAATTTATTCAAAATTGATGCTCGCAACAATTCTTTACCAAGAAATACGTTTATGGTAAAGTTTTGGAAAATGGGAGTGGCACCGCCCACTTATGATCACATATATGTACATCGGTAACCGTTCTATCAATTTGTACCAAACTCGGTATTTTTATTGTGCTTGCCATATAAAAGCAAAACGTTGAAAATTATTGAAATCGGACTAAAATTACGGCCGCTTTTCATACAACGGTAAATTTCAGAAATGCTTGAAACTGCAATATTTCGAAATTTAAGGACGCTAATTTTCTCAAAATTGATACACTAGCGGTAGGTTTCGGAAAGATGAAAAACATATATTTAATACTTGCGCCGGGTATTTAATGTTCGGCTCCACCCGAACTTAGACTTTCTTACTTGTTTTAATTATTTTTCAATACGAAAAAACATAATTTTAATTTTTACTATTATTTGGAAGCCCACAAATCGAAAAGTAAAAATCATATAAAGAAAAAAAATTTTCCAACATATATCGTGTATATAAATTTAAAAATCACCGCAATTTAAAATTTTTAGAGTTTTGAATTTCTTGAAGTTTCCCATTTTAAATAACTTGAGTGGAATTCCAAAACTTTCAAAACTTTGTGAATTTGAGAAATTTTAATAAATCACAATAATTAAATATAATGATGAATACTAAATTTCTAAAAATTCTTTATTTCTAATATTTTTTCTAAGTAAAAGTTTCGAATATATAAAATTGATCAAACGAAATTAAAAGTTTTCGAATGTTGAAAATATTTTCATATTTCGTCGTTTTTGAAAGTTTAAAAAATTTTCGTAATTCTTGAAGATTCAAATAACATTTGGACGTTGATGTTTTCAAAATTTTCAAAAAATTTAAAATTATCAAACTTTGTTATATCAATACAAAATTTTGGAAAAGTGGGAAAATTTTGTAATTTTTCAGAAATGTTAATGGCTGCATTTATTTATACATTCCGGATAATCCCATTTCACAGCCGGAATAAACAGAATGCGTTTGAAATATACGTCAACATATCATCAGGAACGTTCTAAAGAATAAATAAACAAAAAAGTTTATTCCAAACGTTCAGAATGAATAAAGAAATGCAGCCAATATCTTTTAGAATTTTAGGAATTTTCTGTTTTTTACACACAAGTACCATGAACATAAGAATTTTTCGACAATTTGTGATGTTTCACATTTTTACATTTTAGGATAAATAAGTCTCAAAATTTTGGAAATTTTGGAAATTATCCTAAAAATAAGAAATCGCAAGAAATTTAATAATATTAATTTTCGTTGTTTTCTGAACCTGTGAAAATAATAATAATTCGAAAATATAACAAAAAAAGTAAAAATTGAAAATCAAGTACATAATTTCAAAATTTTGAAAATTCAGTGCAAGGTGTATTAAACAAGGTGGTGTTGGGGCGGCAGCTGAGTTTTTCGCCGTGGAGGCCATTACGTCAAAATGATGTGTTTGTTGTAACTCATACCAATGACAGTATGGACATCAGCGTATAATTTGTTAGTGTAATTTTTTACTTATATACGGCCAACACCACCTTGTTAAATACGCCTTGATTCAGTGAATTCGAAAAACTGATAGGCCTACTTAAATAACATAATACTTCGAGCTTAGCACACAGCTAAAATTTCAAACTCAAGCGAAATTTGACACACTTTTTCCATGAATTAAAATATTCAAAAGCATCCATTCATTAGGTTTGTTCCCCAAGCTTCTCGAAGTCACTTCGAGTTACATATACGCGCTCCGCAAGTAAGTTTTCGAGTTTCTTTGATATACGCTCACAGTTTGAATTTGTTCGAGTTTTTCTACAAGTAGCTTGTGGGACCAACCTATTATATATTCTTGTAATGATATTTCACGAAATTCATTTGAATATTATGAAAATACATGTTACACAGTATTGGGGGGGCGGGCGTATTTTTTTCAACGTAGTACTGAATGACAAAAGTGTATTCAACCAAAATTTACAATTAAAGTGATTGCGAATGTTAATGTTACATCCACTGAGTGGGTCCCACACTCTTTTTATGATATTACCGTTTTGTTCTCTGTTAGAAAGTTTCTGAGACTTTAGTTCCAAAATGGTTCTTCGAGAGAGAGTTCCTTGGAATTTTGTTCCCGTTTTTAACTTTGACAGAACGTTCCGGAGACTTTTGTTCGCATTTGGTTCCCTTAGAAATGCTCCCTAAAGTATTGTTCGCACAAGGTTTTGTTCTTATATAGTTCCCGTTGATAACGTTATCGAGAGTTTTGTTCTCACTTTCGTTCTTGTGAAAACCTTCTCGAAGGTTTTTTTCTCATTTCGGTTTGGATTTTTAAGCATTCTTGGGAACAAAACTACGAGAACCAAATTATGTTTCGATCATACCTTTTGTTTTCGGTCGTTGACATTTTTCGCTTATCAAAACACCCGCTGAAATAAGAAATTGCTGGTAAATGTACGCTGGCGAACTATCTTTTATTAAAAGGTGCTGCCAGGCTGTGTCAAATGCGCATGCAAAGTGACAATACGCGATAAAACAATAATGTAAGAAAAACAAAGGCTATCAAAAACTATCGATAGTATTGAAAACTATTGATGGTGGTACGATAGTCCAAAACTATCGATAGTTTCAGACCACTAATTCAAATTGAATAGGAGGAAAAAACAGCTATCATTTTATTTCATTCGAATCGAATCGAGTTTCGTCCGATAACGGATGCCGTGATTCGGGCCCAGTTTAGGTTTTTTGTTGAATATTTTCTTCATGCGAAATACATTTTTGTTGTTTTTTTATAAAAATACAATTGATCCCAAAGTGATTCATATCAGGTGATAGCAGAAGTCCAAAAACAAATATTACACTAAAAAATTTTACGCACAATGCGAGTAATAATTACAGCAAATACATCATTTTGACAATAAGACCCACGGAGGCGAACATCCAGCTGCTCTGGTAACATCACCTTTTATGAATTCGCCATTTTTTTTCCAATTTGAGTAAAAACTATCTGATATTGTTTCTTTTAAAAAATTTACCAACTCCTACCATTTTTTGTATATATAATCTACCAACATCAATTTTTTCGAAGTCCGTGCACTGGTGCACGTTCTTGGGTATCTGCGCTCTAACCCGTGTCGTCATATCAGTTTACTTTTAACTAGGGTTGCCAGATTTTGAAACGGAGAAAGTAGTACATTTATATTTCCGATAGAAAAAAAGCAGTTGAAGACCTAAAAAAGGAGTACAATTTTTTTTAAATTTTTTGTGCAATTTATTGTAACAAATTACCATTAATTAGGTACAAATAAACAAAGATATTTTAGAAATCTTTTTCAAAGCAACAATAAATGTGAAAAATAAATAACTATATGGGTTGGCTTTCCAATACGGACGGTTGTTCACGAGATGGTGATCGAAGGGGGAGTGGACGTGGCACCTTTTCCGACCTTTTTGGAGGGCATGAGCCGCCATTGACAAACATGTTACTCCCGACCACCTAGGGCCCCTCGGGACCCCTTAGAAAAATTGACAAAAGTCACAATTTTCAATTGCGTCCACAGTATTTTTGCGTAGAATTCGGTTCTCAATGACCGCCCTTATAGGAAAGTTTCCCCAACTAAAAAACTAAAAACTACAAAAGAATTCCATCTTCCTGAATGTATGACCATTTTTTTAATTTAAGCCTTATAATTAATTTAATATTTTTCTGATTTTTAGTACAGCGCGAAAAATAATAACTGTCGCACAGGTTTTTTGTAAAATAAAAGGGTTCTTTATAGATTTTGTGTTTTTGTTTGTTAACTTTGTAAATATTTTACTTTAATTTTATTAATTGGTTTTAAAATTTTAATCCTGATTTGCATTTGCCAGCCTTGGGCGATAAGTACATGCGGCACGGACCTCTTTTCAGGTGTATTTTTTCTTAGATTTTGTATAAAAAAAAGAAAAAAAACCTGTATAGGGTTGGTCGAATTAATGCCCTCCTAGTCATCAGTTTCGAGTCTTTTCGATTGCTAAGTATGAGGCTTTATGTTGGACAAAAGACGGAGTATAAAGGACCCAAATGGGGGAAATTAGCCTATGGTTACCGAAGATATGTAATAAAGTAACCGACGAAGACTTGCGCTTTGCTCCCAAAGTGTTTACCGCCGGTAAACCCTAATGAAGGTTAAAATTTAAAAACAAATTAATAAAATTGAAGTAAAATCTGTGGATAATTAACAATAAACTACTTTTTCGCAAAATCTATAAAGGCCCCTTTAATTTAAAAAAAAAAAAACTGTGCAACAGATATTATTTTACACCCTGTATATGATAAAATATTAATAGCTGGAAAAAGGAGTACAAAAGAAGTACAAAGCTAATAAAGGAGTACATTTCCAGATATTTTTTTTGGGAGTACATTGCAATAAAAAGGACTACGTTTACTCCCAAAAGCAGTACGTCGGCAACCCAAGTTAACGACAAAAACTGATTTGGTGCTAACGAATGTTGTTAGCGAAGCGTTTACTGAATAGCTAAATTGGTAAAATTGTCGTTTAGCTGACTTAACAATAACAATATATAATAATAGATTGGCGCTTACACCTTGGAGGAGAAGCTCGGCTTAACAATAACAAGAGTTGTTAAAATCGCGTAGTGATATAAAGGGTAATATATGTATGTATGTACTATGTGGATATATGAATAACGACCGCTTAAAATCGATCTAAAATTTGTACTTTCTCTGTAAAAATTTTAGGTCTATGTTATGTAGTTTGACCATTGTCAATTAAATCTAATGCTTTGTATTGCATGCGCTCTACGTTTTTCGTTTTCAATCTCATAAATGGTTATAATGATTTTGCTAAAATTTCAAAATCAAAAGTTATCAAACCAAATTCTATGGGACTGAGAAATATTATTTTCAAATTTTTAGTCCATTTATAAAAGCGTGATATATTAAAAAGTTATTTTTTTATTTTATTTATTTCTTTTGTTTTTCATGCATAAATAACCAAATCCGCTTCATTGCTCATGTTTCGTCGCCAAAGTTCAAGTGCGATCTGATTTGTGCGACGTTAGTGGCGAAATGCTGCGCGAACAAATCAGACGGATTGGTTCGCTGTTAGTACCCACTAGAGATGGGCAAGGGCCTAAATTTTCAGGCCCGGCCCGGCACGAGTTCAAAATCAACTTTCAAAAACACGCACAAGCCCGCACGTTAAGAATTTTAGTGGGGCCCGGCCCGGCCCGGCCCGGCACGACGGGACACGCCCCAGCCCGGAAATAAAGAGCCAACTTTCATTGTATGTATCTATACACATGTACATATTTTTAATTTTGTGTTTATGTCCATATGTATATTTACTTAAGCGAATCAATATTTTACATCAAAGATTTTTATAATATATTTTCTGGGAAGTAGAAAAAGTTGAAGGTATTTTATGTACAGATATGTATGTAGACAAAACTACTTAGTATCATATATTTTCTATAGGTTTCCAAATATTTATTTTTTTGCTTTTCTCTTATCAAAAGAGTTTTAAATATGTACTATTTTTTTTTTTGTATAAAAACAAAATTTTTAGTATTAGCAACGGGCTTTTTCGTGCCTTTTCGTGCTTTTATGAAATTTTACTGAACGCCCAGGCCCGCACGAGTTCGTGCTGACAGCAAATATTCCGGCCCGTACCCGCGGGCTTACGCAGGGGCCCGTCGGGCCCCTGCCAAGCCCGGCCCGTGCCCATCTCTAGTACCCACGGTTAGGGTTCAATCGATACAAGTAAACACAAGTAAATACTCAATACTTTTCTACTGATACCAAGTATTTTTTTACTCGATACCTTTTTGTTCGGTATCGAGTAAGTATCGAAATAAAGGTACTTGGTATCGAAAGAGTAATTTCTACTACTTTTATCATTGCAACAGCAAATCAACAAAGGACGCCCATTATTAGAGTTTTCGCGAAAAGTGCGGTCATGTAGTAGAGAAAGTAGAAATAGCTTGTCTGGAAAGCATTTAGAAAAGTTGTTGTTTGTTGGCAGTGTGCACCAAAAGCTATTTTTTCAAAAATATTTTGTGAATAATACACTTATATGAAGTCATATATGTAATTATAACTAATATTGTTCCTCAGCAATGTACCAAAAGAAACAATACAATTTTTTTTTCATAAATAGTTTGTAAATGATGCAGTGCGCTGTATACTTATAGTGGTGACCTTATGGGTAAGTGTCGGATTTTAATTTTTATTTTCAAATTAATTTTAGTTACTTTTTTATAAAAAATATAGTTCATTATATGACAAAAACCATGTAAATCCAAGTTTCAAATTTTGTACAAAAATTAAAAGAAAATCAAAGTTTCACCAAAATTAAACACTTTTTATTCGGAATAAAAAGTGTGGAATTATGATGAAAACGTACTAGCGCAAAAGAGAAGGCACAAGTTGTCCCTTCTTATTATTTACGTTCTTTGATGAAACTTTGTTGATTTGCTTTAATTTTAAACTTGGATTAACAAGGTTTTTGTTATGGAATGATCTATATTGTTTATAAAAAAAGTGAATAAAACTAATTTGAAAATAAAAAGAAAAATATAAATCCGAAACTTATCCATATTGGGTGACCTATACACTCATATGAATTAAAAAAATTATAACCAATACTGTTCCTTGGTAATGTGCCACAAATATAAATTAATAATTATTTTGTATTCTTACTAAGTAACTTAAATATATACGTTTTCTATACCTGCAACTTTATTGGCTTTTTATTTGATTTGGACATACAATGTTTTAAACCTTGATAAGACGTAATCATACGGCCTTTTACAACAAAAAAGGGAAGTATCTCTCGAAAGAGAAGATGAAAACAATTCATGTAAGTACTCGATACTTTGCCGATACTGAGTAGGTATCGATACTTTCAGTCTTTTGAGTACAAGTACTCATTAGAGTGATACCTTAGTGAGGGAGAGAGAATACAGAAGGTGGCGCCGATGACAACACCGCTAATCGGCTCTCAGTGAATTTGACAGAATCGGCTGTTTTGCTGACGTCACAGTCGAGATGACAGCAGTAGTGATGTGCTGAGTCAATACTTTTAAGTATCTAATATTCTCGATACTCGGTACTGAAACATTTAGGTTTCAAATAAAAGCGCACATAGGCCAAAAATATGGCAAAAACAGTTCAGGGGAGACTCGCCTATCAAAACCCGAATGTAGGAGCCAATAGAGCTTTTAATACTGATTCAAATGAAAGATGTATATATGTCGGTTCGAGGCCATATACAGAGAAACTCTTACTTGTTTGAAGCATTTTTGTACCAGCTGAATCGGACGATATCATTTTTGTAGGCCTGGGGGCAGATTCTGTAACCAGTTAGCGACAATTTTCGAATCGGTCTCGGTTTTGTTGAAGTATGATATTAAATATTTTTACGTCAACAAGCGCGATATCGATCCGAAACTTGTCGCTAACTGGTTACAGAGTCTCCCCCCTGAAAGACTGCTTCATCCGTCAAAGCATTTTTCTTGAACCTTGGATCGACTAAGGTTAAAACTAATAAACTAATATTTCTCTGTTGCGATATCATATAAATTAGTAATGAACGTTTTTTCTAAACTTGAAATGCATATAATGGCGAAGGTATAATGTAAAGAATGGGTATCGGGTACCGATAAGGAAGTTTTGGGTACCGAAATCTTTTTTAAGTATTTGGTACCGACAATTCAGCACATCACTAGAGTTTTATTTCTTGCTATCAGTAGTCAACTCTACGATGACGTCATGCCAAAATTACTCTCACAAATTCTGGTGCAATCGGCGCAATCTTGTATTCTATCATTCTTGGTTAGCGCCTAGTTTAATAGAGATACCGAGAACTGTCAAATCGAATTATGAATGTTCGCGTATGGATGGTAATTCGAGATAGTAACAGGTCAACCATATATTCACGCACGCCGGCAGTTTACTGTCAAAAATTTCTTATGCTCATACAACTTGTATGGGACCAACCGAAATTGAACGGCGTGTGTAAAAGCTAACTCAAATTCCAAGATTTGTGTTGCGTGACATTTACATTTGACGTTTGTGCTCATCTAACATTTTGGCGCGACTATGAATTCAAATTTTGCTCAACAAACTTCTGCAAATATGACAGAAACTAAATTCTGAGAAATCACGCACGCAAATTGATTTCGGTTAATCAAATGTGAAAAACTTGCGTGTGTGCGTAGAAAAACTTACGCCGGTAACCGTACAAAGATATAAGTCCTTAACTTAAAAAGAATAAAATAGAAGAAGTGTACCAATTCAAGTGAAGCAGGGTTCAATTTTGACCAATTGTACTGGGTATAACTGAAAACTTTTAACTTATACCTGTACACATTTATAAATTTTGTATACCTCGATATACACGTACTTACCTGCTTTAGTATTCCCACCAACAATTCATCAACATTGTGTTGGATGCCACTGGATGTTTCTATAAACTTTGCGTCGTGTGAAGCAGCTAAAGCCTTTCCTTCTGTATATTTGAGCGATATATAAAAAATGTAGAGTACAAATTAGGTATGTACATATGTTCCCATCTATTATTAGATATACATATGTATGTACTTATATTCATATACATACATATGTACACACATACATTTCTGTGAGAGTATAACAACTAATAGCTCAGTTATGCATATTGTGCAACGCGCTGCATATAATGTCATTTTTATTATTTTACCTCCCTTTTATTAGCTCGGGATGTAACTATGTAATATTGATGCGCCTAAAAGATGCAGCGATTTCTATTCCCAAGCTACATACTTTATGACAGTACGAATGGAAATATAATAGCGAGGTTTTAGTTTTTTAAACTATAATTTTATTACGTAGAAATCAAAAACCAGCAGACTTCTACACGGTTAAAAATTTCGGTTTTAATTTTAAACTTTTGACTTTTTGACTTATATGACAAACTAAATTTAATTTCAAATACAAACCTTCCAAGTTTAAAAAAAACAGAGCACATTTGTTGGGTTTAGAATTTAAACAGTTCGGTTTAAGTTTTAAGCCCAAACATTTTCTATATCGTTTCCTTCACGTTACACTTCACGGAAGCTTTTTCATAATTAAGAATAAAAAAAAAATCTTAAATTTCATGCTCCGTCTGATGGGGATTTAGAACCCGGACAGGCTTGGTAGCAACCAATTGTATCAAGCATCTTTGCACACTCGGCTACAGCCATGCATGTAAATGTGCTTTCTTAAGTTGAGTTCGAATCAACACCACATTTCGCTGTGTTGATGCCGTCAGTTCATAAGATTTGCTTTCTCTCTCTGAGAGACATAAAAAAAGGCATATTGAGGCAAACATTTTCTATTTCGGTTTAGATTTTAAACCAAATTGTCTATATATGAAACATAGAAACTAGAATTGATATGTTTTGTATTTGTCAATGTTAATGTGGCTTATTGACATTTTATTTTTTAATATTTTTGTTGAGCGTTGTACCACGATTGTTTATTAGGATTTGTACCACGATTGTTTATTAGGAAAAATTGAAAAAGCAACAAAGTCTAAACGGTAGAAGTTATAGCAGCTATTTCGGATATCACCACATCTCCTCATCAGACTTCTTTTTTCTAGACTTCAGCAGGGATCGAACCTGCGTAATCGATGTTCAAAGTCAGAAGCGTTAACCACTGAGCTATGTACACCCCGTAAACTCTTGTTGCTAATTCATTTTCCTTTTTCAACCAACTACTATCAAGTGCAGCTGATTTGCCACTATTTAAACTCGACAGCGGATTTGTTGTTTTCAATTCTATACATCCATTTGCTTATTTGCTTTATTGTATACATAGTTTCAGGCAGGAAAATGAATTAGCAGCAAGAGTTTACGGAATGTACATAGCTCAGTGGTTAACGCTTCTGACTTTGAACATCGATTACGCAGGTCCGATTCCTGCTGAAGTCTAGAAAAAAAGAAGTTTGATGAGGAGATGTGGTGATCTCCGAAATAGCTGCTATAACTTCTACCGCTTAGACTTTGTTGCTTTTTTAATTTTTCCTAATAAACAATCGTGGTACAAAGCTCATTCAAATAATTAAAAAAAAAAAAAAAAATTCAAATATTTTGGTTTGATTTTTAAACCCTGAACTTTTTGGTTTTAATTTTAAAACGCTCATAGCAAAACATCATTTTCTCGGCAGCCTGGACTAAAATTTAAACAAGAATATATTAAAAATTGCTTAAAACTATTGACTGATTAAAAAGTAGACTATAAAAGATTAAAAAATGCTGTGCTTTAGGTAACCGCTTACTCGCAAAGCTCATTTAACAGATTTCTTATGTGACAACTCTCACGCAATGCAAAGTATGCATAACTGAGGTTTAAGTCTTACCGCCGCACTCAGAGTCGTTTAATGATTACTTAAGGTGTCCCTCAGTAACGATTTGAAAAAATTCCCTCTCAGAGTCAGTTAATGATTCGTTACCGGCATTTAATGAACATTAAATTAAGTAAACAAAAACCTTTACTTAACTTTTTAACGAATGATTTTGAAAATTTTTCCTTGTTTTCAATAAATTGCAATTTCGATAACGTTGCTGCAACAGTGGCAATTGCCTAGTGAGCAGAGCACTTTCGTGCCATTCAAGAGATCCGAGTTCAATCCTCGGCAACGAATTGTTTTTAATACAATTTTTTTTTTTAGTTTTATTGCTTAAAAAATTCATATTTTTATAAGCTTTTATTTAACTTGGTCATCCCGCGCAAATCGTGGAAATTTCCAATCGATTTTAAACTAACTTCCCGACAAGTTAGAGACTTGAAATTTTCAGCATAGTTCCAATCACGATGACAATGCAATTTAAAATATAAATGAATTCCCTATATGGTCCAGGGGTCTTGATTCAAAGTCGGTCAAAAATTAGTAAAATTTATGGCTAACAGAGCGTAATTTGCCAAAGAACGTAAAACCAGAGCAAAGCTATTTATGGCAAATTCTAGATATCAACCTAGTCTAGATATGAACCTCGTTGTAGGCATCATATCAAGGAGATACAATTAGAAGACTCGAGAAGTTTCCCCGCCAGAAGAACTTTAATATTGCGCCTAAATATATGCCATGCTACAGCGGAAGTGGACGATACGCCATTTCTTTAAATGAAATTAACTGCTGGTATATGTATGTATGTACATATGTATGTTTATACCAAACGTAAGCAAACAACATTTTGCTTGCATAGTCTTCTGTTCTCTCTCATTGCAAGTTGAATTATTTTAATATCTATTGCAAAATTTTGTACATAAAATAAAATAAAACTATTTAATATACAACGCTTTTATAAATGGACTAAAAATTAGAAAATAAAGTAATGTAAAAAAAATATTTTTTTAAAAATAAGCTTTTATTTAACATGTTTAATCAAAGGAATAAAATAAAGTAGTGAAACAAAAGATTTTTTAGCAAGAAAATTTTGTCAAAACTGCACTAAAATAAATAAAATAAAATAAGTTAAGGTCTCGTTAAAGGTGCTAAAAGCCATTTAGTGAAAGGAGTTATTCATTTCTAATGAAAATTACTAACAATTTGTACTAATTTACTTCGTTTTTAAAAAAGCTTGTCGGCGAATTCAGCGTACATGCATAATTGGTTAGGTATGTATGTATTTATATGTATGTATGCAGATATTTAAATGCCGGTTTGCTATTCGCGCGACAAGCTTTTTTAAAAACGAAGTATATTTCATTTTTTCATTTCGTTTAGTTTTTAGAAAACTTATTGCTAAGTAATAAATAAAGTAACACTATTAGCACATCTAACAATTAGTTATTCGAAATACAGAAAAGGGCTTTCACGATAATTTCCGAAATATAAAGCCTTTTGTCTCTCGAAAGACTGAGGTGAGTTGAAAGACAGATGACAGAATTGGCCTGTTATTGGCCTTGTTTGTCTTTTAGCGAATAATTTAATTAAATTAAAAAAAAAAAATTCTTTTTATAGCAATAAAATCTATACACCAAAAGAAAATTAAATCAAAAAAGCTAAAAATTCAACACAGATAGTTTATAAAATTAAACAAGAAAAATAAATAAATAAAAAAAGGAAAAAGAAAATTTTCCTGCCCTAGGACTCGAACTCGGATCTCTCGAATGGCACGCCACTTCTCTGCTCACTCAGCCATTGCGTCTGTTGAGTCGGTGCGCGCAAAATGATATAAATAATTATTTTTATTACCTCCCTTTTATTAGCTCGGGATGTAACTATGTAATATTGGTGCGCCTAAAAGATGCAGCGATTTCTATTCTCAAGTTACATACCTGATGACCAGGGAATGGATTTTTAGGACCTAAAAACCTATAAAAAAGTCAAATAAAATAACGAAATAGGCTGAAAAAGGCAAAATAAGATAGCGAAAAAGTCAGGAAAAGGCACTAGGTATTGCAAAAAAAAGCAAAATAAGGCACTAAAAAAAGACAGAAAATACGAAGAACAATCAAAAAATACATTTATTTTAGAAATCTTTATATTACAAGTAAAAAGAGAAAAACTATGAACTAGTTTCATATATGAAAAATTTGTACTTTGATTCTTTGACTATTTTATCCTTTCGAGTTTCTTTAATCTGTATAGTTGTAGTAACATTGAACCACAGTATGCATTTTGTAGTTTTTTGGCAGCATTTTCATTCGATTTTGGCAAAAGGTCCCAGCGCTTCTATAAACCGCATGGGCATGTGTATATTTTTTAATCTAAAAAAAAAATTGTAAATGCTATAATCACTTTTTTAAAGGTAGAAAAGACAAAAAAGGCAAATATCTTAAAAAAGGCAAAAAAAGGCAAATATCTTAAAAAAGGCAAAAATGGGCAACATCAAATGTGTATATATAGAATCAGGGAAAGCTAAATCGTGGACATTCTTAATCGAATATACTCTATCTCTTTAGCAGAAAAAAAGGCAACTTCCATAAAATCCGTTCCCTGCTGATGACAGTACGAATGGAAATTATAATGACGAGGTTTTAGTTTTTTAAACTATAATTTTTATTAAATTTTATTTTAAACTGAACGAAAAAAGTGAGTGATGCCACAAAAATGAAGGGCCGCAACTGGGGCCATACTTAAATTTTTTATTTCATAATTTTTAACTCTGAGAGGAAACATTAATTAACAGATTTAACGATCATTAGTTAAGTGCCCGTTAGAGCTAATCTAAGGAACGTTTCTGAGTGCGGCTGTCAGTCTAAAAAATGTGAGTAAAGTATTTACTCTATTTATGTGTTTCTATGATTAATAAAAAAAAAAGTATGATTCTTTACTAAAATTGTATTTAAAGTCGACGGCAGAGGTTATTCTTTAAAGCAGTGATTCCCAAACTGCTCCACGGGAGACTCAAATGGGGTCTACGTTGGCGTGAATAAAATATGGGGGTCCACCAGTTGTAAGTGGGGGGCACGAAAATGTATCTGGTTTCGATAGTAAAGAACCAAAATGCTTGCTTGATAGCCTACTTAATTAACTTTAATTTTTTTGAGTGTTGTATAGTGAGTGCTCTTGACGTACTGGTGAACTTACCGTGACTTTGTGGCATCATAAAGGCCACCTGCAGATTAAGAAGAAACGGATGTTGGTATAACACTGAGTGAGGCGATGCGGAAATTGCCGGCGGCAGATATTTGAGCACTTGTGTCTTTTCAACGGTACAGGATAGTACGCCACCATTACCATTGTTCAAGAGATTCTAGAGAGAGAGAGTTCCCTGAGGGGGAATGCTGGGTTAATATCAGCACTGAGCCCGCACTAGTACATTTTCGAATCTTCACTGATGGCTCCAAAACTGACTCTGGGTCAGGATCTGGGGTATTTTTCGAAGTTAATGGGGGCAAGTTTCCCTTTTTCTCTTGGAGAATATGCTTCGGTCTTCCACGCTGAGGTATTTGCATTGCCCAAAGCCATAGACTACACAGTGGAAAATAGGTGGAGGGGAAGGAGTTTACGTATTTACAGGTACTGCCAAGCTGCAGTTAAGGCATTGGCCAGCCCTCTATCTAAGTACTTCCAAACTAGTTCGGCAATGCAAGTCTTGACTAAATTATGTTGGTAAAGACTACGACCTCGCTTTACCCAGGTACTACCGAGACCTGGAAATGAGACCCTTTGACCACAGTTAGCCTAGACCAGGCATTCCTCGATCCGCAACCAGTTATAGCACTACCCACTTCAACCCTCGAAGCCACCATCAGCAACTGGATGGATACTTTGCTCAGCGATTACTCGATGGCTAGTGGATGCAGGTGGGCAAAACGCATGATGCCTTCAATCTCAGAAGGTCTATCTAGTTTTTTCCTCTTACTGAGAAGACGGGACTGCTGACTGGTTACTTCACGTGGCACAAACACCTGACTGTGATAGTCTAAATGACAACTCCATCAGCCCATCCTGCTTTGAAGAGGATGAGACGGTGGAACACTTCTTGTGCTTCTTGCTTGCTTGTTTGTATATCATCGATTTATCTAGATTCGATCTTTTATTTTTTGTCATTTTCTGAATTTGCAGTTTGGCGTAAAAAGCTTTGCAGTTTTGTTGTTTCAAGTTTTGTGTTTTGAAAATGCGAGTTACGAATATTTTTCGCATCACTTTAAAACTCGGAGCGATAAAAATAAAAATGATGTCATCAACACGAATAAACTATTTGACAAATAAATCACATACAAATTCATGAGTGAGCTGAACATGTGAGGAGTTTATTTAGTGCTCTTTAGAAATATAACTTCTCAGAGCAAAATAGTTCTTTCATGTTTTTACGAGCTCTGTTTTTTAAAACTTTCAAGTGTGTAATCACATTATTTCAATAAATAGAACACAAGAAAATATCTTATTTTTATTTTTGCCCCTCCGAATTTAGTTTTGGAACTCGCACGCGATGCAAAATTGCACCGTTAGATTTAATCTTCAAATTTTTTTATGAGCTTTGAGAATATCTTAGAAATAGGGTTGCCAGATTTTTTATGCGCGAAATCAGTACGTTAGACATGTTCATGCTAAAAAAATCAGTACTTTTCAGTACATTTTTCTTCAAAGCCAAATTATGAATGTAAGTATCAGATAATACTCATATACACAGTATTTTATATTTACGACATTTTTGAATAGCAATAATGAGATCATTTCTATCGTCAGTGTTTAAATAGTCAAAAAATTCAATGTATATTTTTCACTTTAAAATTACTTTTAATATGGAAAAGTACCACCTTTTAAGCACTTCATCTATAATTCCTCATAGCTTAAATTAATTTTACCAACTACGCAAAAACTTTGAAAGGCTAAGAATTCGCTAAAAAGATTATCTAACTCTATATCTTGTATGCAAAACTCTTTTACAATGTGAGTAAATTGTGAAAAAAGAATTGTAAGTTATAGGCAAAAGCAATTCGAATATTCAAATTTGTTTTTATTAAACTGAAAGTTATTTTCGAGATAACTAGCAGCACCCGACAAAAAAACGTCAGCCTTCTTTTTAAATAATTAAACCTCCAACATATCGAGGGCTTATATTCAATACCCCTTATCTGCATTTTTCACTAAAATGAGATTCTAATACAAAATTCCACCAAAGACTTAACTGTCTTCGGTGATGTTAATGCTGACCTTGTATCACGCTTGACAGAAGAATATACTTTTAAATTGCAAAGTCATAATTAAAACCAGCGGTGACAAATAAGACCCAGATGGGTTCTAACATCACAAAGTTGTTTCCCATAAAACGATTGATATTTTTTTTATATTAATTTCTTGGGCATATGAAATATTATCTGAAACATGTGAACTATAATTAAATTATCTTCTTACTTTTTACAGTACAGTTTAAGGAAGTTACAACGTTATGCAAAAACCTTAAGAAAATCCTAAAGTTTTTGGTTTGAATTGAAAATTCAGTACAAATGAGTACAAATTTTGAAAAATCAGGACATTAGCGTACTGATTGAAGAAATGAATAAAATCAGTACAAGAGTTGAAAAATCAGTACTGTACTGATAAAATCAGTACGTCTGGCAACCGTAATTAGAAATGAGCATCAGGGGGTCCACCGAAACCAGTAAAGTTTTGAAAGGGGTCTACGAGAAAAATACGTTTGGGAACCTCTGCTTTAAAGCATGCAACATGCACGGTGGATCAGAACCAAGTTCAACCGAAAGTTCTTGGCACTTGTGAATTTCCTTTCTATTATGTTTTATAAGGAATTTAAGAGAAATTTGTATATTTACTTTTTCTGCCAAAAACACTCATAGGTATTCGAGATGCAGCATTTAAACCGAAATATTAAATCGAAGATCGATTAATCGAGCCCTTCCGATTCGATTTTTTAGATAAATGTGAGTATGTTGCCAATACATTTGTTTTGGTTCTGGTGTTGCATTATTTTGAAGTAATTTCTGATATTATAAGCAATGAAGTTTTTTTGACACAATCCGTGAAGCTGATGATGATGTGGCTGTATGAAATGCTCAAAATTTGAAACATTTTAATCATAAAAGAACAAATTTCTCTTGACTGTGATGTAACTTGGGAAAATGTTTGGCGCCTTTAACATGCAATTGAAAGCTTGCCTTAACCACCATTAGAAAATTTCCACATATCCTACAATGCGTTTCATGATCACATTTGCCATTTTGTATATGCACAACCGGAGGATAATTTAGGTAGGTTTTCTTCAGTGAATGCCTCTGGAAAGGGGTTGTAAGTACATGTTTATTTAATTTAGCATTATAAATGAAATTTAGTGAGCATCTTTAGACTCGATGAACCATATTAAATGTAAATTCATTAAAGAAGTATGCCTTTTATGAATTAAAAGAACAGCTTTAAAAGAACTTCTCCAAAAGACCATCTGAAATACGCCTCTTCTGGAAGCTTTTCTTTGGGTTGCGGAAGCACTTCAATTTGTGTTACCCCTCACAAAAAAGAAAGAGGAAAATAATTACTTTCAGAGAGGCCTTCTGGAAGAGATTTTAGCTCCTGAAATTATCTGCTGGGTAGTATGTACCTATGATCCCTTAACCGTGGACCTGTTCAGATACATTAACTTTTTTTTTGGGGGGTTCCCCTGAAGATGAAAAGTTTTTAGGTGGACACCAGGACACCAGAACTATTTTCTAAAATCAGGACAAATCCTGGAAAACCAGGACGTCTGGCAGCCCTAGGCTAGTACAAAAAATGAATGGGGCTTTAGATATATTATATCTAGCTGTAATTAAGAGTATTTGCGCTGGTTTGTTTAACAAACAAGTAAGAAAGTCTAAGTTCGGGCGGAGCCGAACATTAAATACATGGCGCAAGTATTAAATATATGTTTTCCACCTTTCCGAAAGCTACCGC
>NW_023458561.1:5927671-5944324 GCF_013731165.1 Rhagoletis pomonella | reverse complement strand
GATTTCAGGAGATTGGAAAAGAATTGAAACTCCTTACCGAAAAATTCTAAAGGTATGAAAATACTTTTAACGAGTTTAGGTGTATTGATACCCCACCTTCTCCTAAACTTAAATAACCTTCGAAAAAACGTAAGCATGGCGGTGAAAAGATTATATTAAACCACATGCCTATGGATACTGATTCACTGCCGAATCCTTTTACCCCGGGTGCGAGCAACGAACTAATAATTTTTAATTCGCCCAATCCGCCGAATACTTAAGTTGCAGCTTCAACGGGTTGCACAACTAGGTCTAAATCTATAAGCACTCATCTTTATCGGAGGCTGCTTCAACAAGCCAATCCGCTTGTGCTATAACTGCCCCAAAGAGCTGACTGTTATTCCTCCTAAAAAATCCATCTTCATATCAAGGTATTCAAAAGATACTTCAGAGGAAGATGTAAAGTGTTATATAACATCCAGACTAAATCCAGATGATCTAAACGTCAGAAAATTTAAGTTTTCGCAAGAAAGAAACATTTCGTATTTTAAAATTGATATATCTGTTAAGTGGTTCGATAAACTTTTGAGTACTTCATTTTGGCCAAGTGATGCGTTCGTTCGCGAGTTTGAATTAAGCACTCGACAGCAAAGGAAAAATGTTCGTATCTCTGATCCCCCACATTTATCAAAAAACTGATAGGTAATTGTTGCTTCTGTATTTATTACCAGAATGTAAGAGGTTTAAATACAAAATTAAATGAGTTATACCTACAATCATTTGATCTTCATCACAAAATCTTAGTGTTAACTGACACTTGGCTTAAGTCAAATGTGCTAAATTCTGAAGTTTTGTGTAATAATTACGATATATATAGCAAAGGCCGTTTAAATAAAATAGGGGGAGGTGGTCTTATCGCAATTCAAACAGACTTTTCTTCGGAAGAAGTTCAGCTTACTGATACGGAAGGCATTGAATTCCTTTGCGTTCGAATGCCGTATCTCTCATTTAACGTTTACATTACTGTGATTTATATACCTCCTAATTCTGACCTTTCTATTTATGCAAAACATGCTTCGGTACTGCTTTCTCTATTTGCTATGGTCAACGTTATCGTGTTGGGGGACTTTATCCTACCGTGTGTTTCTTGGAACTTAATTGACGGTATTCTTATACCAGATTCTTCACGAGATGTCTTTAATCAATTCCTGAACGAAATTTCAGATCTTGGACTATATCAAACTAATTCAATTTGTAATAATTTTGGAAAATGTCTGGATTTGGTTTTTGTAGACGATGTTTCCAAACTGACGATTGTTCGCAGTGACCCATTCGTTACTCCTGAGGATTCTTACCATCCACCATTCGAATTATCTTTCACAGGGTCATACAATTCATGTTCTGTTACTAGTGTAAGTTCTGGAATTCGGCACTATTCTTTTAAGAATGCTAATTATGATAAGCTTAGGTTAGAGGTATCTAAAATAACTTGGCCAGAATATGACGGCAATGTTGAAGACAGTGTGCTACATTTTAGCAATACTTATATAGTATTTTCGATGCAGTTGTTCCGCTTGCTAAGGAAGTTAGTGTTTCCCGCAATGCGTTATGGTTTAATAGGGATTTAAAACGTTTAAAAAATCAGAAAACCAAAACATTTAAGCTTTATAAAATGTCAGGACAATCCTCCCACTACGCAGCTTATTCCATTCCCCGGCATAAGTATAATGTACTAAATAAAGAATGTTGCAGGAAATATATTAATAAGGTTCGCATTAGAATTTTCTCCAACCCGAAGTCGTTTTAGAGTTTCGTTAATTCAAAACGTAAAACTAACGGATTTCCTTCAACACTAAAAATGAACGATGTAATTTCTAGCGATGAATACACTATTGCCGATATGTTTGCTAATTTTTTTTAATCAAACTATTCTGCTATCACTGAATTAGCGGAGGAAAAGCTTTCTAGTTACCCCTTCTCTTTGACATGCTTTGACTTCAATCGAATTCCATCAATATCTGCTGACAATGTTTTCCTTCACCTGAATCGTTTAAAAAAATCTTTTTCAAGTGGTCCGAATGGTATTCCCTCATCTGTCCTTGAAAATTGTGCTGATTTTTTATATAAACAGTTAACAAATGTCTTCAATGCTAAAGCAGGGCATATTTCCCTCCTCGTGGAAGGAGTCGTTTATCGTACCACTATATAAAAATGGAAGCAGATCAAGTATTTTAAACTATAGGGGAATTCGAAGCTTTGTTCTATTCCAAAAGTATTCGAAGCAATAGTTACAGATGAATTATCGTTTTCTATATCGCCTGTTATTCATGCATCACAACATGGTTTCTGTAAAGATAAATCGACTGTATCAAATCTACTAGAATTAACCACACTTGTAACTAATGGATTTAAATTTAACTTGCAAACAGACGTAATTTACACCGACTTCAGCAAAGCCTTTGATAAAGTATCTCATTCAATTCTCTTACACAAAATCCAGAAGATAGGGAACGTTTGCATGCTGACCTGAACAGTGTCAGTATGTGGTGTGAAATAAATTCTATGTCACTCAACTTGAAAAAGTGCAAATTCATGTGCTTCTTAAGAAGACCAATTCAATCTCTTACTTATATGATATATGAGTATGACGTGGAGCAGGTAACAAATTTCATTGATCTAGGGGTAACCATGGACCCTAGACTAGAATTTAAATCTCATATTAACTCTTGTGTGAATAGGGCAAAGGGTGTTCTGGCATTTATTAAGCGATGGGCTAAGGAGTTCAATGATCCAATGGCCAATTTTAGAATATGCGTCAGTTGTATGGAGCCCGAGATATCAAACTCATTGTGACAGACTAGAATCTGTTCAAAAACCGTTTCTATTATTTGCAGTAAAAAACTATCTTGGCACAGGTCCAAGAATCTTCCACCTTACAAAAACCGTTTGAAGCTTATAAATTTGCCAACGGTTCACAGCCGCAGATAGGTGCTCGGTGTTTTATTTATAATAAAACTTTTGAAGGGGCTAGTTTATGCCATGATTTTAATAAGCATTACGATTACTTTGATACCTCTGACTCGCTTTTTATAATTAAGAAAATTTTGCTCTGCGTTTTAAATAAATAATGGTAATTCGTATTTGTAGCTTTTAGTTTTGAGGCAAATATAATGTAACCGTGTTTTTCGTGCCGGCGTTTCGGTGTAGAACAGACCGATCTGTTGTTAATTCTGTTGCTCTAACGTCAAGATATCTTCAATAATACAACATCCTAACGAAGCGTTCTATAGCATATCTAATGGTTCATCCTATGGTGCCCATACTGGCGTCTCGGACAGTATCTCGCGTTTCGATTGTACACCTAATGATACATCTAACGACGCCCTTACTGGCGTCCATAATGGTACTCTTCCAGATAGCAGACTTGCGACTGTACCCCTAAGGGTACATCTACTGGCGCCCACGATGGTAACCTTACTGTTATCGCGCGTTACGTATGAGAGAGACAGCTTGGATTATGAGCTCAGTGGATTAGGATATCCTTTTTCTGGGTTACTACCGCACGTATCATCACTACTGGAAGCAAAGAAATTGGAAATCTTTTTAAGGCGATTGTTCCTGATTTATAACATTGGAGTTGACTGCTTTTTATTGCATAGTGCAATCGCAATAGATGCGATCTCAATAGGAGCTATTTTATGCTTAAACTTTTAAAACCCTTTGTAATTGATGTAATAGCGTGTAAGAATACAATTTTCTGTAGACAAAATATATAAATAAATAAATAAATAAATCTCATAAAATCAGTGATTGTCCAGAGACGTTGTTTTGCGTTAGAACTCCTCCAATTAAGCAGGTACAAATTTAGTATAGGTTCACTTTAACATATAGCACGCATACAATTTATTATTCAGATATGAAATTAGAGTTATAGCGGAAAAACTCATATCTGAGTAATCAGTTGTATTGGAGCTATACGTTAAAGTGCACCCATTTCGATAATTTTAAGGAATAATGAAGGTAATATTAAAAAACCGTTATGTGCAAAATTTTAGTAAAATAACTTTGAAACTGAGGGAATTATTTATAAAATAGTTATAATTTAATAAAATTTTCAAATACCGTTATCTTGAGCCAATCTGGTAAAACGGGGGATGGCATTGAATTTAGAACGTCCCAAAAAAGTGAGTTCAACTTTCAAAATCTTTGCTCAAAATTTACAACTTGAGCAATGTAATTTGAACCCAGCTTATTCTTTTGTTTTCTATTTCATGTTTATTCCTCGTCTAACTTTTGAAGCACTTGATGAAAATGAATTACACTTATATTAATCGATTCATTAAGAGAGTACACAAGGTAGTTTCAATAAACAACTTTTAACGGATAATACATTTTTTTGAAGTTTCATAAATTGTGAGTATTATCACCGGCCTTGCCACTTTGATAATATTAAAACAATAAATCGGAGAATCTTTTTCTCATATTTATACCAATGTAGTAATATTTCAAATCAAAAACCATTATCAGTGCTTGGTATTTTTTTTACTTACGTAGCTCGCACTATTTTTTATTAAAACTATATAAAATATAAACTATTAAAGAATACTTCATCGTAATTGTTCTTTTTATACCCGAGCGCACTTGTGCACAAGGGTATTATAACTTTGTTCACATAACGGTTGTTTGTAACAGGCAAAACGAATCGAGATAGATATAGACAAATGTATACATAAATGATCAGGATGAAAAGAGAAATCGATTAAGCGGTGACTGTCTGTCCGTCCGTCTGTGCACACGATAACTCGAGTAAAAATTAATATATCTTAACGAAACTTGGTACGTGTACTTCTTTCGGGCGTAGGACGGATGGTATTGAAAATGGGAAAAATCGGACAATAACTACGCCTACATACCTCCCATATAACGGTAATTTTCAGAAATACGAAAACTGCGATATTTTAGTAACTACTGAAGATTATTCACTCAAAATTGTTATTGACAATAATTTTTAGACGAAAAATAAGAATATTATAAATTTTTGAAAAATGGGCGTAGCCACGCCCACTTATGGTTACATGTGTATATCTTGGTAACAGCTGCACCGATTTCTTCCACACTTGGCACAGTTATTGGCCTTGGTACAGGAAAATTTTTAAAATCGGACAATAACCACGCCCACATCCCATATAACGGTAATTTGGAGAAATACGAAATCTTCGATAAATCAGTAAATATTAAAGCTAATTTATTCAAAATTGATGCTTGCAACAATCCTTTACCAAGCAATACGCTTCTGATAAAATTTTGGAAAATGGGCTTGGCACCGCCCACTTATGATCACATATATATATATCGGTAACCGTTCAACCAATTTGTACCAAACTCGGTATTTTTATTGTGCTTGCCACATAAAAGCAAAACTTTGAAAATTATCGAAATCGGAATAAAATTCCGGCCGCTTTTCATATAACGGTAAATTTCAGAAATGCTTGAAACTGCAATATTTCGAAATTTAAGGACGCTAGTTTACTCAAAATTGATACACCTCGGCTAACCATCTAGCGGTAGGTTTCAGAAAGGTGAAAAAACATTTATTTAATATTTTCGCCGGGTATTTAATGTTCGGCTCCACCCGAACTTAGACTTTCTTACTTGTTATTTTATAATAAACACCACGCGCGCTTTATTTTGCTATTTTTTCGTTTTCTTATTTAAAATGCAATCCTGCAATTTAAAAATCAAATTCTAAAGAATGTTCTTCCCAAATAAAACCTTTTTATATTTTGGTTCAAATTCCATTTTAAATTTCTCATCAGATTTTTGAAAAAATTTGGCTTTGTGATTAGCATATCACTATTAACTTTCACAAATTTTTAATTTAAAATGCAAAACCGCGTATCCAGACAATGCAAAAGCACGTATGTGAGGTATCATAAATTATTTTCGAGGGAGTAAAAACACTCATATTTCAAAACGGTTCTCTTTTTTTTTTACAAAGAAATCGCATTTCGGGACGAATGGATAAAGGTTGAGCCAAGAGCTTGTGTGAGCAAATCCAATTTTTGGCAAAAAATGTCAGTTACGCGGTTTGGTACAACGACAATACGCGGTTTTGTGCTTTACACGACGAAGTGCAAGTATAAACTTTCTTTATGCGTTCTGAAATCTAGTGGTCAACCCCATTTTCGAAATTATTTAGCCGGCACAATTTTCAAGTCCATAAAATAAAATCTTCTGCTTAAAAAAATATATTTCTTCTAGTGATCAGGCAGCATGAATTTGATGAAATGTCATAATTTTATTGAAAGTCAAATGGTTAACAACAACAACGAATGTCATTAAATGAAACTACCTTCTTTTTTGTATCATGGAGAGTACGAATAAAATGATATATAGAACAAGGTTCTCACAAATTTAAAAATTAACATTCTTTTTTGGAGAGTGCACCTATTTTTTTACCTTCCTTTTATTAACTCAGGATGTAACTATGTAATATTGATGCGCCTGAACGATGCAGCGATTTCTATTCCCAAGTTACATACCTGATGACAGTACGAATAGAAATTATAATAGGGAGGTTTTAGTTTTTTAAACTATAATTTTATTAGATTTGCCCATATACAACCGCGATGGGCAGAGAGAGCTTTACTACGCACGCGCCGATATAAAATGTAGAAGAAGCTTAAAAGAGCTTTGCACGCAGGCAAGGCAGTACCCAAGAATGATAGAATACAAGATTGCGCCAATCGAGCTGAGAGCAACCGGGCGTGCCGACAACAAATACCAGAATGAGGGGGCAAGACAAACTCGACCAAGAATGATAGAATACAAGATTGCGCCGATTGCAGCAGAATTCGTGAGAGTAATTTTGGCGTGACGTCACTGTGAAGTAGTCTTTCAGGAGGGAGACTCTATAACCAGTTAGCGACAGTTAGCGTCGCACTTGTTGACGTAAAAATATTTCATATCATACGTCAACAAAACCGATACCGAAAATTGTCGCTAACTGGTTACAGAATCTGCCTACAAAAGTGATATCGTCCGATTCAGCTGGAACAAAAATGCTTCAAACAAGTAAGAGTTTCTCTGTATTATGGCCTCGAACCGACCTATATATATCTTTTATTTGAATCAGTATTAAAAGCTCTATTGGCTCCTACATTCGGGTTTTGATAGGCGAGTCTCCCCTGAACCGTTTTTTCCATATTTATGGCTTATGTGCGCTTTTATTCGAAGCCTAAATATTTCGGTATCGAGTGTCGAGAGTATTGGATACTTAAAAGTATTGACTCAGCACATCACTACTGCTGTCATCTCGACTGTGACGTCAGCAAAACAGCTGATTCTGTCAAATTCACTGAGAGCCGATTAGCGGTATTGCCATCGGCGCCACCTTCTGTATTCTCTGCACCGTGATATGTGGCAGTACTCATGTTAAGTGTTGCAGTATAATACAAGTATTACCAGCGCTTAACGGAGCCATTAGCTATTTCTACCACGAGAAGATTAACGACTAAGATTGAACGATTCATCACGATTGGGGTATTCACAACGGTGTCGTAAGTGTCGTATTTTTGTATTTCGTAAACTTTAAACGACTAAAAATATATTGGCTGCATTTCTTTATTCATTCTGAATGTTTGGAATAAACTTTTTTGTTTATTTATTCTTTAGAACGTTCCTGATGATATGTTGACGTATATTTCAAACGCATTCTGTTTATTCCGGCTGTGAAATGGGATTATCCGGAATGTATAAAGAAACGCAGCCATTAAGGGGGCTTGCAAGTACCACAAAAGTCATATTATAAATTTTCACAGTGATACAAAAAATTGGTTTTGGTTTCAAGTCCTCTAAACATTTATTTAAGCTATTAAAGGTTACGACATACAAAAATACGACCCTTACGACATCGTTGTGAATACTTCAAATATTAGCGAGCAGGTAATGTGTAGTTTTGAAGCTACAAGCTAAACAAAGAATTTAAAACACACTTAAGGATGTATTTTCTTCACGTTATCTCAACAGCTCCCGTTATCTCAACAACTCCTGAGTGCGAGTTCGACTACCAAGACAAGAAACAAATAAAATGTATGTAATTTAATAAGCTATAAACCATATTTTGAATAACCAAATACGAGTCTACCTATATTTACTATTTCGTCCATTTTTCGTCTTCATACTACATCCGTTAATTTTTGCACCATATTTTACAAAAGTACATACTTACATACATTAATACGTACATATCTATCTACTCTACCTTGGGATGTTATTACTCGAGCACGGGCTAGGTCGGCTTTGTTTCCCACTAGAATGACAGCCTTATCTTTGATGTAGTTCTCCTGCCACAGGTACTTAACTATTTCCTCTGCTGCACGGAACGACGATTTTTCGACCACAGAGAAGACGACAACACAGCCATGCGGCTCATATGTTGATAGACAATTTTCAACCTGTTTTGAAATGATGATAAATGATCAAATATGTAATTAAGAAATTTTTCGTATTATGTATATCCGACAAATACCAGTGCAAAAAATGTGGCATGAACATGGGAAGCTGTTTTTCATGGCAGAAATACACTCGGAGGTTTGCCATTGCCAGCCGTGGGGCGGCCGCTGTTAAGAAAAAAGCTCTTTCTACATTTCTTTGCGATGCTGCTTTGACGAGGGCTTGAACCCAGGCCCTGCGGAGTGGAAGCACGCACTGCTTACCACTACACCACAGCACTTTATTATACTAAAATTGAATGCACTATAAAGCTACTCGAAATCTTTCTAGGAAATCTAAATAACAATATCGCAATTTTGATGAACATTTTTTTAAGTTTACTTAGTTTTTATGAACTTTGTGCATGCTTTGGAACTTTTATTTATGAGGGATGTTATAAAGATCGACCCATATTTTAAACGAAAATAATTAACATTAAATAAAACAAGTAAGAAAGTCTAAGTTCGGGCGGAGCCGAATATTAAATACCCGGTGCAAATATTAAATATATGTTTTCCACCTTTCCGAAAAGCTACCGCTACATGATAAGCGGGTGTATACATTTTAAGTATACTAGCATCCTTAAATTTCGAAATATTGAAATCAAATAAAACACCTCTTTGAGGTAAAATTTTCGAGTGACGAAAGCTGAACTAGAAACACAAAGGCAGCGTTTCTTTATACATTCCGGATAATCCCATTTCACAGCCGGAATAAACAGAATGCTTTTGAAATATACGTCAACATATCATCAGGAACGTTCTTAAGAATAAATAAACAAAAAAGTTTATTCCAAACGTTCAGAATGAATAAAGAAATGCAGCCAAAATTTATGATATCAATTTCGTGACGAAAATTATACGCATTTTTTAACTGCCTTGGGAACGTAGGCAAAATCTTTTTTACTCATACGAATCGTTGCAAAAGTTCTGTTTTTTGTTTTGTGTTTCTAGCAGTAGACGGATTTTCACAACGTTCCGAATAAATAAAAAAAGATTTTCTGTACGTTTCAAATGCAGTTAAAAAATGCGTATATTTTCGTCACGAAATTGATATCATAAATTTTGTGTTTCTAGTTCAGCTTTCGTCACTCGAAAATTTTACCTCAAAGAGGTGTTTTATTTGATAAAAATCGACGAAAATACAAACAATAATCTAAATGTTTTTTTTTTTCTTAAATAAATTGCTAAAAATATTATGTAAATCTAAATTATGTATTCAAATCGATGTGTCCATTGAAACATATAATTTTTCGAATACGGAATAAAGCGAAAAAGAATGATCATCCTTTGTATTCGAAAAAAAATAAGTGCGCCTGGGCCACACTGTAGAAGTGAAACTTACGTTACTTATCTATCTATACATACACACATCTGCTTTTGTTTAAGGTTATATTTTTTCCCTTTTTTTTATATCAATGTAGATCTCTACCTCTACCACTGTTCGCTTTAATAACATTCATGTTATTCTGTTTTTCCATTATCTTCATTTTTATCTTCACACTCTATCGATATAACGTCCATCAAACTATCGATAACAAAATCGATGGCAAATTCGATAAAAATTTCAATAGCAACATCAATAATACCATTGGTAACTAAATCGATTAGAAAATCAATAAAAATAACGATAACAAAATCGATAACCAAATCGATAAATATCGATAACAAAATCGATAAATATCGATAAAAAAATCTTTAAGTATCGATAATAAAATCGATAAATATCGATAACAAAATCAATAAATATCGATAACAAAATTGATAAATATCGATAACAAAATCGATAAATATCGATAACAAAATCGATAAAGATCAATAACAAAATCGATAACAATATTAATAAATATCGATAACAAAACCGATAAATATCGATAACAAAATCGATAAATATCGATAAAAAAATCCATAACAAAATCGATAAAAATCGCTAACAAAGTCGATAAATATCGATAACAAAATCGATAAATACCGCTAACAAAAACGATAAATAAACACGATAACAACATCGATAAGAATTGATAACAAAATCGATAAATATCGATAGTAAAATCGATAACAAATTCGATAACAAAAACGATAATCATCGCTAACAAAGTCGATAAATATCGAGAACAAAATCGATAAGAGTCGACAAAATCGAGAAATATCGATAACAAAACCGGTAAGTGTCGATAACAAAACAGATAAATATCGATAGCAAAATCGATAAATATCGATAACAAAGCCGATAGAAATATCGTTTTTTTATCGATAAGTCTCGAGAATCTCGAAAATCTCTAAAATCCCAAAACAGTTCCCAGTTTGAGTCTCTGTGTCTCTCTCTATATCCTTTCCTCTTTAATTACCCTTATTTTAATCTTTCTTCCCCTATCTTCATCTTTACTTTTATCGGTATTCTCATCCTCATCTTTGTTTTTACTTTTATGTTTATCATTTTCCTGATCAGCATATTTATTCCCCTTCACCTTTGCCCTTATATATATAACTAGCTTATACCCGCGGGTTTCACCCCGCGCTTTTATACAAATATGAAAAATAATTTAATGATGTTAGGTTTTATTTCTGCGCCCATTTCGTTATAGCTCGTTATTTTTTAAGCGAGTTAAAGTATTTAGGCCATTTAAAACTATGAAATTATAAAATCTCGCCTGCGCGCTAGGCATACGAAAGATATCAATCCCTCTAAGTTTACCTTAAAATGGTTCCAGGTATACAACGCGTGAACGTGTAACCTTCTTGGAGGTGCCACGGCGGGTTCTAATATTTCCAACTCAAATTTAGTAACCTGGCCTTGATAAAATACCACTTCTCATTACTGTAGCAAATGCCTCAAGAGAGCTTTAGATTATAAGGCCGAACCCGGCTCTCCCTTTTCCATTTAATGAAATTTATTCTGTCAGTACGGCACTTATAAAATAAATCTCCATAACTAATTTAAAATACCTCGAGAGATTTTCTATACTTCCAAAGATATGTATTAAGAAGTTTTTAGTATGTATGGGAGGCGACATGCCTCTTTTTTTAATAACTCACATTTTTTCCATGAGCAATTGATACATTTTGCATACACAACTCCATACCAAGTTCCAGTATTCTTCCACAAACACTTCCAGGGATATGTGACAAGAAAAAGTAAATTTGTACTGGAAGTGCCACGCCCCTTTTTCTTATAACCCTAATCTTCTTCCATGAATTTAGAATTGATTTTACATACCCCAGTACCAAGTCCCAGTACTCTACCTTGAACACCTTTAGAGATAAGCAGTATAAAACAGTAAATTTGTACGAGAGAACCATGTCCCCCGAATAACGCAAATTTTTCTCCATGAGTATGGAATTAATTTTGTATACACATCTCGGTGCCAAGTTCCAGTCCTCTGCAATAAACACCTCCAGAGATATGCAGCATAGAAAAATCAATTTGCATGGGAGTTGCCACACCACCTTTTCCAATAACTCTCATTTTTCTCCATGAGTATGGTATTAGTTTCACATACATACATATGTATTTCCATACCAAGCTTGAGTGCTTTACCCCAAACATTTGAAGAGATATGCAATATGAAACTTTCAGTCAGTATGGGAGATGCTACGCCTCTTTTCCAAAAACGTCCATTTTTCTCCGTCAATATGAACATGATTTCACACAGTGTTGGCAAACTGTTAATCAGATTAACGATTAAAAATTAACGATTAAAATGTTAATCGCGTTTGACGATTAAATTAATTACTCGTAATCAACTCTACGATTAATGATAACATTTTTTTAATCGTTAATCGTTGGCTGCGATTACATTTAAATAATTTAAAACATTAATCGTTAATCCAATTAAAAATAAAATCTGATTAATTTGTCTAATGTGTCCAAGTTTGAAACCAAACACCAGTTAAAGTAATTATTTTGTGTTTTACGCTTATAAAAAGCACATAATATAAAAAAATTATAATTATTGTTATTAGTAATACATAAACTGGGAACTTTTACAAACCTAGTTTGTAAAACGTTTGTTGGTATACATATATCTTAATGAAAATACACACCAAATTGCTTAGATTGATGAGGAAGCCCGACATAGCCAAACCGGATTAACTTGCTTTGTGTGCACAGGGAAATTCCAGCATAACTTAATTAATCACCAAACCTACTTGATCAAATTAAGAGTTAATGATTAAAAATTAATTGCTTAATCGCGGTTACGGTTAACTGTTTAGTCGGATTAAAATTAATCATGATTAACTATAATCAGATTGAATTTAATCGAATTAACTAACTAATTAAAACATTAATCGATTAATGCCAACTTTGATTTCACATACATATCACTATACCAAGTTTCTGTTCTCTCCCACAAATACTTCCAGAGATATGTATGTAATATGAACATTCCAATTTGTATGGAAGGGGCCTTGAGTTTTCGGACTTACTTTCAGTCTAAGACCATCCTTCCGAAATCCGTAGTAAGTGTACTAAATTTTGTTCTGATCGGAAAACTGGTTAAGGAAGTAGCCTATTTTTCAATCCAGGTCATAAGCCATCTTTGAACAAAATTTCATTTCCGACCAGGTGGCAATTCTTAAAAAAGATTTCCAGTCTAGGTCATAAGCTATCTGTGTGCAAACTTTCATGCAAATCAGTTCAGTCATTTACGCGTATTAATTTAATTAAACTTTCCTAATACGTGATAACTCTTAAAATAGTAGCCTATTTTCCAACATAGGTCATAAGCTATCTCTGTGCGAAATGTCATGCAAATCTGTTCAGTCGTTTCCGCGTATTTATTTAATTAAAACTTTTTTAACAGGTGGCAACTCTTTCAAAAAATTTGCCTATTTTCCACTGTAGGTCATAAGCTATCTGCTTGCAAAATTTCATGCAAATCCGTTCAGATTTTCAGCGTATTAATTTAATTAAACTTTTTTAGCAGGTGGTAACTCTTGAAAAAAGTAGCCTATTTTTCAACCTAGCTCATAAGCTATCTGTGTGAGAACTTCCATGCAAATCAGTTCACTCATTTCCGCGTATTAATTAAAATAAACATTTCTAACAGGTGGCAACTCTTAAAAAAGTAGCCTACTTTCTAACCTAGGTCATAAGCTATCTGTGTGCAAAATTTCATGCAAATCCGTTTAGTCGTTTCCGCGTATTAATTTAATTAAACTTTTTTAACAGGTGGCAACTCTTCCAAAAAATTCGCCTATTTTCCACTGTAGGTCATAAGCTATCTGCTTGCAAAATTTCATGCAAATCCGTTTAGTCGTTTCCGCGTATTAATTTAATTAAACTTTTTTAACAGGTGGCAAATCTTCCAAAAAAATCGCCTATTTTCCACTGTAGGTCATAAGCTATCTTTGTGCAAATTTTCATGCAAATCCATTCAGTCGTTTCCGCGTGATGATTTCCCAAACATCCAAACATACAAACTTTCACATTTATAATATTATTAAGATTATTAAGATTAAGATTAAAGTGTTTAAATTTACCTCGGTCTTCGTTTTTACCTTTATCTTTACACATCTTTGTTTTTATTTTTATTTTTTTTATATTTACCTTTGCCTTTATAATTTTCTTTTTCTAAGTACGTACTCACCTTTACTTTCATTCTTGTATTGTTATTTCTAAGTGTCATCCTCTAACCTATTATTAGCAAGTTTTTGTTAAATTCATACCATATACATACACACAAGAAGTACTTGTTTCAGCCCCAACCATTTCCGTTGCATACACACAAGAAGTACTTGTTTCAGCCCCAACCATTTCCGTTGCTCCATTTCCGATGCACCATTTCCGTTGCATCATTTCCTTTCCATCATTTCCGTTGCACCATTTCCGTGTGCAATTTCCGCTGAATTTGCCAATTTACTCCCTCCCAACCAACCACCGCTAAAGAAGTTTCACTTCAAAAAAAAAAATAAAATATGAGAAATGATAAAAATGTATCAACTTGGTACCACCTTTGGATACAATAAACCACTATATTCGTCTGGTTCACGGTGTCCTTGAACCAGATTCAACTGAATCGGTCTGGAACGATGGAATTTTCGATTAGACTATCTTAGGGGGGTGTTCCAGTGTTAGAATACGTGAAGTTCAAAATCATGGCAAGTGCCGAATTCAAAAACGGTAACTTTTTCGATTTTCAGGTAGGGTTTCGATAAGATTCTTGATGAATAAGTATATATATTTACATATATACAAGTCGATTGTATACTATTTATACATATATGTGCAGGTCCGACTATAGGGTGGGGCTGTTTCTCAACGGGCCCGGATTTTTCCTTAAATTTAGTTGGAAGATAAAAATTACAAAATTTTGTTAAATTTGATTATTTAATATTCATATAGCTTTTATAATATTCAATAAATGTGAAAGCGCCAATCTGGCCTAATGTGAAACATAGAAAGGTTCCGAAGTTAACACGTGTTGTATAAATGTTGTCGTCGCAATGATTTTCCCATGGTTCATCAAACATTTAGGACTCGAAATTGTAGAGCGACCTTCATAGAGATTCGAAGTAATTTACAACAGGGGAAAATCAGAAATCAATAGAAGACGAGTTTCTTGCATGCAGTCCTTTTGAGCTTAAAGGAACGCATTTGACCAAAACACAACAAACTATTTTACGCATTCACTTGATCCGTACAACAGTATAGCAAAACAGATTCTGAATTTAGGCGAAGCTTTTCTATAAAAAAAAGACATTCTCCACGAAAATACTTGGTATTTTTCAAAAGCACTGAATAAGGATGTGATGATAACGTTGGAAACTCGTTTAAATATTAAAAAAAAAAATTAGAGTTAGAGGGGGGGCCGTCCCTATTAAGTACAGGCCCCGGACGATAATACAAGTTTATATTATGAAGTGAAAAAACTAACTAATAAAAGAACACCTATAAAATAATAAGTATTTATAGTTAATTTTTTTGAAGCCAGATAAAAGTAGGCCGTTATAAGTGGACCAAAAGTTGGCTATTGTAGTAGACGACTACGTAATTCGCCACAGGCCAAAATAACGTAAGCGACATTTTTTTCAAATTTTTTATTTTTTTTTTTATGCAGAAATGCATCTGGATGCTCTAGGAATATCATCAAAGAGAAAATTTTGAGAAAATGTCGCTTACGTAATTTTAGCTGTTCGAGCTCGATATTTAAAAAATCACTCATATACAGTCTTATTTATACTATACTTAAATACGAAATATCGGCTGAAAATGGAAAAAGTTACCGTTTTTGAAATCGGCACTTGCCACGATTTTGAACTTCACGTATTCTAACTCGGGAACACACCTCCAAAATAGTCTAATCGGAAATTCCATCGTTCCAGCCCGATTCAGTTGAATCTGATTCAAGGACACCGTGGATTGTCTCGTAGTTTATTTTTCTTAAAATTTCTACTGGGTGTGGGGCGCACACATGTGCTTTTTTAAGAATTTTTACTTCCATCACGTGTACGGTGTTGCGCTCGTGCTATTAAACTAATGCTTTTTTCTCAAGTAGTTTTGCTCAGTGGCAATTTATACATTTTATGTAAGTAGTAGCGGCAGATTGGGTGAAATAAATGCATTCATACATACATATTAAAGTGGTCCAAAAATGTATGTCAAAAAAAATAAGGTCGGATTTTTAATGCCGCCACCCCCTAGGATTGTTCTACATCGAAAAAAATATACCCCTATTTTTTTATTTTGAAAAAAAATAGGGAGTGCTCAAAGCGCTCAAAGTTTTCCATGTATTTTATATGGGGGAAAAACAACTTTTCGTAGAGATAGTGTAGAATTCTTGAAAATCAACAGTTTTCGATCGGAAAACTTTTCTTATCTTCAGGAGATTCCCAGTAATAATACGCAATTGTCTCTTTAACCAATTTTTAATAGTAACTATATTTTATAGGTCCTCCTCCAAAACCCCTAGAAAATGCAATGGAAAAATCTTTAATCATAAAAAATAGTTAAATAATCAATTGGATATTAATACTGGAAGTCTCCTGAAGAGAACCGCAGTTTTCCGATTGAAAAATATTGATTTTTAAGAGTTTTATACCATTTCTACGAAAAATGGTTTTTTCCATATAAAATACATGGAAAACTTTGAGCGCTTTGAGCCTCCCCTAAATATTCTTATACCCGAGCGCACTTGTGCACAAGGGTATTATAACTTTGTTCACATAACGGTTGTTTGTA
>NW_023458561.1:5895498-5922671 GCF_013731165.1 Rhagoletis pomonella | reverse complement strand
TACAAACAACCGTTATGTGAACAAAGTTATAATACCCTTGTGCACAATGCGCTCGGGTATAAAAAGAGTTGCCAACAGCGTCATCTCGAATTTTACTGCTATTATTTTGACCTGTATTTCTTCCTTTGTTTTTATGCTTTTGTCAATTATATGTCTATGCACCTACATATTTTTGAATAATTTATAAAGTGTTTTCTGAGCATTACTTCGTTGAAATGGATCACCTTTATTAATATATGGACTAGAGCTCTCCATTTTGTTCGCACATTTTCAAACAGCCCGGGTATATGAGCAGCGAGTACTCGCACACTTGTTCAATGCTCATTACTCGAAAATTTTCGAGCATGAGCTCGAGCAATTCGAGTTTTTTCGAGTAATTTGAGCAATGTTTTTTTTATTGTATTGACATTTTTGGTAGCAACTTTTTAAATTTTTCAAATTATCTTATAAATATTATAAATGTGAAAGTTTGTATGTTTGGATGTTTGGGAAATCATCACGCGGAAACGACTGAACGGATTTGCATGAAATTTTGTACGCAGATAGCTTATGGGCCAGATTGGTTATATAATATAAATATTATAAATGTGAAAGTTTGTATGTTTGGATGTTTGGGAAATCATCACGCGGAAACGACTGAACGGATTTGCATGATATTTTGTACGCAGATAGCTTATGGGCCAGATTGGTTAATAGGCTATTTTTTTAATAGTTGCCACCTGTTAAAAAAGTTTCATTTATTTAATATGCGGGAACGACTGAATGGATTTGCATGAAGATTTACGCACAGATAGCTTATGACCTAGATTGGAAAATAGGCTACTTTTCTTAAGAGTTGCCACCTGTTAAAAAAGTTACATTAAATTAATACGCGGAAACGAATGAATGGATTTGCATGAAATTTTGCAAGCAGATAGCTTATGACCTGCAGTGGAAAATAGGCAAATTTTTTGGAAGAGTTGCCATCTGTTAAAAAAGTTTAATTAAATTAATACGCGGAAACGACTAAACGGATTTGCATGAAATTTTGCACACAGATAGCTTATGGCCTAGGTTAGAAAGAAGGCTACTTTTTTAAGAGTTGCCACCTGTTAGAAATGTTTAATTTAATTAATACGCGGAAATGAGTGAACTGATTTGCATGGAAGTTTTCACACAGATAGCTTATGAGCTAGGTTGAAAAATGGGCTACTTTTTTAAGAGTTACCACCTGCTAAAAAAGTTTAATTAAATTAATACGCGGAAAAGTCTGAACGGATTTGCATGAAATTTTGCAAGCAGATAGCTTATGACCTACAGTGGAAAATAGGCAAATTTTTTGGAAGAGTTGCCACCTGTTAAAAAAGTTTTAATTAAATAAATACGCGGAAACGACTGAACAGATTTGCATGACATTTCGCACAGAGATAGCTTATGACCTATGTTGCAAAACAGGCTACTATTTTAAGAGTTATCACGTATTAGAAAAGTAAATTAAATTAATACGTGGAAATGACTGAACTGATTTGCATGAAAGTTTGCACACAGATAGCTTGTGACCTAGACTGGAAAATAGGTTACTTTTTTAAGAGTTTCCACCTGTTTGAAAACGAAATTTTGCTCAAAGATGGTTTATGACCTGGATTGAAAAATAGGCTACTTCTTTAACCGGTTTTCCGATCAGGAAATTTCATATTACATACATATCTCTGGAAGTATTTGTGGGAGAGAACTGAAACTTGGTATAGTGATATGTATGTGAAATCAATGTTGGCATTAATCGATTGATGTTTTAATTAGTTTGTTAATTCGATTAAATTCAATCTGATTACAGTTAATCATGATTAATTTTAATTCGACTAAACAGTTAATCGTAACCGCGATTAAAAAATTAATTTTTAATCATTAACTCTTAATTTGATCAAGTAGGTTTGGTGATTAATTAAGTTATGCTTGAATTTCCCTGTGCACACAAAGCAAGTTAATCCGGTATGGCTAAGTCGGGTTTCGTCATCAATCTAAGCAATTTGGTGTGCATTTTCATAAAGATATATACCAACATGGGCGTAGCCAGGTAGGGGCAGGGGGTGCTCGAGCCCCCCTCCCCCCCCCTAACTTTAAAATTTTCCTTATATATATATAAAATAGTACCCTGGAATGCCAGGTTAACAGCGTCGTAGGTTTGTAAAAGTTCCCAGTTTATGTATTACTAATAACAATAATCATTATTTTTTTATGTTACGTGTTTTTTATAAGCGTAAAACACAAACTAATTACTATAACTGGTGTTTGGTTTCAAACTCGGACAACTAGACAAATTAATCAGATTTTATTTTTAATTGAATTAACGATTAATGTTTTAAATTAATTAAACGTAATCGCAGACAGCGATTAACGACTAAAAAAATGTTATAATTAATCGTGCAGTTGATTACGACTAATTAATTTTAATCGTCAAACGCGATTAACATTTTAATCGTTAATTTTTAATCGTTAATCAGATTAACTGTTTGCCAACACTGTGTGAAATCATGTTCATGTTCACGGAGAAAAATGGACGTTTTAGGAAAAGAGGCGTAGCACCTCCCATACTGACTGAAAGTTTCATATTGCAGATCTCTTCAAATGTTTGGGGTAAAGCACTCAAGCTTGGTATGGAAATACATATGTATGCATGTATGTATGTGAAACTAATACCATACTCATGGAGAAAAATGAGAGTTATTGGAAAAGGTGGTGTGGCAACTCCCATGCAAATTGATTTTTCTATGCTGCATATCTCTGCAGGTGTTTATTGCAGAGGACTGGAACTTGGCACCGAGATGTGTATACAAAATTAGTTCCATACTCATAGACAAGCATTTGCGTTATTCGAAAAGGGACATGGTTCCTGCCGTACAAATTTACTGTTTTATACTACTTATCTATAGAGGTGTTCATGGTAGAGTAATGGGACTTGGTACTGGGGTATGTAAAATCAATTCTAAATTCATGGAAGAAGATTATAAGAAGGGTTATAAGAAAAAGGGGCGTGGCACTTCCTACACAAATTGACTTTTTCTTGCCACATATCCCTGGAAGTGTTTGTGGAAGAATACTGGAACTTGGTATGTAAAAGTTGCGGTTTTTCCACCGGGATTACAAAATTTATTATATTTTAAGACGTCCACCAAAATATTTCGGAAAAATATTAAGATTTAAGCGAGCTGAACCGATTTGAAAATACCTCCAAAAATGAAGTTTTTTAGGAATCAAAATAGTTTCTTAAAGAACTTTTTGATAAAAGTCCCCTCAGATGATAAATTAGATTAAGCTTAAAAAATCTGCATAAAAATATTTAAAAATATTTTCAACGGAATCGTAAGAATGAGATTTTTTATACTGTTTTTTTTTTTTACTTTTTTCATAGATTGGTTTACGAAAAACTTCAATAACTGCGCCCAAAATGTTCTGATGTAGACAGATGGGATCTCAGTAGAAAGGTATTTTCACACTGTTTTTATTTCTGGCCAAAAAAACGACATTCGTGTCCCATCTTGTTTTTTCGAATACCAACACAACTTAATTCAACTTTGAATGACGTTCGTTCATCCTACCTTTCTCTTCCATCCTTTGAATGAGTTTATTAGCAAAGAAGTGAAAAGGGTGAGAAAATACCTTTCCAATGACACCTCTTAAGTCTATATCGGAAGAGTTTAGGTTCAGTTATTCAAGTTTTTCCTATACCAATCTTTGAAAAAAGTTAAAAAACAGCATCAAAAATCTCATCATTACGATTCCGTTCAAAATTTTGTTTAAATTTTTTTTAAATATGTTTATGCAAATATTTTAAGCTTAAACCGTTTTGTCATTTGAGGGGATTTTTTAAAAAACAAATCTTTAAGAAACTATTTTTATTCATAATTTCAAATCGGTCCAGCTCACTTAAATCTTAATATTTTTCCGAAATATTTTGGTGGACGTCTTAAAATATAATAGATTTTATAATTCCAATGGAAAAATAGTACCAGTTTTTTTTGGATTTGGAGTGATGCCGTCTAATGTACATACATACATATAGCATTAGTTTATTTAATTTAAAGAAATGGCGTGTCGTCCATTTCCGCTGTAGTGCATATTTTTAACTTGTTCTGGCGAGGCGACATCTATGTCTAGAGTTTTTCTAATTGTATGTCTTTGATATGATACCTACGACGAAGTTGATATCTAGACTAGGTTTGCCATATATACCTTTGCTATATTTATAGTATGGTGGTCTGGACATACAACATTGCAAGTTGATAAAAGCGTTGTAATAATAATAAAAATAAAATTAGCATCTTACTTACCATACTTACCTGTCATATGGTGCCAATTCATTTATTAGCTCTAAACAAATGGTTTTCTTTAGCCGAAAATGTTGTATAAAATTTTAATATCTTATAAATTATAGGCATCGTTTCTTTCCCGCAAACTTCTCAACATGTCCCTTCTTGGGGCCGTTTTCTCATCTAACCTTTAGATTGCCGGCCACTTTATCGTCTCGATATACGAGTTTTCGTTTTCTCATCAGCAACCTTTAAAAATTTGTACCCAACTTTAAATTTTGGTTTGGTTTTGGTTCATGAGTCAGACATATTAGGTATTCCAACCAAGGTTTTGGTTTTTGCTAACAGTTGCTCTTGCTTTATATTTGCTTATGTTGCATTCCCAACCTTTGAAATTTTATGACGAATGTAGTCAAGTTTCACTCTCGGAAATGTATTCAAGTTTCACTCTACCGGAATAACAAATTAAGTTTTACATGTAAGATAAGAAAACCAAAACACTTTAAAGTGAGGAAGAATTTATCTGCCCTGTTAGTAAAGGCAACTTTACTGCTTACATTAGAAAACGGCCCTTACATATTTTTCCTGATCCTCAATAATCAGTAGGAGCAGAATTTGTCTGTACATTTTCTTGTTATTTTTTATTTCAATGAAAAATGCAAAACTAAACAGCTGATGCTTGATACCTCCCATTTCGTAGGTAATAAATCTACCAAGTAATAGCGAACTCAGAATACGAAATAGGAACAAAAATTACCCAAGGTAAATTTTGATACCAAAGTAAATTTTATTACCACTCCACCTGGGTTCAAGACCTGGTCAAAGCAACATCGCAAAAAAATAAAGAAAAAGGGTGTTTTCTTAACAGCGGACGTCCCTCGGCAGGCAGTGGCAAACCTCCGAGTGTATTCCTGCCATGAAACAGCTTCTCATAAAAATACAATCGCCGTTCGGTAGCGTAGGTCCCTCCGCTTTGTGTGAGAACATTAAGGCGCACGCCACAAATTGGAGGAGAAGCTCGGCCAAACACTAACATATGTGTAAGCGCCAATCTATTATTATTATTATTAATATTAATACTGAATTAACTCGAATAACACCAGCATGACCATATCGCACACCGTCTTCAAAAGAGTCTCATCTCAAAATTTGACATTTTTGAGATTATGCGCTAAAAATGTACACAGAGCTTTTATTAATAATAATATAATAATAATAATAATAATAGATTGGCGCTTACACATATGTTAGTGTTTGGCCGAGCTTCTCCTCCGATTTGTGGCGTGCGCCTTGATGTTGTCACACAAAGCGGAGGGACCTACAGTTTTACGCCGACTCCGAACGGCGATTGTATTTTTATGAGAAGCTGTTTTTCATGGCAGAAATACACTCGGAGGTTTGCCATTGCCTGCCGAGGGACGACCGCTGTTAAGAAAAACATTTTTCTAAATTTTTTGCGATGTTGCTTTGACCAGGGCTTGAACCCAGGTGCTGGTGAGTGAAAGCGCGCACTGCTTACCACTACACCACAGCGGCTTTTATTTACCTTTCAGCAAAAACTGGAGCAAATTTTTGTTATAATTTGTTAAAAAAAAAAACTTATGGTAAAGTCGCCCTTGAACCATGTGATTATCATGTGCTAAGAAATAGTTTTTCGCATTTTCTGACAAACGTATTATTTTGAGTTGTGACTCTTTTGAAGACGGTGTGCGATATGGTTACGTAAGCAATACGCGTTGTATTTTTCGAAAAAAAAAATAACGGCAAACTGAACCAAATATTTTTCACTAGTATTTTTCATTTAATAACACGTCATCGAAGATAACTACGTTTTTAATTTTTCATAAAGTGTCTACGTCCTTACCCCTGTAAGAGGCAACCTTAAAAAAAAAAATTCCAAATCTGAACCAAAAAAGTTCTGGGCATATTTGAGTTAAAGAAACGTGCTAAGCAGTAGTTTAGGAATAAGATTTATGTAGGTACATGAATAGACTAATACTCATACAAGAAGATGGTGAAGTTAAGCATGCAGAAGAAGAAAGGGAAAAAGGCAAAGATCAAAGTGAAAGTAAATAAACCCAAATATAAAGAAAGAGGAAGGTAAATTTAAACACTTAACATAATAGCGAAGTTGTGGGTGAATATGTAGACGAAGAAACGAATGAAGTTAAAGATCTAGATAAGAAAATGGTAAATATGCAAATGAGAGAAAAGGGCAGTGACAAAGATAGAGAAAATAATAGAGATAGAGGTAGGGACAAAGAGAGATATAAAGATAAAATTGTAGAATGACATGTTATGTTGTGTTGTGTTTTATTGCATAGTTTTGTACTGCATTTTGTTGTATTGTGTTGTATTTTGTTGTAATGTTTTGTATTGAATTGTGTAGTATTGTATTGTGTTGGGCTGGGTTGTGATGTGTTATGTTGTATTGTGTTGTGTTGTGTTGTTTTGTATTATGTTGCATTGTATTGTTTTGTATTTTTGGATTGTATTGTGTTTTATTGTGTTGTGTTGTTTTGGATTGTATTTTGTTGTGTTGTGTTGTGTTTTATTTTGTTTAGTCGTATTCTGTTCAGTTGTGTTGTGTTGTGTTGTAATGTTTTGTGTTGTGTTGTATTGTGTTGTATTGTATTGTATTGTGTTGTGTTGTGTTGTGTTGTGTTGTGTTGTGTTGTGTTGTGTTGTGTTGTGTTGTGTTGTGTTGTGTTGTGTTGTGTTGTGTTGTGTTGTGTTGTGCTGTTTTGTGTTGTGTTGTGTTATGTTATATTTTGATATGTTTGTCAACACATTTTACCTCAATTAACTCAACTAAACTCAGCTCCGCTCAGTTCAGCCTACTTCAACTCCCCTTAATTTAAAGGTTGAATATCAACCGCTGGGCGAACACTTGCGCTTATAAATTGCTGCCCCAGTAATTACGGTGACCATTTTCGTCAATATAAAAGAAAGGTTAATAATATATAACAATAATCAAATAAACTGCAAGTTTATTTAAAAAAAGTTCCATGTAAGTGTGCTTTAAATGTACGTAGTAAGGCTATTTAAAATATCCGTTTATTAAATAAATAAATTCATATAATTTATTAAACGTTCTTATCTTATTACCGGCCGCTGTGGTGTATGGTAAGCAGTGCGCGCTTCCACTCCACAATGCCTGGGTTCAAACCCTGGTCAAAGCAACATCGCAAAAATATAGAAAAAAGGTTTTTTCTTAACAGCGGTCGTCCCTCGGCAGGCAATGGCAAACTTCCGAGTGTATTTCTGCCATGAAAGACAGCTTCTCATAAAAATACAATCGCCGTTCGGAGTCGGCGTAAAACTGTAGGTCCCTCCGCTTTGTGTGACAACATCAAGGCGCACGCCACAAATCGGAGGAGAAGCTCGGCCAAACACTAACATATGTGTAAGCGCCAATCTATTATTATTATTATTATCTTATTACACAACTACTTTTAGAATTTTTGAGGAAAATTAATACTGCTCAAAATAATCCAATTTACAATAAAAAATCTTTAAATTATTTCGCTTTAATGTTCATTATTCCATTATTTAAGTGAGATGAGTTATTTTCAATATAATTGTAGTTTAATTATTTAATTTAAATTAGTAAAAATATCAGTCTCCCCATTCACGAAAATGACAAAGGCTTGAGCATTTAACCATTGAACACCATCTTTAATTTAGAAAAAAATAAAGCACTGTATTTTAAAATTAAGCACGCATGGTCACCGTACTCTTTAATGATATATATTTACTTACACTCATTTCCACGCTTGGGTGATCGATGAACACCAACTCAGATTCTTCATCATCCAATAGTACGCTCACGGTCTTTTCGCCGAATTCGTCATCTACAACTCAAATAGAAATAGTTTACTAAAAACACCGAAGTATCTACTTATGTAATTACGGGTATAATAATATTTGAGGAAATAAATGATACTAGGTGTCATGATCAGCGTGACTGCTTCATTGTAAAATATTTCTTCGTTGTGCTTAGTATTTTCCACAATTCCTTCCAAAATACAAACAGTCCATAAGTGAAGCTTGTCACACATTGGTAACGACGGGCTACGGACCACAGCTGTCAAATTATTTGAACACATACTCTTATGTAGATAATTATTTTGGCGACGACGTGGCTACACGCGACGATATTTGTAGATTGACAACTAAGTGGAACATCGAACTAGTTCGGCAGCCAGTTCGAAAACGCCCTATCTCAGATTTCGGTTCAAAAACGCCCTATCTCAGCACGTTTTCAATACTTTTCCAGCTGAGATAGGGCGGTTTTGAACCGAGTACTGAGGTAGGGTTATTCAACCAAATTCTGAGATAGGGTGTTTATTAATAAAATTCTGAAATAGGCCGTTATTGAAAAGTTTTATAAGATAGGGCTTTTTGAACTGGCTGCCGATATAGGTCGATCTTCCACTCATTTTTACGCTGTTGAGAGGAAAGCTATCAAAAATTGGCGCTCGCGATAGATTTTATGTTGTATAATCTGGACATATATAAGCGGGTACTTTAAGGATTGTTTGAAAAAACTGAATTTTAAGTTAATTAAATATAAATACTGCCAATCAGCAGAATATGCTCAACATATTTTTAACTTTAACTGTTTCGTGTATCTACAAGTTTTCTTCGTGGATGCAGTGTTAAAGCTTATTCAATTCTCTAACAAACTAAACCGACCACATTGGCGCTACTATTTGGTATTTATCAACGTCTTTTAAAAATGAGGAAAAAATAAAATTTAATCCTTGACCAGAATAGGTTCAGTACCAAAATCTTCATATTAGGGAGGTTTTAGGCAAGTTTCGAAAACAGTTGTTATATTTCTCGACTCGTCGCACATAGAGGTATTTGGACGATTTAGGCGACCAAAATTATTTTTATAAAAATTTTAACCCAAAATATTTAGAAAAGACGTGTTACGACATTTAAAATTGTAAATGTTTAAAATCAACGAAATAGAGGGGGAGGACGTACAATTATTCCTCAAAAGCAACGAAAATAAATTTGCTTAAAGTTTGACACCGATAGACTCCATGTTGCCGTGGAACGATTGTAGAAAAACGCACACCTACATACGTGTTCGTCTCGGCGATGTTTATATATAGGTTGCAAAGAGTTGCCACCTGGCATAAACTTAAATATAGCTAAGTTAATTGAATTACTACAATGGTAACAATCGAAATAGTTTTAAAAGGCTTCATTTCTAAACAATATATGGAAGGGTTACCACCTGTTTAAAAATCAAATTCTACTTTAATCAAGGGAATAAGAGACTAATTATTATTTTTATAATGTTGCTCAAAAAGTTTTATATATTGTTATCTTGTAATGCAATGGATAAAAAATGTGTAATTAAATTCGAAAAGAAAATTTTTAGAAAAACTATTTCAGGATGGTGATGAGTGCCAAGATTCTTCATCGGATTCTTCTGAAGACTCTCCAGACTCCGTGTCATCCTTAGATAGTTCAGTTGGAAGCAACATATCGATTTATTCCTTTGAAAATGGTTTGGTTGCTTTTTTGGCTTTGGCCTAAAACTACTAATGAGTGGATCAGAGCTTAGGAGTAACCTGTTCTACACATCGCGGTTACACGTTTCTCTCGAAAATTTCCTTGCAAAATTCTGCCGGTATAGTTTAAAATGTTTATTTCTATTTCTTTAGAGAGGAGACCGTATGCAACATAACAGTTGCACCCTGTGCAAGAGTATTATGTAGGGGTAGGTAGGGGGTTTGGGGTTTCAAAATCCCAACACATTATCCAAATATCGCCTGTAGCAATAATAAAACAACTCATTTAGGTAATAAGAAAACGACTCGCCCAGGCGAGTTGACTGCGGCAGACGTTTTAGAGCGACTGGCAACAAGAAATCGATACGATGGCGATATTGCCGGCAATAAATTTGTTGCTGAGGGCGACAAGTTTTCTTATTTACGGCTACAAAAATTGTCTGGTGGGGTGTTACGAGTCATTTGTATGCTAAAATGTAAAAAAAAAATATAAAAAGTAAAAATTTTAAAAAGCGTTTTCTACAATTTCATTCTGGTGCTTGTTTTGCGACTTTTTTCACTCCCACCTCGAATTTTGTGGGAAATACCTAAATATAAATTCTCTGAAATTTTGAGCCATTAATATTAAGTGCTCGTCCAAGGTGTGGAAAGATTTTCAAAATGCTACAGCTCAGAGGCATTTTATGGTAGTTGGTCAACAATTTCTACAATTTAGCTCAATAATCCATGAAAATTCCATACTACCTCAACTTCAAAGCCCAATATCTCAAGAAATATTGATGTTAGCGATTTGGTGTAATGAAAAGTTTTTGTAGGAAATTGAATGTCCTACACGTTTGTTATTTACATTTTTTCTGTAGCTCTTATTATTTGCGAGATAGGGGCACAAAAACGCTGTTGGGAGCCAGGGTTACGCCGCAATGAATACTTTTGTTCAGAATTCAATTCTGAAGAAACACCATCATTGACCATGATTATTCCGTAAAATCAATCAAAGTTTGCGTGTATTCTAAACGGAAAATCTTTGCACTTAGTATTAATATTTTCAGGGAATTCTTTATTACGTATTTCCCACAAAATTTCGAGGTGGGAGTAAAAGATGATAATCACTAGAGTGGTTCATAAAAACACTATTTTTAGAAAGTAAAATTAAAACATTGATACTGAACGATTTACGCATTGTCATGGGTTCAAACTTGTTACCAGGGGTTTTCTGGGGTTGTTTATTAGGAATCTGAAGTCAATTTTTTTAAATAAAAAATGGCGGATCCAAAATGGTGATCCATTTTTTTTAATGATTGGATTTGTTCGAATCCCCGCACCCAAGATTTTCTGTGTGCTCCGATTACGAAGTTAATTTTTCTTAAATTCAAAATGGCGGAGCCAATATGGCGATCTAATTAAAAAAAAAAATTACTAAAATTAAAACGTTCATACTGATCGTATTAAGCATTGTCAAGGGTTGAAACTCGTTTCCAGTGGGTTTCTGGTCAGATGAATCTGATGTCAGATTTTCAAAATTCAAAATGGTGGATCCAAAATGGCGACCAACTTAAAAGAAATGATTGGATTTATTTGATCCTCTTAACCGCCTTTTTGAATTTTGAAAATCTGACATCAGATTCGCAATCAGCAACCCCAGAAACGCACTGGAAACAAGTTTCAACCCTTGACAATGTTTAAAACGTTCAGTGTCAACGTTTTAATTTTAGTAATTTTATTTTTTTAATCCGATCGCCATATTGGATCCGCCATTTTGAATTAAAAAAAATTACGTACTTGTCAATGTTATTGTGGCTTATTAAAATTTTATTTTTAATATTTTTTATTGAGCTTTGTACCACGATTGTTTGTTAGGAAAAATTGAAAGAGCAACAAAGTCTAAGCGGTTGAAGTTATAGCACGATTTCGGAGATCACCACATCTCCTCATCAGACTTCTTTTTTCTAGACTTCAGCAGGGATCGAACCTGCGTAATCAATGTTCAAAGTCAGAAGCGTTAACCACTGAGCTATGTACATTCCGTAAACTCTTGTTGCTAATTCATTTTCCTTATTCAACCAACTACTATCAAGTGCAGCTGATTTGCCGCTATTTAAACTCGACAGCGTGGTTGTTGTTGTCAATTCTATACATCCATTTGCTTATTTGCTTTTTTGTATAGTTTCAGGCAGGCTCTTCCTAAACTATGTATTTGTCAATGTTATTGTGGCTTATTAAAATTTTATTTTTAATATTTTTTATTGAGCTTTGTACCACGGTTGTTTATTAGGAAAAATTTAAAAAGCAACAAAGTCTAAGCGGTAGAAGTTGTAGCACTATTTCGGAGATCACCACATCTCCTCATCAGACTTCTTTTTCCTAGACTTCAGCAGGGATCGAACCTACGTAATCAATGTTCAAAGTCAGAAGCGTTAACCACTGAGCTATGTACATTCCGTAAAGTCTTGTTGCTAATTCATTTTCCTTATTCAACCAACTACTATCAAGTGAAGCTGATTTGCCGCTATTTAAACTCGACAGCGTGTTACTAAAATTTCCATTGAAAATCGTTCTTTTTAACGAGTTTTTGACCCGAAGAAAACATGCATTTTATGTCGAATATACTTTTTATTTTGACATCAGCGCCCCTAGCGGTTCCTTTTTTTTGCAAATCTATGTTCTACTACGTTTCAACTAATAATAATAATAATAGATTTGCGCTTACACATATGTTAGTGTTTGGCCGAGCTTCTCCTCCGATTTGTGGCGTGCGCCTTGATGTTGTCATACAAAGCGGAGTGACCTACAGATTTACGCCGACTCCGAACCGCGATTGTATTTTTATGAGAAGCTGTTTTTCAAGGCAGAAATGCACTCGGAGGTTTGCCATTGCCTGCCGAGGGGCGACCGCTGTTAAGAAAAAACCTTTTTTTTCTATATATTTTTTTTGAGATGTTGCTTTGACCAGGGCTTGAACCCAGGTGCTGATGAGTGGAAGCGCGCACTGCTTACCACTACACCACAGCGGCCGACCCTACGTTTCAACTAAACATGCTAAATTTAACAAATCAGAGCATAAATACGGCTTTTCCAAATATCTTGACCCTGGCGCTACCTAGCAAGATAATTTTTCGCAAAAAATGTATTTGCTTAAATGACCAGTATATATTACAAAAAGAAGCCAAATAAATAAATTAGATATATATATGGAGCTTAAATTATTTATAAAGAAGGATGACGTTTTTTGTCGAGTGTTGTTAGTTATCTCGAAAATATTTTTCAGTTTAATAACTGCAAATTTTAATATTCGAATGGCTTTTGGCTATAACTTGCATTCTTTTTTCAAAATTTACTGACATTTTAAAAGAGCTTTGCACACAAGACATAGAGTTAGATATTCTTTTTAGCGAATTATTAGTCTTTCAAAGTTTTTGCGAAGTTGAAAAATAAAATTTAAGCCATGAGAAAATATACATAGATGCATTCCTTAGATAGTGGTACTTTCCACAGTTTGAAAAAACATGTAATTTTGTTTTTTGTCAATACCACACTCAAACGAAATAACCGAGAGGATCTTAAGTATAAAATTCGCTTCCTGACTCAAGTAGAGAAACCGGCTTCTAATTAAAATTTTTTAAAGTGATCTTCAAATTAAAAATAATTTTAAAATGAAATGTATAGAATTCTTTGACTATTTAAACACTGAAGATTGAACCATCTCATTATTGCTATTCAAATATGTCATAAATATAAAATAATTTATGGCTTCTGTGTACAATGATGTACAAAATAAATAACACTTTTATTTCTTATGAACCATATTTTATTTATACCACAATATTGTTAAAAACAAGTTCTCTGGCGTTTTAAAGCATTATCTGTTACTTACATTCATAATTTTGCTTTATAAAAAATTGTACTGAAAAGTACTGATTTTTTTAGCATGAAAAAGTCAAATGTACTGGTTTCGTGCATATAAAATCTGGCAACCCTATTGGACAACCAAAACGCATATTTAATGAAACTGATTAAACGAAAGAAAAAAAATTTAAAAACAACCACCTTCAAAACAAATCTTCTGCTTGTATTGTCATTAGCAGGGAACGGATTTTATGGAAATTGCCTTTTTTTCTGCTAAAGAGATAGACTATATTCGATTAAGAATGCCCACGATTTGGCTTTCCCTGATTCCATATATACACATTTGATGTTGCCTTTTTTTGCCTTTTTTAAGATATTTGCCTATCTTAAGATATTTGCCTTTTTGCCTTTCCTACCTTTAAAAAAGCGAATATAGCATTTACAATTTTTTTTTTAAGATTAAAAAATATACACATGCCCATACGGCTTATAGAAGCGCAGGGACCTCTTGCCAAATTGGGAAGGCTTGTGACAATAAGGGGTGTGGATAAAATTGTAAAGGGCGAGGAAAACGCCCTTATTCCTGATAATATGAACGTTTCAATCGTTCATACTTAAATTGGGCTCCACTTGTATCAACTTACGTCGAGCGCACATTTAGTACATTCAAGGCTTTTCTTCTCGAAAATCGAATGAAAATGCTGCCAGAAAACTTCAAAATGCATTTTGTGGTTCAATGTTACTACAACTATACAGATTAAAGTTTTATTAGTTAGAAACTCGAAAGGATAAAATTGTCAATGATTCAAAGTAAAAATTTTTCATATAGTGAAACTGTTCATAGTTTTTCTCTTTTTACTTGTAATATAAACATTTCTAAAATAAATATATTTTTTGGTTGTTCTTTGTATTTTCTGTCTTTTTTAGTGCCTTATTTTGCTTTTTGCAATACCTAGTGCCTTTTCCTGCCTTTTTCGCTATTTTATTTTGCCTTTTCCAGCCTATTTCGTTATTTTATTTTGCCTTTTTTATAGGTTTTTAGGTCCTAAAAATCCGTTCCCTGGTCATTAGTATTTCATAAACCAGCTTTTGGTACATCTACAATCAGGCCAATTTGCCGGCTGAAAGCTTCTTGAATTTGAGCCTTTCTCTGCTTTACAATTTCTTTGTCGCTGTTTAATCTTATTTGCCATTTTTTAAAGGCAGTTTATAGGATAAGTGCAAGATGGATTCAAAAAGTCGCATCCTGGCATGCAAAACTGCCAATCCAAAGCCTAGGGCGTCTGTATCAACATTCTTTTTTTTTGGTCAAATCATTGAACTGATTGGAAGTTGCTCAACTTATGTAACATCTCCGTGTTGATGATGTTTGTGTGGCAGCATTGTACACTTTAGCATCCACCCTGGTGAGACACATAATATGCTTTACTGAAAATGTTTTTTCTCCCATTATAAATTCATTCAATTATACAAGGCATTTATGGCATTTTCTATGTAGCCGATTTCTTCGTTTGTTATGTCTACGGATTCTTTTACAAGTCGTATTCTGATCGGGCGATAGTATCGAGGAGCAGAAGGGGTTGGGTTTTGCCAAAGTGTTTTATTTGACCTATTAACTAATTGAAGAGGCACAAAACAACTTTGAAAAATATTCGCATCTGTGGCATCGTTCTGCATTATTTGTTTGAATTATGCCTTTTGCGAAAAATCGCGCCTTTTGCGAACCTCTTGATCTAATTTATTTAAGACCTCTTCTAAGTAAGTCAACAGTCGTGTCACCGTATGGTCTAACAAAAGTTGTAAATTAACTTCAACGTAACGTAACGTTTCAGTTACTTGACATGCCTCTTTAGGTGGGTAACACTCTTGTTTTGCCTTTTGTAACACACGGAAGCTTGGATATTTCTTCCTACTAGTACTTCTTACTATTTCATATTGGCGCCTTTACGGATCAGCTTCGACAAACATTGATAGCGCTTGTAGCGGTGTTAGATGTGATTCTTTATCTTGCAGAGACCTACTATAGTCTGTTTTGTACTTTGCTGCTCCCTTTGGACTCTCTGTTAGGTCTTTTATGACTTTGGAAACATTTCTTTGGCCAGAAGTGTGCAATGTAGTGAGAGCTGTGTGCACCAATAGCTCTTTATCTACCATTCTTCGAATGTGTTCGGTTTTTCTGCATTTACTTTTCTCTGAGGAGTCTAGAAACCCTTTTCGTGGCCGACCAGATCGCGGCTGTTGCATAACTTTTGGAACTGAAATTAGCCTGGTAGCCAAGTTACATTACTTTTCAAAAAAAACTTGTCTTTCATGGGTTTTTATCCACCTTTGTATGAACTGTACTTTTAGTTGTGGAAATTTTTCCTTTTTATCTCTTATTTGTTCATCTTAGAAGGTGTCAGATGATAAAAGATCACTTTAGTTTGTTCTCAAAATTAATAGAATTTTGTCGATGCATCTTATCAAATAAATATTTGCGAGTCACTACTCTATAGCAGGACCCAGTTGGTGACTCGAAAGCAAGGGAAATACTTAAAAATGACAAAATATGTATGGAAACGAAAACAAACAAGAAAAGAAAAGACCGAATCTAGATAAATCGATGATAAACAAACAAGCAAGCAAGAAGCTCAAGAAGTGTTCAACCGTCTCATTCTCTTCAAAGCAGAATGGGAAAATGGAGTGGTCATTTACGCCTATCCCAGTCAGGTGTTTGTGCCACCTGAAGTGACCAGTCAGCAGTCCCGTGTTTTCAGTGAGAGGAAAAAACTAGACATGTGTTTTGCCCACCGATGGCTCGCAGTCATTGTTGAGGGAAGTATCCACCCAATTTCTGATGGTGGCTTCGATGGTTGAAGTGGGTAGTGCTATAACTGGTGCGGATCGAGGAATGCCTGGTCTAAACCAACTGTGGACAAAGGGTTCGATGTCCCATATCCAGGCACTCTTAAGTTGCCCGACACCCAGAGTAAAGCCAGCTCGTTATCTTTACCAACATAATTTAATTGAGGCTTGCATTGCCGAAGTAGTTTGAAAGTACTTATATAGAGGGCTGGCCAATGCCTTAGGTGCAGCTTGGCTGTACATATGGACACGAACACTCCTTCCCCTCCACCTTTTTTCTACCACGTAGTCTAAGGCTTTGGGGATTGCAAATACGCCGAATCTCCGAATTGAGATCCCTGGTACGGGTATTTCCGGGATCGGCCTGACGAAGGCTGTCACGCTCATCGGCTAGAACAGCCGCTTCAGCAGGAAAGTTCGGACATGGATCTTTAATACATCCTGCTGCGATGAAGCGAGCTGCAGCAGCAGTGACAACCCTGCGGAATTTACGTTCACCTATGTGGACGTCGGTTGGTATGGGTAGTGCAGTGAAGGCGCTTTCAGTAACATCCGCGAAGCCTTTCCAGTCAGCTTTGGAAAAGTTGACATAGGTGATCCGCGGAAGTAAAGTCGGCAGGTTTATAAACCGAGATGACTATGGGAAGATGGTCTATCTGCTCAGACAGATGTATTCCCCTACGATCATTTGACAGGCTCGAGTGCCAAAGATCGTGGTGCGCGTTTAAGTCGCCAACTACCATACGGTTTTCACCTCTGAGTAGCGCACCTATTTCAGGGTGATATCCTGCCAGGAAGCTGGTGACAGGTGGTATGTATACGTTAAATATTTCGAGCTCAACATCGCCTGACCGGATAGCAATACCCTGACGTTCTAGGATGGTATCCCTGCGGTCGATGTCTGCTTCAATAAGACGATACTGCACGGTGTGGTGCGTGATGAATGCTAAACCTCCACCATTGTCTCGCTCGCGATCTCGACGGTGCACGTTATATCCGGCGCAATTCAACAAGGTTGAATTGCCGTACAACTTCGTCTCTTGGACCGCAGCTATTAATATTCCATGCCTTCCCATAAAGACAGTTATCTCCTCGATCTTGCTCTGAAGTCCGTTACAGTTAAATTGTAGCACCTTTGTGTACCTTGGGAGACCGATTGTTAATGTGGTGTTAAGGAGTTGTGTAGCCTGCCGGCTCCCTGCTGTACGTTATGCCTTGTGGTGGTGGTTGGCGGCGTCGCGGGGGAGGTATGTGACTGGGCAGCACAACAGGGGCCCACATAGTCACTCGTCCAATCACGCGTGTTGCGAAGTCCTGAGCATGCCCTAAAGTGGCACCAGCCAAGGCAGGAGTTGCACTTGACTGATGTCACTGGACAACTGAGGACTGACAAACCGAGAAGATTGTTGGAGGGATTAGGAGTTGCCGGCGGCGGCGAGTGGGTGCTATTGTGTTTGTGTGAATATCTGTTGTTGTGTTGTGTTGGGGTGTGGGTACGTTGGTTGTGTGCTGCACGGGAGGGTGGTGGTTTGCCGTGGAGGCGGGACGGTTGGCACAGCATGTAGCCACGAACGATGTGGTCTATTGCCGGTGCGTACGTAGGCCCGAGTTGTTACGGAGGTGACTCCACCCGTCACAAGCATTGCACCTGACCGAGGTGGAGTTTGTATGCAGTCGTCTCTGGCATACGCAGCAGGTGTAAGTTTCTGGCCCTGGGTTGGACTCAATGCCAACCCTGAGCAGAAGGGTATGGAGCACTATCGAAACCAGATGAATTTTCGTGGAACCCCACTTGCAACTCGTGGACACCCATATTTTTTTCACGCCGACGTAGACCCCTTTCGAGTCTCCCGTGGACCCCTGGGAGTCCACTTGAACCACTTTGGGAATCACTGGCCTAAATAAATTAAATACCCCTATGTGCGTCATGCGTTTTAACCCTAGTTATTGGAGAAAAAATTGCTAAACCAAAGTTTTTAATCTAGAGATTAAAATCAAAGACTGCAATTTTATAAAAAGAAGGCTGAAGTGCAAAAGTTTTGAAAAGTAAAGGCATAAAATCAAAATCTTATAAGTAATTTGAAAGGAGATAAACGGCAAAATTAAATAATTTTGAAATCATGTAACGAAATGCTGGAGGTCCTTATGATCAATTACTTCCCGGGCTGCTATAAGCCCGACATCATTCTTTCTTAAAACTCTAGAGAGGCTCATCGACGAAAATATTCGACACAACACTAAACCTGATAACCTCTCCTCGAATCAGAATGCATATTCAAAGGGAAGATCTGTGGAGACTGCACTTAACGGCACCGGTTGTCAAGTCATAGACAAACATTTGCAGGTCCTGAGTGAGTTATTTCAAAACGCATGCGGACTGGTAAACATGTGGTCCAGGTGGACAAGCAAAAGTACTTGAAACTCTACCGCATAATCTGCGACAGTTAGATTATACCACTCCTCTACTCTGTATAAACAACAAATTCTCCAAAATAGTCACAGAGAGGAACGATTGGGAAAGAGCCACAGACTTGAACCCAGGGTCTACGGCGATAGGTCGTCCTAGAGTGTCGGAAATTATAAGCCACCATGCCGCCTCCGTTATGGCGTTTAGCTCTGCTTGAAAGGCGCTGCAATGGTACTCTGACGAACTCGCGCTAAACCTCAGTTTCCACTTACCGGACAAAAAAAAATGAAAACTCTCCTGCCCACTTAGAATACCACGTGGCGAGCAGGCACTGTGCCGAGGCGGGTAAACACCCCGCCTGGAGCCATACTGACCAGCTTCCGTAGCTTTTGCAGGTGACCGTTAGGACCGTCAGCACTATCTGCCGCCCCTGAGCTAAAGTCACGGCCTAGAACCGCTACCAACTAGGACCGCTAACCGTGCCATCAGCATCCAGGGCCGCTGTCACCGGCATTCTTACCAGGGCCGAGTACTATCTTCGTGTTCACCGGGCCTCCGATATCACTACTGCCTAGGCCGAAGTCAATGCCAAGAGCCGCTACCTTCCAGGGCCGCTAGCCTTGTCTTCGTCATCCAAGGCCGCTGCCACCGCCACGACCTACTAAGGCCGAGCTATCACCTTCGTCATCATCGGGGGCCGCTGACGTCATTGCCCCGAGGACCGCTACTTGCTGTCTGTAAGGGTCACTAACATCATCGACATTACTAACCGAACCGTCTTTGCTCTCATTATCATTATCATTAATCACCGAACCGTCAACACTCTCACTGTCATCGTTACCGTCACTAACCGCCGGGCAATCTCCGCACTCTAAACCACGACGCCGACCAGTTGGTCTCTCTCCCTTTCAGTATCTCCCTCTATCTCTTTTTGGACGTCAAGGTGTCGGTATTCTGGCCGAACAGGCTCGCGTTTGTGGCTGTGTTCACTACATTAAACTACTATGTTTTATTTTATTCAGTGGGGGTTAGTGGGACATCCGCCCAACCCTGAAGTGGCTGAGCTACTTCAGCCTTCGATAAAACACACCAATTGGTTTCTTTCCTTTCAGTATCTCCCTCTCGCTCTCCTTGGACGTCAGTGGGGGTTAGTGGGACACCCGCCCAACCCTGGAGCGGCTGAGCTACTTCAGCCTTCGATAAAAACCACCAATTGGTCTCTCTCCTTTCAGTATCTCCCTTTCTCTCTCCTTGAACGTCAAGGTGCCGGTATTCTGGCTGAACAGCCGCGTGTGTGTGGTTGTATTCACTACACTAAACTACTGAGTTTTATTTTATTCAGTGGGGGTTAGTGGGACATCCGCCCAACCCTGGAGCGGCTGAGCTACCTCAGCCTTCGATAAAACCCACATCATATATTTGTGAATTGAACTGACTGTAACACTGAATTTACAAAAACCACTTGGGGACATATACACAGTAGTAGATGCCCCAAACAGTTAAAGTTAAAATTCTTCTCAGCGGGACTCTATTTATGTTCTTATAGATTGCTTCCAATCCAGCGCTTTGAAAAATAATAATTTTTGAACTTACCTAGACTGGCGTCGTAAGTGTGCATATATTCCGAAGTCATAAATTGGTTTACTAAGGCAGTCTTCCCAACACCAGAATCACCTAACATAACTATACGATACCTGATGCAAATACATTTTAATCAAAAGAAATGAAAACAAATACTGATATCATTGAAACAAACCTAGGTGGAGGTGGTGGCTCAAGGCTTTCCGAATCATCTGGTGAACTTGGTACTGAATCAACGTTGGCATATCCGCCACCGCAACACGATCCTTCAAAAGGTGAACGTTCACTAGCTCTGAAAAGAAAATTAATTTGTATAACTATGGTAAGTTTGTATGTGCATAGTACTGGAAAAGACTAACTGAGAGGTAAAACTATTTGCAACGTTTGCAAGCAAATTATTTTTAAAATCTTGCTTAAGTTTGTACATATATACAGATTTGTTCAGTCACAAAGTGGTGTTTTCTAGAAATTTTTGTCGAGAATTAGTTCAGCTCAATAACAACTTTCCAAACCACACCACTTGGTAACTGTGAAAATGTACATATGAAACATTCTTTTTCATATCGGACACCAAATTTGGTGTCACACTTTCGATTGGCTCCAAATTTTTTTATGGGTACTATGCATGAAATAAGCTAACACCTGTTCGAGAAATTTTTTTTTCGCTTTTTTCTATGGAGATATGATCTGTAAAAATTTGCATTTTTTCATCGTAGAGACTTCATCTTAACGTCGTTTTAAAGATAAAGAAACGGGTTTAACATTTTTATATATAAGATGCTCAAGATTGTCCCAACGTTAACTTAGCTATTAACAGTTGAACTTTTTGAAGTTGATTTGCATAGTGCTTTCAAGTACTATTTTTTAAATATTTTTCTTTATGATGAGATGGTTTATTTTGTGAGAATCAACAATTTTTCGTATTTTGTTTTCGAAAACTTATGTTGAGATATATTTATAAAGGCGTCAAAAAACATCGAGATCTTGCAAGAACTTAAATTTTGTTGCAGATTCCGATAAAATTTGTACGACAAAATTTTTCTTTAAGGCGACAAACCCCTAGAAATGAGCGTGGCAACTGTACGATTAAAGTTTTGCTAAACGCAGATTTTATTGCGGATTTTGGCAGAATATTGCTTCGTTAAAAGCATTTGTTCCACAGCTTTTTCAATCAAAGAATATTTTAGAAATGGGCTTGGCTATATTAAAACCAAGGTTCAAAAAATTTGGCCTTTATTGTGGATTTCGCGAGAATATATATATGGATTGAAAAAGTTGTGGAACAAATACTGGTAACGAAGCGATATTCTGCGTAAATCCACAATAAAATCTGCATTTTGCTAATTTTAGTTCTGAAATTACCGCGTCAATTTCTAGGGGTTCGACGCCTTAAAGAAAAGCCTTGCCATACAAATATTATATCTGGATAGGTATTCTATCGGAATCGGTAATAAAATTGTACTTAAAAGAATTGTTTAACGCTCGGATTATTTTCAACTTGAAGATGAAACCAAAGACGACGTCTACGAGCCAAATTGATAAGTATTATGTCAATTTATTTCTTTAGCTTTCGGTGCTAATATTGCACACTCATCAATAATTCGCTCGCTGTTCGTTGGAATAATTTCAATTTTTAAATTTATTATGCCGGAAGATTTACAATTATTACGTGCTACTCCCATAAGAAACAGGGTAAACATACCGCCAATTTCACCAAGTTGCGGATACATATATGTGTGTATAATACGATGGACAATCCATGGTGCCGCAGCTTAATTTGCGTTAAACACACATATATATATTAGCACAGATTTTTTATAATTCTGATGAGGGTGCAATATTAGCACCGAAAGCTAAAGAAATAAATTGACATAATACTTATCAATTTGGCTCGTAGATATCGTCTTTGGTTTCATCTTCAAGTTAAAATTTTACTCTTTGCAAAAACCCGATGTTTAACACCTTTCTAAATATATATTAACATATGTTTTGGAAACAAAATTACAAAAAATTGTTGATTCTCATAAAATAAACCATCTCGTCATAAAGAAAAACATTTTTAAAAAAAGTTCTTGAAAAATACCAATTTTTTATAACCACGTTTTTTATAGTGAATTAAACGAGGATTACGATGGTATAATTTCAAATCCCTAATTTACTGGTCTTCACTACGCAAGTCAACTTCAAAAAGTTTAACTGTTAGTAGCTAAGTTAGCTTTGGGACAATCTTGACCATCCTATATATAGAAATGTTAAGCCCGTTTCTTAGCTTTAAAAGGACGTTAAGATGATGTCTCTGCGGTAAGCAGAACCCGAGATATAACGATTTGAAGATGTACAGCATTTGTCAGAATCACAAAAAATTAAAACTTTGACAGCTCATATCTCCGAAGAAAAAAAAAGAAGAATCAAATTCCTCGAAGCTCATTTCATGTATAGAACCCACAAAAAAAGTTTTAATCGAATCGAAGACACGACATAATTTTTTTTACGAAATCCGTCCGATCTAACAAAGAACGGTTCAAATGTGCTTTAAACTCACGCGCATTTGCATTTCCACTCTGAAACAAAAACAGTTTTGAACTATAATGATAACTAGTATCGCCCCGTTGTCGAAATTCGACCACCTCACTTTTTTACACAATTTTTCATTTTGCTTGGGATGTTTCTTTGTCCATCATCAACTGTTGATCGCCAAGGTCACTTATATTGCTTGGTGGAGTAATATATGTACATACATTATGTTAAATAATTTTGAACTTCATAGCAGCAGTAGGGAGAAATAGATTTGTATGGGATTTCGTTAGCGTATTAAGATATAGATAGCAGATGGTGAAACCAAAGCAGGCATTTATAGGCTTATACGCAAATTGGAATAACTCGGCTCTGGATACACCTGTTGCGTCAATTTTTGGCTGGTACATTTCTCTTGATGTTAATAATAATCAGAGGTGGGCACTACCACAAACAAGCGTGAGCTGAGAATGCGTTAGTGTATCCAATTCATTTTGCATGCTGTCGCGTTCTCATCATTACGCTCTCGCTTGTATACGTACACGCGATTCTTACGCTATTTTAGCACCTGCTAAGTCTCTGCTCATGCCTGATAATAATAATCTTGATTGAGGTAAATCGGACCATAATTGAAATTTTTCGGAATAACTCCACTCCTGCTCCACCTACCGGAAAAAACAAACAAAATGTGCACCTCCCCTTTGAAATGCCTTTCGAACAAAAGGAGAATCATTCAAATCGGTTGAGAAACATAAGAGCAGTAGCGAGGAATATATTTGTATGGGATTTCGTAAGCGTATTAATATATAGATATTGAAAAGAAATTTCATTGGAACCACTTATAAGTTGCCGTACCAATGCAGTCTTCTAAGTGAGTCACATCACATGAAAATATTTCATGAATTTTAATTTGGGATAGCTCGAATTCGGTGGTAACTATCGTTTAGATAGACTTCACCACTTTTTTGCTCAGGGTGGGGAAGTGGCTTGGTTTTATATTTTTGCTAATAAATAGCGAGTCAGCTTGAAACAACGAAACACAGAAAAGCTGAATTTAGCAGCTTATAATGAGTTCACCCCTCCTTTTCCCCACAGCGGGAAATAACTTCGCTCTATATTTTTTCTACTTAATAGCGATTCAGCTTAAACCAACGAAACAGAATAACTGAATTTAGGACATATTATAAGTTCACCACTCCTTTTCCCCACTTTGGGGAAGTGACTTCGTTCTTTATTTTTGCTACTTAATAGCGAGTCAGCTTACAAAAACGAAACACAAAATAACTGAATTCAGTAACATATTATGAGTTCACCACTCCTTTTCCCCAGGGTGGGGAGTTACTTTGTTCTTCATTTTTGCCTTTGGGACGATTAAGAGCGAAATTAGGGGACTGGGAAAATTAGGTAGATAATTTAAAAATCCAAATTAGCGTAGTGATTCACAGTGTAGCCAAGTCGACAATTTCGTCATTTGTAAATTTTCTGCTACTTATGACGATATTGGGAATGAAGATTTTTGCCCCATTCGCAATATCTTTGTCTAAGAATCTGATTCCTTCTAGTGATGAATCACTTATAAGATTGAATACAGGTCTTACATCAAATTTTGAGGTATGTGAATACTTAAATTGTTAAATTGTTGATTTTGTACTGGTAAATATTTAAGATGAAATATTCGAAACTTTAAAACGTGAAGTAAACCATATAAAGTAATAAATATATGTATGTAAATGAGGGATATATTTGTATGGGATTTCGTTAGCGTATTAATATATGTGACCTGGTCTACGAAAAGGGAGCTTACGTGCGAAAACTAGTTTTCTGTGAAAAAGCTGTTACAAGTAAGCAACTCGTTTCGTCAGTTTCTCATTATCTCGTTAATTGTTCTCCGCGCCGGACGTCCAGTAAGTGTTGTTGTTGGTCCAGTAAGTGTTGTTGTTGGTCGGAATATTATTATAGTTCATCGTGTAAGTTGCTAGTGTGGAACATTTAAAAAAGTAACACTGAAGAAGTGACGTTTACTGTTTCTGTTGATTATCGTCTTCGCATTTCGCATGAAATGAAACATGAGTGTGGATGAGGAGTTCAGTTCCGTATATGTATGTATGTATGCCGTCAGTAACATCGACACGTATGCAGATTTACTGCAGTGTGTCGAGGCATCATCACCTGGGGGTTATAATAAAGCTGTATCGGCTGAAAAAGTCGTCTGGTATGAATGGGACAGCTATTTTAAACCACTGTACAAGTCACTTGTAGGAATAACGCAATTCCATCATTTCATAATCTCTACAGATTGTGTAAAAACAAAGAAATTCGCAGACAGTGAAGAAGTGCAGTCCTTTAAGCTTCTGTTAAAACCTATCGATCCTGAAATGCCGAAAGTTATACAACCAGCCGGTTTATCTTTGGAGCGTCAGTGGTACATCTATCACAATCTTCGCAGCTTAGTTTCGGATATATCTAAAGTAGATATTGTGGCTCCATTGCCGAAAGATTTGCCATCGAAGAAACGGAAGGCAAAAACTAGTGAAGATGTTCTCAAACCAGACGAGGAACCAGGTCCATCTTCCTCAGGATCAACACGTAAAAAGATCTCAAGGAAAACGACAACAAAGAAAAATACATAAACTACTCAGCATTATTATTTTTGGCCCATAATACGTTTTCTAGTGTATAATCATGTCTTTATAGCTTATAATTCAATGTATTTTGTTCATTACCAATAAATTATATTTTGTCGTATTTTTACTCTTCTTTCTCTACATTTTTAGTACACTTCTAAGCAAGTTAGGATTTTCTGCTTTTCACCACGTGAAAAAGCATCTCATCTTCCATCCGAATCAACCAAAAAGTGAAAATTGATTTTTTGACACCTAAGCCCCCTTTCCGTAGACCAGGTCACATATAGATATTCGAAGCACAGTATGAAATTTTAAGTTACACCAATGCACTTGACAACATAGGAGCAATAGGGAGGAATAGATTTGAATCGGATTTCGTTAGCGTATTAATATATACACCCCTATTCTGCAACTCTTTCGTATTCGGTTTTTGCTACGAATCGTAGGAATAGTATGCTGCAATCCGAATCATATTTTCGAACTTTCGAAATTCGTAACAATGGCATGCCTAAAAACGAACGAGTAAGCTTTTTTGCGTAATGTTGTACGAAAACAATTCTGTGTCGGAGGCGAAATAAAAGATGTAAATCGATGTGTGTTTGCAAGAAATATTGGTGGTGTTCATTTAAACAGATAAATTTGCCTTTCGCATATACATATATTTTTATCCACTGCTTTATATAAACGAGCAAAAAAGAATATTTATTGCCCCTTATCGAGAAACTTGGGTCCGGTTTAGTTAATGTACAACGATTATCGGTTGTTGTGTCCAAACGCATAACCCGAGTCCAAAAACTTTAACATACACGTTTAATCAAAGGATTCGCATTTTATTTAAGATAAATTTTTCAAATTTCCTACCACTAGCTTATTAATAAACTCGGTTTGCACTATGTACTTTTTTGCAAATTTCGACGTGGGTTCTGCGCAAAAATACTGTGGACGGCGGAGCCGGAGTGATATGCACAAGAAATGCTGTATATCTTTGACATGCGGAAGCCTCTCTTCCTCGCAACACAGAAAGGAGAATTCTACTTAGTAAGGGTTATAATCCCTAAGCTCGGCCGAAGGCAGAAGCAAGCGCAACAGGCGGTGGACCTAACAAAGTGCATGGTTTCAATGGCTTGGAAGAAGCTGTTATTGCATTAACTGGATTGAGAACCAGAGCTTCAGGCATAGGAGGAGTTCTGGCTTGTGGCTCAACAATTCAACCAGAAGCTGACATAGATGCGTCCATGGTTACTATGCCCGACAGCTCCGCATACCCATGTGAATCCATTGCCATAGCGCCCGCTTATTCTGCTGCTATAATTGCAAATACATCACAATCCATAATTTTCCTCAAAATATGATTTTTTAATTCCTGTCCTGTCCTGTCCGGAATTACGAATCCCGAAAATTCGGGTTCTAGAATAAGGGGAATAGATATTAGATGGTGAAACCAAAGCAGGCATTCATAGGCTTGTACGGAAATTGGAATAACTCGGCTCTGGAGGCACCTATCGGGTCCATTTTTAGCAGGTGTATTTCTCTTGATGTTAGT
>NW_023458561.1:5883253-5895488 GCF_013731165.1 Rhagoletis pomonella | reverse complement strand
ACAAAATGCGCACCTCCCCTTTGAAATACCTTTCGAACAAAAGAAGAGTCATTCAAATTGGTTGAGAAACATAGGAGGAGTAGGGAGGAATAGATTTGTATGGGATTTCGTTAGCGTATTAATATATAGATAGTAGATGGTGAAACCAAAGCAGACATTCATAGGCTTATACGGAAATTGGAATAACTCGGCTCTGGAGCCACCTATCGGGTCCATTTTTTGCAGGTGTATTTCTCTTGATGTTAGTAATATTTATGTGTTTTGAATTTGAAGCAAATCGGACCATAAATGAAGTTTTTCGGAATAACTCCGCTCCTACTCCACCTACTGAAAAAACAAACAAAATGCGCACCTCCCCTTTGAAATACCTTGCGAACGAAAGAAGAATCATTCAAATTGGTTGAGAAACACAGCAGCAGTAGGGAGGAATATACTTGTATGGGATTTCGTTAGCGTATTAATATATCAAATAAAACACCTCTTTGAGGTAAAATTTTCGAGTGATATCAATTTCGTGAAGAAAATTTTACGCATTTTTTTTCATACGAATCGTTGCAATAGTTATGTTTTTTATTTTGTGTTTCTAGCAGTAGACGGAATTTCGCAACGTTCCGAATAAATAATAAAAGATTTTCCGTACGTTTCAAAGGCAGTTAAAAAATGCGTATATTTTCGTCACGAAATTGATATCATAAATTTTGTGTTTCTAGTTCAGCTTTCGTCACTCGAAAATTTTACCTCAAAGAGGTGTTTTATTTGATAACAATTATTTTGGGGTAGCAAATTTAAAATCGACTAAAATACAAACAATAATCTAAATGTTTTTTTTTTCTTAAATAAATTGCTAAAAATATTATCTAAATCTAAATTATGTATTCAAATCGATGTGTCCATTGAAACATATAATTTTTCGAATACGGAATAAAGCGAAAAGAATGATCATATCCTTTGTATTCGAAAAAATTATGAGACATGATAAAAACTTATCAACTTGGTACCAACTTTGGATACAACAAACAACTGTATTCGTCTGATTGTCTCGTAGTTTATTTTTGTTAGGATTTCTACCGGGTGTGGGACGCACACATGTGCTTTTTTTTAAGAAGTTTTACTTCTATCATGTGTACGGTGTTGCACTCGTGCTATTAAACTAATGTTTTTTTATTTTTTACAACGCTTTTATTAACTTGCAATGTTGTATGTCCAGACCACCATTCTATAAATATAGCAAAGGCATTTATGGCAAACCTAGTCTAGATATCAACCTAGTCGAAGGTATCTTATTAAAGACATACAATTAGAAAAACTCTAGAAATAGATGTCGCCTCGCCAGAAGAAGTTAAAAATTTGCACTACAGAGGAAATGGATGACACGCCATTTCTTTAAATGAAATTAAGTGCTGCTATATGTATGTATGTACATATGTAGGCATATACTAAATGTGAGCAAACAACATTTTGCTTGCATAGTCTTCTGTTCTCTTTTCACTGCAAGTTTAATTATTTTAGTATCTATTGCAAAATTTTATACAGACAAGACTAAAAAGTATAAAATAAATAAAAAAAAACTTTTTAATGTACCACGCTTTTATAAACGGACTAAAATTAGAAAATAATATTTCTCAGTCCCAGAGAACTTGTTTTGATAACTTTTGGTTTGGAAATTTTAGTTAAAGTCATTGTGTAGCCACCGAGCCTTTTCGGAGGCTAATTCCTTGCAAATAAATTAACACGACCGAATTCGTTTTAACAAATTATATATTTATTAATATAATAGCGAAGACTGCAGGCGGGTTCGAATTAGCCCGTTGCGGTCTATTTGGCGATCAGAAAACGACTAACTAAAACCATAAGCTACTGGTTGCAAAAAATGAGCGACCTGCTGACGCCCACGCATAGGGCAAAGGCTAGCAAAAAAGGCAGTAACTATAAATATGAAATGTACTCATATACCTATGGATGTACATATGTATGTATAAACATTTATATGCATAAAAGCGAAATGAATTTTGTTTTCTCCTTGCTTCGCAGAGCAAGTTACAATATATATATATATGTATTTATGTATGTATATAAAGGAGTTAGCGCATCGACTAAGCTGACTACGTTGACTGCGCTGCTTGCATTTGTTTCGCTGTCGGAGGTGGCTGCGTAACTAAACATTCTCCCCCCGTTGGAAGGCTAAGGCCTTCAACTTCATCCTGCTTCGGAAGTGGACACAGCTTTCTGATAGCTCTTCGGATGACTCCAGTCGCTGTCTTAAGCTCGGCAACCCTAGATACTCCTTCTGAACCACTCACAACTTTGATGACTCTCGCCAATGGCCATTTTAGCGGTGGCAAACTTTCGTCTTTCACCAGAACAATGTCGTTGACAGATATACATACCGGGTTTCCCTACACGCCACTTGGAACGCTGCTGCAGAAGAGTTAGGTACTCTTCACGCCAACGAGCCCAAAAAATTTGTTGGTAATAGGACATACGCTGCCATTGGTCCAACCGATTGAAGTTGAGCCTTGTAACATCAGGTTCGTCAAACAATGAGAGGGGAGCCGTCCCAATGAAATGCGCTGGTGTCAAAACATCTAGATCATCAGGATGCTGTGAAAGTGGAAGCAAAGGTCTAGAGTTAATGATTGCCGCTATGTGGCAAACGAGTGTGCGCAGCTCATCAAAATTCAACAGAGAAGATGCAACTGCTCGATAAAAGTGATGCTTCGCAGTTTTTACGGCAGCCTCCCACAATCCACCAAAGTGTGGAGAGCGAGGTGGAATAAATCGCCAATCGATGGTATTTTCCAAGCAAAACTCGTGAACAGCTTTGATATGAAATTCGCTAAGAAACAAGCGTCGTAGTTCGGCAAGCTCATTCCTCGCGCCGACAAAATTAGTAGCATTGTCAGACCATATTCGAGCGGGTCGACAACGCGTGAGAATAAAGCGCTTGAGTGCGCTTAGAAAGGCCTTGATAGAGAGATCCATAACTAGCTCCATATGAACAGCCTTGGTAGCGAAGCAAATAAAGATACAGATGTAACACTTTATGGCCTGCCTGTTACGTATTTCGTTCTTGTAGTAGAATGGGCCACAAAAGTCGACGCTTGTAACCATGAACGCATACGATGTGTTCACTCGATCGTCAGGAAGATCCGCCATGATGTGCTCAGCTAATTGCGGCTTCGCTCGAAAACAAATTGTGCATTTACTTACAGCACTCGAGACAGTCTTTCGGCCTCCAATTGGCCAGTACTGCAAACGGATGTTAGCGAGCAGTGCGCGAGGTCCAGCGTGTAGATTACGTCTATGAAATTGCATAATAATGGCGTTGGTTACCGAATGACGTCGAGGCAATATAATTGGATGTTGTGCCTCGAAATCTAAGGCCGAATTCTTGAGCCGTCCGCCTACTCGAAGTAGCCCATGGTCGTCGACAAATGGGGAAAGAGACGCAATGCAACTGGATGACTTCACGCCTTGACCGGATTGCAAAGCATTGTAGTCGTCCCAAAGACTTGTCATTTGAATTGTGCGCAAAAGTAATTTCGTTCCTTGTCGAATATAATCAATGGTCAAGCCAGACTGCCGGATGCGATGACGAAATTTGTATATGTAGGCGAAAACGTGTTGCAGCTTTGTAAATGAGGTGGCATATTTGCATTCGAGGGTGATGTCGGTGAACCGAGGTACCGCAAGTAGTATCTTCTTACGAAGTTCCGGGAGCAGTTTCACTGTACTGCAAGTCGTTGGCCATTTACTTCGACCTTCAGTCAGGAACTCGGAACCATGGAGCCAAAGTAACGACTCAATAAGTTCACTAGGGGATGCACCTCTAGAAAGAATATCAGCGGGATTAAGCTTGGTGGGCACATAGCGCCACTCCATCCCTGCCGTCAAACCTGGAACCTTGATGGTTCATCATCCGACCAACAATAAAAAGAGCATGAAAAAGTTCCATTTTAGCCACCTCGTGAAGGAGCTGGGCCAGTAATGCCGCACCGCAGAGCTCCAGCTAAGGTACTGTGAGAGCCTTGAGAGGCGCTACACGCGACTTCGAGCAAAGTAAATTCACCTGCTTCTGTTCCTCATTACCGGATACTACGTATAAACAAGCTCCATACGCATCGACGCTGGCATCGCTGAAGCCATGAACCTCGACAACACCCTTTGGAAGGATTGTCAACCGAGGAAAATTAAGTTTTGGTACGCGTCCAAGATCGCCACACAAGTTACTCCACGCTGAATCCAATGATGTAGGAATCGAGCCCTTCCCTCCAAAGTTGCTGAAGAAATATCTTTGCCTTTGAAATAATTGGACCAATAAGACCAAGCGGGTCATAAAAGCGAGCGATTGTTGACAAGACCGAGCGTTTGCAATGCCTTTTAGAAGTTAGTGTTGGTGAAAATGCGAACAGCAGGCGATCGGAGGCAGGATCACAAGTAAATCCAAGTGCCTTAGTGATGTCGCTTCCATCGTCGAACTTGAGGAGAGTTTCTGTATCCTCGGCTGGTATACCTTGAAGAAGATCAAAGTTGTTAGAGCACCACTTACGCAATTTAAAACGCCCTTTGGCCAGCATATTAGCGACTTGATCCATGATCTCTTTGACTTCTTGGACGGAACTTCCACCTGTAATGAGGTCGTCGACATAAAAATCTCTCCGCAATATTTCACCTCCGATAGGATACAACAGGTGCTCATCGAAGGCTAATTGGTGCATTGATCGCACCGACAAAAATGCAGCTGGTCGAGTACCGTAGGTGACCGTGTCAAGTTTATAAACTCGAACTTGTTGCTGCGGCGTATCGCGCCACAAAATGCACTGCAAGTAGCTATCGGACTCCGAGACTCGAACGCATCGATACATTTTATAAATATCGCCCGTCAAGCGGACGGGAAATGTTCTAAAACGCAGCAATATATTGAAGAGCCTAGGCTGTATTGTAGGCCCTGTCATAAGCACGTCATTAAGCGAGTAGCCAGACGATGAAGCTGCAGACCCATCAAACACGACGCGGAGTTTAGTAGTAGTGCTGTCTTCCTTAAAAACGCAGTGATGGGGCAAAAAGTACTTGCAAAGATGACGATTTTCCTCGCTTACTACTGACATATGTTTCAAGTCTAGGTATTCGTGAATGAATTCAGTATACTGGGCCTTTAACTGTGGTTGGCGCTCCAATTTGCGCTCAAGATTCAAGAAATGACGAAACGCTTGCTGATGCGACTCGCCCAATACGTCTATATTGGATTTGACGGGTAGGCGAACAGAGTAATCCCCAGTCGGCAATCGAATGAAGTTTGCTTTGAAGTGCGCCTCGCAATCCAGTTCCTCCTTAGTGTATTTGACGGCAGGGGAACAGCAGCTCTCAAGCTCCCAAAATCGACGAACTAGCTGATCAAGTTGAACAAAGTATTCATTGTCGATATCAGATGTAGATAGTGCGGTTAGCGACGATGCAGTTCGCGACTGAGTGTCGCCACCTGTAACCACCCACCCTAACCTGGTCTTCTGAAGTAACGGCAGACCAGGCGATAGACGACTTGGTTCTACGTAGCTGTAGCTGATGAGCAAGACGAGATGTGATGATGTGCAACTGCGACCCGGAGTCGAGCAGTGCACGGCATGGTACCCATGTACCAGCATTGTTCTTGACGTTAACAACCGAAGTGGCCAAGAGCACTACATCATAACTGAGATTCTGGGTAGTCGAAGAAGCAGACGAAGAAGGTGAAAGGGCAGCCAATTGTTGCTCTGGTTGTTGGTAAGTTGCGACGACGGTTGGGTATTTCGCCTGTCGGAATTTTCACAATGTAATAAACTATGGTGCTTGGCACCACACGAGCGGCACAAGCCAGCATTGCATGCTCTAAGCTGGTGACCTCTTCGGAGGCATTTCAAACATAACGAAAGCCTTTTGGCTTCCTTCAGACGTAGTTTTGGCGTTAAGTTACTAAAACGGCTGCAGCTATAGACAGCATGGTCTGTGCTTCCACAGAAAGCACAACTATTGGATAAATTAGTAGATACGAAATATTTTCTACTTGGGTTAGTAATTCTACTGGTCTTTCCCACCTGAGAAATACGTGTGTTCGCTTCTATGGAATGCTCAACGTTTTCAAGTTTTTGACACCGCTTCTCCAAAAAGGCCGTAAATTGCTCGCATGAAGGTATAGTATCCAATGGTGTGGTTTCTTCCCACTTAGCCTGCATTACACTATCCACCTTTTGGAGAAAAGTGTGTATAATTATGCATGCCGCTATTTCCTCCAAATTGCCGATGGTCTGCAGTGCACGAAGATTAGCATTAACTTTGTCTGATAGCTCCCTCAATTTCAATGCTGACGAGGAGTCTACCCTTTTAAGCCCAAGAATCTCAGTGATGTGTGCCTGGAAAATAAGACGCTTATTGTTAAAACGTTTTTCGAGCAACTCTAAAGCCACAGTGTAGTTACAGCTACTGATCTCCAACGAACGGATGGTTTCCAACGCTGCTCCCTTCAAGGATGATCGCAAATGCTGCAACCTTTCGACGTCCGTAAGATCAGGATCCTTACCAATTATAGTCGAAAACATTGAAAAGAAGCCAGTGTACTCCGTGTAGTTACCGCTGAACCCAGGAAGCTTCAGCTCGGGTAAACGAGGCCGACTTTGCATAATGATTGTTTGCCCTTCTGAGGTTTGATCATGGCGCAAAGTTGAACACGGTGTCAGCTGGGATTGGCGCTTACCAATTTCATGCCGTATGCGAGAGCGTAATATAATGAGCAGATCATCAAAACTGATGCGTAGCTGCCCCCCAATTTCATCGAAATCTTGCTCTTCGAGCTTGCCATGAGCTGAGTTGAATCTCTTACAAATTTCCGCAAGGCTCTCCAAGCGTACATTTAACTCCGCTTCGGTTAGTAAGCTTAAACGCTCAACTTTAAGCACCTGATCGATTGCTTGAGCCTGCATAAAAATCGATTGTGCCTTGCGCTTGTAAAAAAAACACAAAGTTGTCAGGTGATAACTGATGAGTTTCCCTTGTAGCCATGGTCTTGATGCCTTGATATGCTTAAAACCATATAAGTTTGCTGTACTTAACGGATCGAAAGAAATCGTCTGTTTTTTGCAGCGGTACGTATGTATTAAGAAATTCACAGCTCCAATAATGCGCGATTTTGCAACGGAACACGAATGCTATGATACCCAATGTATTTAGTAGCTTAGCTGAATATTTTTTGCGACAGCTATGTACTATGTGCTTAGTTATATATGTACATTTTCACTAGTCAAGTCACTTCTAAATATGTGCATATACACCAGACTGCTAGTGGCTCAAAAAACACGCGATGTTCGCAACGGAAGATATATACCGAGTATATGTTTAGTTCAGCCACTTATGTGTTTATGTGTGTATATATGCACAGCTTCAGTCCCCTTTATTAATGTTTATGGGTATTGCGGTTAGTGGCAATAAGTTCAACGCGAATTACTTTAGTTTTAAGAAAATAAACGACGATCACGTCGGGGTCACCAAAAAATTTGTAGCCACCGAGCCTTTTCGGAGGCTAATTCCTTGCAAATAAATTAACACGACCGAATTCGTTTTAACAAATTATATATTTATTAATATAATAGCGAAGACTGCAGGCGGGTTCGAATTAGCCCGCGCGGTCTAGTTGGCGATCAGAAAACGACTAACTAAAACCATAAGCTACTGGCTGCAAAAAATGAGCGAGCTGCTGACGCCCACGCATAGGGCAAAGGCTAGCAAAAAAGGCAGTAACTATAAATATGAAATGTACTCATATACCTATGGACGTACATATGTATGTATAAACATTTATATGCATAAAAGCGAAATGAATTTTGTTTTCTCCTTGCTTCGCAGAGCAAGTTACAATATACAGGGTGTCCCAGAAGTAACGTGCCAAACTTTAGGGGAAGGTAGGTGGGGGGTGAGCTCCCTGATAAACAAAAAATTTTCAGGTAAAAGTGTCACCGTTTTTGAAATATTTACATTTTTTCGAATTTAAAAAAAATCGTGCTTTTTCATGTGTTTTCTTTAACTGCAACTACAAACCGGGCAATACTTAGTAAATTTTTTATGTAAAATACTGCCAGATAGTTGCCTCTCCATACTCAAATGCAATGTAGTTAAAATATATTAAGGAACCATCATAAAATTAGGACTATTTCTGGATTTTTAACTTTTTGATATTTTCTTCCCTAACTTTGACTATCTCGGGTGAAAAAAAATGTACTGAGCTATAATTTTACATTACATAAAAAAATTGCTCGTTTAATAAAGATTTCAGAAAAGTGCCACACTTACTGTTTTGAATAGAAAAAAAAAGTTATAGCCGCTTTTGTGGGTAAAGGACTGAGACACGCTAGAATGAATTTAATAGATGTAAATTGAATTTGCTCTTGTTACCGTCAAATGACATGCTAAATAGTACAAAGGTACATAATTACTTGCTTCTGACATTATTTTATGTTACTTACCGGAATTCGGACTAGAGTCTATAACAAGGGCTATATCTATCAATATTTTGTGTGAAGGATGGGTTCACGTGAAATAAGATATACATGAGTTGTTTGAAGAAAAATTTATTCATTTATTGATAAAATATGCTCAAATTGGCGACCTTCTACTCTAATACAAGCTCGGCACCTTTTAAGAAAAGACGCTTTTAGAGATCTTAAACTCAATTGGGCTATCTCAGCAGCAGCTCCATTTATTTGTTCCCGCAAATGCTCTTCGTTTTGAATTGTTTTTGAATAAATTTTGTCCTTAAGACAGCCCCAGTAGAAAAAATCTAATGGATTCAGGTCTGGCGATCGATTGGGCCACGTGATTGGCCCGTATCGTCCAATCCATCGGCGAGGATAAGTTTCGTCTAAATGAGCTCTTAATGCTTTAATGCCAGAGCTGCTCAAATACTCTATGCAGAGTGATACCCCAATCGTCGACATCCGGGTCGTGAAGTATTCGCCCGGACCCATAGAGAAATATATGAAGGTAAGTGATTTTTACACCTTTCTTGTTTGCTTGCTTGTTAACTATAATTTTTCACTTTTTTAAGGTCGCGTACCTGGAAGGCGTGGCGGCGAAACAGGACGTCCTGCAACGGTAGATGTTGAAGCTGTGTTAGAGGAAGTGGAACTAGGTCCATCGACTTCAGTGAGAATGAAGGAAAGACGGACGGGAATACCAAGAACTATAGTTCACAAAGCTTTAAAAGACCATCGATTTCATCCCTACCACATTCAACGTGTTCAGGCTCTACAGGAAAGAGATTACCTGTCGAGGGTTAGATTTTGCCGTGAAATGTTGCGAATGCATGCATCAGACCCCAACTTTTTTAATAAAATAATTTGGAGGGATGAATTATCATGCAAACGTGGTTATTTTAATTTACATAACCTTCACAGTTGGCAGATAGACAATCCTCACGAAATGAGAGAAGATTGTTCGCAGTACCGGTACAAAATAAATTTATGGTGCGGTATTTTTAATTGTCAGATATTGGGACCTGTGGAGCTGCCGCCAACGCTCAACTCTCACAGTTATTTAGAGTTCCTTCAGGAACGGCTTCCAACTCTTTTGGAAGATGTACCCTTAAACCTGCGGCGAAGACTATGGCTGCAAAATGACGGGTGCCCTGCTCACTACGGGCGTGAAGTAAGGGCTCATTTAGACGAAACTTATCCTCGCCGATGGATTGGACGATACGGGCCAATCAATCAATCAATTTTTTTCACCCGAGATAGTCAAAGTTGGGGAAGAAACTATCAAAAAGTTAAAAATCCAGAAATAGTCCTAATTTTATGATGGTTCCTTAATATATTTTAACTACATTGCATTTAAGTATTTTACATAAAAAATTTACTAAGTATTGTCCGGTTTGTAGTTGCAGTTAAAGAAAACACATGAAAAGGCACGATTTTTTTTTAATTCGAAAAAATGTAAATATTTCAAAAACGGTGACACTTTTACCTGACAATTTTTTGTTTATCAGGGAGCTCACCCCCCCACCTACCTTCCCCTAAAGTTTGGCACGTTACTTCTGGGACACCCTGTATATATATGTATTTATGTATGTATATAAAGGAGTTAGCGCATCGACTAAGCTGACTACGTTGACTGCGCTGCTTGCATTTGTTTCGCTGTCGGAGGTGGCTGCGTAACCAAACAGTCATTATAAACAATTTATGAGATTGAAAATGAAAAGCGTGGGGCGTTGTAGCTCGGTTGCAAAAGAATGCACCTACTGTAAATGTAGCAAAGCTATTTATGGAAAATTCTAGATATCAACCTAGTCTAGATATCAACCTCGTTTTAGACATCATATCAAGGAGATACAATTAGAAGACTCTAGATGTCGGCCTGCCAGAAGAAGTTAAATATTGCGCCTAAATATATGCACTATTTATATACGGCACAGCGGAAATGGACGACACGCCATTTCTTTAAATGAAATAAACTGCTGCTATATCGAGCCCTAACCGCCAAAATAACGTAAGAGACATTTTTTTCAAAATTTTATTTTTGATGCAGAAATATTCCTAGAGCATCTAGATGCATTTCTGCATCAAAAAGAAAACTTTGAAAAAAATTTCGCTTACGTTATTTTGGCGGTTAGAGCTCGATATGTATGTATGTACATATGTATGTTTATACTAACAGGTCTATTCTGCACGTTACCGAAGATTTTGTAACCAGAAAATTTTATTACCAAAAAATGTTACCAGTTCTTGTCACCGCGATTCTAGGAACGTTAAAATATTCAGCAATTCAGCTATGAAGAATTGTGCAAATTCTGGCATTGCATATTTCACGGGGCAATACTTTGTTACCAGCTTATGAGATGGTAACAAAATTTAGCGGTTACAAGAAAACACAGACTGCGAAAAGGGTTTAAAAATTGACAGGAACTTTATTTACCGGTTACAAACTTTTTATTACCAGCGCAGAATACACCTGTAAATGTGAGCAAACAACATTGTGCTTGCATAGTCTTCTGTTCTCTTTCACTGCAAGTTGAATTATTTTAATATCTATTGCAAAATTTTGTACAGACAAGACTAAAAAGTAGAAAATAAATCACATAAAAAAAACTTTTTAATATACAACGCTTTTATAAATGGACTAAAAAGTACAAAATAATATTTCTCAGTCCCACAGAATTTGTTTTGATAACTTTCGATTTTGATTTCGATGAAAAGCGTGGGGCGCATGTAATACGCTTGAATTGATATGAAAAGTAACATATGTATGTATGTGGGTATATTAACAACGACCGCCTAAAATCGATCTCAAATTTGTACTTTCGCTGTAGAATGTTATGTAGTTTGACTATTGTCAATGAAATCGAATGCTTTGTACTGCATGCGCTCCATTTGTCCATTTATAAAAGCGTTGTATATTAAAATTTTTTTTATTCGATTTATTTCTCAAGTAATTTTGCTCAGTGGCAATTTTAACATTTGTATGTAAGTAGTAGCAGCAGAGAATGTTAATGTAATGAGAAGGAGCAAATGTTAATGTTAAATTTTTTTAGTACTACTAAATTCTGAAAGGTTTGAGATGTGAGTTCACCAAACTAAATTTTTTACCACAGAAAGAGATGAAATTTTTCACCTTTTTGCACTTGCTCTTGCCACATACCGTTAAGCTAAAAATGAGAATTGGCTATTTTAAATTTTTTATAAGAAAAGCGGTGAAATGGTAAAAAAATACCGAAAATGTGATTTGGCAATTTTTAGATTTTGTCAAAAGTCGAAATGCGCCAAAATTGTAAAAAAATGGGGAAGGGGAAAATAAAAGCAAGTCAACTAACGTCCAAAGTTGTCAAAACGAAAAAATCTTGTAAGCGCGCGGTTGTCGTTTTATGAAAAGTGAATTTTGAGTCACACACTTTTCAATTAACAATTCATGTAAATATTAAAAAAAAAATTAAATTAATTAAAACAAGTAAGAGCAGCGCTGTCTTCGGCTATGCCGAAGGCTTCATACCTTTCATGAACATCTGCAAATTTTACTTTGACAGATTACTGCTTTTGAATACATCTGCATACATCGATAGAGGAGTTACATACTTATATTAAAAATCGCATCTAAACAATCAGAGGTATGGAAGATATACTTTATATGACACCAATCTAAGTGATTTTCACCGCTATGTGATCGGTATGTAAACCGGTAACACAATTTATTGGGTTTAGTTTCCTACATAAAGGAGATATAT
>NW_023458561.1:5881950-5883153 GCF_013731165.1 Rhagoletis pomonella | reverse complement strand
CTCGAAAAACGTTTTAACAATAAGCGTCTTATTTTCCAGGCACACATCACTGAGATTCTTGGGCTTAAAAGGGTAGACTCCTCGTCAGCAGTGAAATTGAGGGAGCTATCAGACAAAGTTAATGCTAATCTTCGCGCACGGCAGACCATCGGCAATTTGGAGCAAATAGCGGCATGCATAATTATACACACTCTTCTCCAATGGGTGGATAGTGTAACGCAGGCTAAGTGGGAAGAAACCGCACCATTGGATACTATACCTTCATGCGAGCAATTTACGGCCTTTTTGGAGAAGCGGTGTCAAAAACTTGAAAACGTTGAGCATTCCATAGAAGGGAACACACGCATTTCTCAGGTGGGCAAGACCAGTAGAATTACTAACCCAAGTAGAAAATCTTTCGTATCTACTAACGTATCCAATAGTTGTGCTTTCTGTGGAAGCACAGACCATGCTGTATATAGCTGCAGCCGTTTTAGTAACTTAACGCCACAACTACGTCTGAAGGAAGCCAAAAGGCTTTCGTTATGTTTGAATTGCCTCCGAAGAGGTCATCAGCTTAGAGCATGCAATGCTGGCTTGTGCCGCTCGTGTGGTGCCAAGCACCATAGTTTATTACATTTTGAAAATTCCGACAGGCAAGTAACCGCTTCTGCAGAGCAAAATACCCAACCGTCGTCACAACTTACCACACAACCAGCGCAACGCACTTTGGCTGCCCTTTCACCTTCTTCGTCTGCTTCTTCGACTACCCAGAATCTCAGTTATGATGTAGTGCTCTTGGCCACTGCGGTTGTTAACGTCAAGAACAATGCTGGTACATGGGTACCATGCCGTGCACTGCTCGACTCCGGGTCGCAGTTGCACATCATCACATCTCGTCTTGCTCATCAGCTACAGCTACGTAGAACCAAGTCGTCTATCTTCGTATCCGGTCTTGGCGATTCTAGGTTCCAGTCTGATGGCTTCACTGTTGACATCAATCTTCGCTCTCAAACTTCCGAGTACTCAACTTGCATCATGGCATTGGTGGCCCCTAGCATAACAGACAATCAACCCAATGTTACTCTGAACATCGCATCGTGGGACATTCCATCCAACATTCGCTTGGCCGACCCGGATTTTTACAAATCGCAACGGATGGATATGCTTATCGGTTCAAGCCTTTTCTATGAGCTATTGTGTGTTGGACAAATCAAGCTCGCG
>NW_023458561.1:5880359-5881850 GCF_013731165.1 Rhagoletis pomonella | reverse complement strand
CCCCCCGTTGGAAGGCTAAGGCCTTCAACTTCATCCTGCTTCGGAAGTGGACACTGCTTTCTGATAGCTCTTCGGATGACTCCAGTCGCTGTCTTAAGCTCGGCAACCCTAGATACTCCATCTGAGCCACTCACAACTTTGATGACTCTCGCCAATGGCCATTTGAGCGGTGGCAAACTTTCGTCTTTCACCAGAACGATGTCGTTGACAGATATACCGGGTTTCCGTACACGCCACTTGGAACGCTGCTGCAGAAGAGTTAGGTACTCTTCACGCCAACGAGCCCAAAAAATTTGTTGGTAATAGGACATACGCTGCCATTGGTCCAACCGATTGAAGTTGTGCCTTGTAACATCAGGTTCGACAAACAATGAGAGGGGGCCGTCCCAATGAAATGCGCTGGTGTCAAAACATCTAGATCATCAGGATGCTCTGAAAGTGGAAGCAAAGGTCTAGAGTTAATGATTGCCGCTATGTGGCAAACGAGGGTGCGCAGCTCATCAAAATTCAGCAGAGAAGATGCAACTGCTCGATAAAGGTGATACTTCGCAGTTTTTACGGCAGCCTCCCACAATCCACCAAAGTGTGGAGAGCGAGGTGGAATAAATCGCCAATCGATGGTATTTTCCAAGCAAAACTCGTGAACGGCTTTGATATGATCGTCGCTAAGAAACAAGCGTCGTAGTTCAGCAAGCTCATTCTTTGCGCCGACAAAATTTGTAGCATTGTCAGACCATATTCGAGCGGGTCGACAACGCGTGAGAATAAAGCGCTTGAGTGCGCTTAGAAAGGCCTTGGTAGAGAGATCCATAACTAGCTCCATATGAACAGCCTTGGTAGCGAAGCAAATAAAGATACAGATGTAACACTTTATGGCCTGCCTGTTACGTATTTCGTTCTTGTAGTAGAATGGGCCACAAAAGTCGACGCCTGTAACCATGAACGCATACAATGTGTTCACTTGATCGTCAGGAAGATCCGCCATGATGTGCTCAGCTAATTGCGGCTTCGCTCGAAAACAAATTGTGCATTTACTTACAGCACTCGAGACAGTCTTTCGGCCTCCAATTGGCCAGTACTGCAGACGGATGTTAGCGAGTAGTGCGCGAGATCCAGCATGTTGATTACGTCTATGAAATTGCATAATAATGGCGTTGGTTACCGAATGACAACGAGGCAATATAATTGGATGTCGAAATCTAAGGCCGAATTCTTGAGCCGTCCGCCTACTCGAAGTAGCCCATGGTCGTCGACAAATGAGGAAAGAGACGCAATGCAACTGGATGACTTCACGCCTTGACCGGCTTGCAAAGCATTGTAGTCGTCGCAAAGACGCAAAAGTAATTTCGTTCCTTGTCGAATATAATCAATGGTCAAGCCGCAGGTGATGTGGAAATTTGTATATGGAGGCGAAAACGTGTTGCAGCTTTGTAAATGAGGTGGCATATTTGCATTCGAGGGTGATGTCGGTGAACCGAGGTACCGCAAGTA
>NW_023458561.1:5877439-5880259 GCF_013731165.1 Rhagoletis pomonella | reverse complement strand
GGGTTCGAATTAGCCCGTGCGGTCTATTTGGCGATCACAAAACGACAGACTAAAACCATAAGCTACTGGTTGCAAAAAATGAGCGACCTGCTGACGCCCACGCATAGGGCAAAGGCTAGCAAAGAAAGGCAGTAACTATAAATATGAAATGTGCGAAGTGAATTTTGTTTTCTCCTTGCTTCGCAGAGCAAGTTACAATATATATATATATATATATATATATATTTATGTATGTATATAAAGGAGTTAGCGCATCGACTAGGCTGACTACGTTGACTGCGCTGCTTGCCTTTGTTTCGCTGTCGGAGATGGCTGCGTAACCAAACAGTGAAGAAGGCCGAAAAAGCGCAAGAAAGCCGGATTTTTCCATTTTTTAGCCTTTTGATATTTTGGGCATAACCTTAAAAAATTATGTCGACTTTATTTTCATTAAGAAAGTTAATCACGGATTGTTTTGTCGAATACTTCAAAGTAATAAAAGGCAATCGAAGAGAAGCACGTATAATCCAAAATATGGTGGCCCTTAAATATAAATAACCCTTAATTTCATATTGTGCTTTTTTTACTTTTCATTAATTTAAAGGTGTTTCTGGATTAAGTGAATTTTCATGGTTTCAAAAATCTGCGAAACCTGAGAAAAAAATTGTTCCTCTCGGTTTCGTTTTCGGCGATACACTTTATATATAGGGGCCCGCGATTTTTTAGTCCCGGGCCCGAGTTTTCTCTAGACGGCCCTGACCGTGGCATAGTTGGTAGAGGCGAAGCGATGATAATGCTTTGCCGATACGGTCTAGGTTCGAGTCCGGCTACGTGCGGTGGTTTTTTATTATTTATAAAATGAAATAAAATAATAATTTTAGATCAAAATTGATTTTTTTGCTTTTCTGCGGATTGTGAAAAAGTTGAAGAAGAGGAAGAATTCTGGGCAAGGCCGGGAAACGAAAGTGAAGGGATTCTGCGCACTTGTCGGCATTGTTGGCCGTTTTCAGTACCACGCAGAAAAAATATTTTGTTTAGACAACTGAAGTGAGCAAAGGGAAGTGGGGTTTTGTACACTGTTGAGACCAGTGTTGCCAGGTCATCGGCATGAGAAAACGTCCCTCTTGGTCTGTACAAAAATTGTTCTTATTAAACTTTTATTGCATACAAAGGTACATACATATGTACGTAAGGTATATTAAAATGTCATATCGACAGAGCACATTTAAAATTCATTGTAAGCTGGTTTGAGATCGTTAATATAAAAATCATTTTATACATACATTTGTGATCAGCTGATTAAGTCATCAACATTTTGATCGATTTTGGCTGTTTTTCTTTTGTTTATTTAATGTTTATTATTTTTTCATGAAAGCCAAGCTCATTATATGACAAACAAAATATAAATCCACATTTCAAACTTTGTGCAAAAATTATAAAAAATCTGCAAATTTTCAGCTAGATTTTCAACTTTTTATTCAGATTTTTTATAATTTTTTTGAGTATGCAGTTTGATTAAATTTCAGGGCAATAATGTGCAAGTTTAAAGGGGCTAAATAATTGCGTTGATTTTTAATCATTTTTTTTTGTAGACATTTGGTTAGGGGATCGGTTGTCGAAAATTGTAAATTACGCTCTGATAAGAAGGAGCATAGCAATACTTCAGCATTTTTTGCGTTCATTACGTTTTCAATAAAGTCTTAAAAAAGTTGCCTACTTTTTTCTGACGTTTTATGCTGCACAGCTTTTGATGCCTTCGTGCGTGCTGCCATAGATCCGCTCTTCCTGATTTGGCTTTTAATGTGCAATTGCAAACATTACAACAAGCCTCATAACCTCAAGTGTTTACACAACCAGCCTTTGAACACGGGATCCTTAGTCCAAGAATCCAAAAAATGCGCGTAGGCTTGGTTTGCATCATATTTAAGTCATATGTGTCCAAAAAATAAATATCTTTTGAAGCAGCTGTAGCAAACCACAAAGATTGTAAAGATTTATTAAGAAAATAATTCCAAATCAGTTCTACTTACAAGATTTAGTAACAAATAAAAAATTACTGGGAAGTTAAAAAACGCCATTTTTTACACAAAAAACGTCCAAACGTCAACAGGATACAAAAAACGTCCAAATGACGTTAAAAATGTCCACCTGGCAACGCTGGTTGAGACTTTTCCGATCGGCGCGATGATTGACAAAATTTGAGATTTTTAGCTTTTGTCAACGCCGCGACGAAAATCAACTTGAGGAAGGCGGATGCTTGTGCGGGGCAAGTGCGCAGGGTGCGCGCGAGTTTATGAATAGAAGTTTTTATACCCGAGCGCACTTGTGCACAAGGGTATATTAATTTTGTTCACATAACGGTTGTTTGTAACAGCCAAAACGAATCGAGATAGATATAGACAAATGTATACATATATGCTCAGAATGAATAGAGAAATCGATTAAGCCATGTCTGTCTGTCCGTCCGTCTGTCCGTCTGTCCGTCGGTCCGTGTACACGATAACTCGAGCAAAAATTGAGATATCTCAACGAAATTTGGTATGTAGGTTTCTATTAACCCTTCGATTTGTGAGAAGGTCCCTAGGGACCTTTTCGTATTTCATGTGCCTATATCTTTTTGTTCAATGCATTTTTGAAAAGAATTTATACATGTATTCCAAGAATAAATTAAGCTGAATCGTTTAAAATAAGTTTCGAAGGGATACGGGATTACGTTCGAGTGTTATTGAGATTTCAACATATATAGTACGGGGATTAGTGACAAGGTCCCTAGGGACCTTGTACAATTTTAGAGGAAATAACAAGTTACTTGCATTTTTGAAAAGAATTTATACATGTATT
>NW_023458561.1:5873931-5877339 GCF_013731165.1 Rhagoletis pomonella | reverse complement strand
CGGACTGCGCCCCTCGTGCGGATGGGCGGGAATGGAGGGTAAAAACCATTGGGATATTATTATTATTATCTACGGAAAAATGCCTTTCCAACGGTGTTCTTGGTTTTGAAATCGGTTCGGTAAAATCGCCAAACGAACGGAGACCAAATTTATGTTAGCGTATTAATATATAGATACATTTTCTAAAATAGCGGTTAATTTTGAAATAAAACCAAAGTTTTTCTCTTTTGTGATAAAAAAAAAAAAATCGTCTTAATATAGAAAAACCTCCTCAGTTACTTTTAGGTATTTGCGGATCGTTTGCTACCTGATAGCTTTTAGATAAATCTAGATATTGAAACAGTTATAGCAATACCGTATTTTTATTTCTTTTTATGAAAATTAAGTAAAAGGCATTTTTGGGCAAATTATATGAATCGATCTTGGGAGATCGATTTATTTTTTGACGATTTCTTTATGCGGGGATTATTTGGATTTCGGTTCGATTCGCTTCAAAAATTGATTTTTTTTATTTCGATCTGGCATCTCTAATAAGTATACGCATGCTCTGGAGATCCGCCTTAAGACCTCGTTGGGTCTTAAACGGCGCTTATAGATCATTCGTTCATTCATTAGTTTTGCGGGGATCCCACATTTAGACATGATGTCGTACATGCATCTTCAACTTCGTGTATATGAACACGCGACGCTACCCCGAGGGCACAGCGCATTCGGCGTCGCCCAGGCCAAGTAATAACCAACAACCTCTTCCGCAGTGGTACGAAGTGATTGGAAGAAAGAATCCCACTGATCATGTACATATATACCAGGGTTGTTGCGAATATTCGTATTCGCATTCGCAACCGCGGAGCTTCCGTATTAATTTCAACATCTGCATTCGCTTTCGCATTCGCAAAAATCAATGCGGAGCTTTTACGAATGCGAATGTTGTACAAGTGCACTGATAAAACGTATGTCTGGCAAACAAAATGACAAATTGTTGCCAATATTTTTTACCTGTAGGTTGTGTTACCCGTTGTTGTGTAACAAAGCCGGCCAAAAGTCAGATTTATCAATTTTCTATATAACTGAATCATACGACGTACGTCAAAGAGAACATAGTCCTGTTAATAATATTTTTTTTCTTTCTTTATTATGATTTCGTGGGCCAATCTTAAAAAATACTACTAGAGATGAAAGAAGGAAGTGTGCACTATAATTTGAAACCACATTGTCGTGATTTGCGACTGATGTCGTATCAATCATTTCAAGTGCGGCTCTTTGAGAAATTTATTTTTAGCAAAAATTTCAAAAAGGAGTGATTTTTTTCTCTTGTCGGGAAATATTTTTTCATAGGGTTACATGTACATTCCCAATACACATTTAGGTTTGAGCTCAACTTGAGGTTAAGTTGAGAACTAAGGTATTTCTCAAATCTCCAACGTTATTTCTCAACAGTACCTCAAGTGGAGGATCATAGCGTTCTCAACAAAAAGGGCATTTTTCTTTGTATGAAAAAAGGCCTGTTTCTCAAGTTGAGAAAATGCTAGTTCTCAACTTGAACTCTAATGTAATTCTCCGATTGGTCTCAAACATATCATTGAAATACTGAAATTGAAATAGCAAAATACCTTATAACTTTTTGATTGAAACGACATATATAGATGAATTTAAATATTAATTTTTCATTTTATTAATCCTTTTGTATTATGCAGTAATTAATATCGTATTACAATAATTCACTTCACAGTATATAGTCCGACAGTAATTTTGCCACTTAATTCACTTCGCGTTTTATTTTCTTTCAAGAATATTTGAGGATACTTTGAAGATTATTTACTTTTCGTTGGTAGTTTTCCCCTTTATATAGCTTTAGTTTTTCACTTGATAATTAAAAATTCGTATCTCTATCACTTTTTACGTATCTGCGCGTGGGTTAGGGATGAGTTGGAGAATGATGTTGGATATCAACTTGAGAACTATGAATTTCTCCAAGGTTGGAGAAATATTTTTTTGGTGTTTATTGGGTTCGATCCTTGGCTAAGAACTTATGTGGCAAAATTGTCAAACAACGTCCCTCTTATTTTTCCATTTAAAGTCAAGGAGTGAGATCCTTCAATAGAGATTTCCAGCAGCAATTTTCAGCGTCGATGCTAAAATAATAAAAAATCTGTAGGTCTGACCTTTAATTGGGTAAGAATCACGTATCTTGTGAATGTTATTTGTCAAGGATCTGTAGAAAAAAAGCTGGATTCATCGCTAATTTTTGTATACTCTTTCTTAGATAAGTGTAATTATTTTTTCAATCATAAAACGGCTTATTATCTATTGACGAGTTGGCCTTGGCATGCAATATATGTTGAAAATTTGCGTTCATCAGCCTCAAAATATGAAAACGCAATAAGTCCCCTTTCAGACACGTCAAGTCTTGAAAGCAATTTTTATCGCATTCTCTTTTGTGTTTTCTCTTTGCTTCCACACGCGTCAAGTTTTATTGAATTCAAGTCTTTGGATCTTTAAATGGGAAGCAACGAAAAGATCAAAAGAGAACAAGAAAACTTGAAACGAATTGACGGTACGGAGGTATCTGTACTCTTTCCCTCTCTTCCCACCTCCTTCGCCAACGAGCGAGCAGACTTGAAAGCAAGACTTGACGTGTCTGAAAGGGGACTAAGCGAATGGAATCGAACAACAATACGGATTAGATAGCTTATGGCACTGACAGCGGTGAGTAATCAATTGTGACTGCCTGCAACTAGGAAAAGTCGAGCTCAGCCAATAAGAAAACTAATTACAGGCTACTCATTATAGGGGAAGTTTTTGAAGAAGGCACCTTCATGAAAGTCTGCAAGATACTCCGACATTTTCAGCCCCGATGCAATTCTCAAAAAGCAATTATTCTTGCACCGCAAAAAAAAATAAATATAAGTGAAAGTCCTCTCAAATGGTGCAGCGTCAATCGATCGAATTAAAAATATTGTCAAGTTTCCCACGCAGATATTTGTCGACTCGAGCGAGCAGTTATTTAGTGGCGCAGGTTTGATTTACAACCCTTTAAGAAACAATTTTTAAATTCAAGAACTAAATAAAATAAACATTATTAATAATTACTAACTTTTCCATTTTTTATTTACCTACCGAAATCACCTAATTTACTTACCTAAATTATTTCTTAAATATACTTGACATTCGCATACGCATCCGCATCTGTGGATGTTAGATTTTAGACATCCGCATTCACATTCGCATCCGCGGATGGCTAAAATTCTACAATCGCAACATCCCTAATATGTACATATGTCCAGGCGTTCACAGCATAAAATAATAGCGCAATTCATCTAAACGCATAAATGCCTCGTAGCCATGTAAACCTCGTAAATTTGCTTAATTTATGATAGATGAATGATTTAGATGAATACCCTGAATATA
>NW_023458561.1:5872734-5873831 GCF_013731165.1 Rhagoletis pomonella | reverse complement strand
GAATATAAAAACTCGATTTTCTTGTATGTACCTATATTTCACTATTTTTTTTTTTTTTTTGACAAAGACAAAATGCAAATAAAATTGATAAGACAATTATTTAAAGTACAGGGGCCTTTGGGTTGAACTTAAGGTTGATTAATAATATGTTCAACACAAAAAATTGATTTTCTTAATAACCTCTCTCACGATTGTTTTCTTTCCCGTCTTAAATTACTTAGAAAACGTAATAGAAAATAAATTCACAAGAAAATTTTAAGTGCCAAGACCTTGGTCATATTTAAAAGTACACATTCTTACGTACATATTTATGTATGTATTAGACCGTATCACGATGTCTGTAAAAAAGTTTGATTTGTTCCAGGCGATTTTGAACACTTACTATCGAACATGTGCTCAGTGTTGCCAGAACTTTTTGGGCCGACCGGCTAGCTTGGGCAAAAAACGGCTAAAATGTTTCAGCTAAAATTAACAAGTTTTATTGGAATAAAGTTGAAGGACAAATAAATCCATTAAATCATTTTTAGTTAACAATGGAAACTGCCGATATACTTGATCAATTAAAGCTCTACATCAGAAGGCATGTTTGTATTACTTACATAAGTATAAAAAATTTATCAATTGCAAACTTATGGCGTTTTTTATATTTAAATGTTTTGTCTTCTTATATTCTAACATTTGCACTATGTTACTTTTCGTCCTGCATAATGGTTCTTTAGTAGAAAGTATTGCACCTTTGCCTATTCGGAGGGCAATATTTTGAGAAATAAACACGCGAAGCTGTGAAAAGGCTGATGGAAATAGGCAAATTATTTCGAGAAAAAAGCCAGTAATTTATGTACATCGAACAAGCCGGTCGCTTTTAAGATTTTTAACAATTAAACTATGCCATTTTATTTTTATGCCCATATACATATCTTTAACACATTGACTGCCACGTCGGCCATATATGTGTGACACTGTACTATGCGGTTTACGCCACGTCGGACACATATGTCCGACACGACTATTATTCTCTCTCGCCATGTCACACAGCAACGATTGAGGATAAATATGATTTTATTGCAATAATAAAATATATGGCTTCCCATGAAATT
>NW_023458561.1:5870172-5872634 GCF_013731165.1 Rhagoletis pomonella | reverse complement strand
TAACAGGCAAAACGAATCGAGATAGATATAGACAAATGTATACATAAGTGATCAGAATGAAAAGAGAAATCGATTAAGCGGTGACTGTCTGTCCGCCCGTCCGTCCGTCTGTGCACACGATAACTCGAGTAAAAATTGAGATATCTTAACGAATCTTGGTACATCGGAAATCGGACAATAACCACACCTACCTCCCATATAACGGTAATTTTCAGAAATACGAAAACTGCGATATTTTAGTAACTACTGAAGATAATTCACTCAAGATTGACATTTAGAATAACTTTTAGACGAAAAATAATAATATTAAAAACTTTTGGAAAATGCGCGTAGCCACGCCCACTTATAGTTACATGCGTATATATTGGTAACCGCTGCACCAATTTCTTCTAAACTTGGCACAGTTGTTGACCCTGGTACAGCATACCAAAATGCCGAAAATTTTTAAAATCGGACAATAACCACACCCACATCCCATATAATGGTAATTTCGAGAAATACGAAATCCTCGATAAATCAGTAAATATTAAAGCTAATTTATCCAAATTGATGGGCGCAATAATTCTTTACCAAGAAATACGTTTATGACAGAATTTTGGAAAATGGGCGTGGCACCGCCCACTTATGATCACATATATATTATAGTACAAAAAAACTTTGAAGGTATTGTTCCAGGATGTTTTGATTCGTATGTCTTTGTGGGCGTGGCTGCTGCCTGAAATTCGGAAAAAGGCAATTTTTCAAACTACCACTCAGGCCGCACTACTCAGTCCATGTCATTGATGCGGACATGAGTAGAAGGGTCTTCAAACAAGCTATCTAACGCTATCTTTTGTGTTTATGAGATATAAATATGTCATAACGTTATCGCCTGAAAACTAAAAATCGGGCTGCTGAAAATATAGATTTCGGGCATTTTCTCAAAAACTGGTCAGTCGATTTTATTCTAAGTTTCCTCAAGTCTAGCCCAAAACCTTAGCTTTTATTTGGTATATAGCTTATATCTGGGAAAACTTTTGTTGTAGAGATATGGCGATTCAAATTGAAAAAAGTCGCCCCAAATAGCGACCAATGGTTTAAAATTAACATATTCGTCTAATATGGTTACTTTAAGATATAAATATAACATACCCAGTTCCCCGAAAAAAATTGCCCATTCCCCGATTGCCACTTAAACCGAAATTCCCTGCAAATTGGGGGATTTCCCGCAAGTTGAAAAGTTGAAGGATGCTGCTGTGCTAATCAATTCGTACATGTCGTGGAAACCACAATTTGTGTGTATTTTAGAGTTTTTTTCCAGCCACATGCCGAAAATGTAATATTTTTCACCATTTTAATTGTAGGTATGTACACAGTATTTAACTATGCTACATGGGCTTATCGCCCGCACTTAACCTACCTGGGAAGACGCGTACTATATTACCTACAGTTGTACATAAATATGTATTAGAGTGGTCCAAAAAATTAAGTTGGAATGTTAATGCCGGCACCCCCTAGGATTGTTGTGTATCGAAAAAAATATACCTCTATTTCTTTATTTTGAAATCAAACAAGTAAGAAAGTCTAAGTTCGGGCGGAGCCGACCATTAAATACCCGGCGCAGGTACCGCTACATGGTAAGCCGGTGTGTATCAGTTTTGAGTAAATTAGCGTCCTTAAATTTCGAAATATTTAAGTTTCAAGCATTTCTGAAATTTGCCGTTATATGATAAGTGGTCGTAATTTGAATCTGATTCCAATAATTTTCAACGTTTTGCTTCTATGTGGCAAGCACAATAATCATACCGAGTTTGGTACAAATTGGTAGAACGGTTACCGAGATATATATATATATATGTGATCATAAGTGGGCGGTGCTACGCCCATTTTCCAAAATTTTGTCATAAACGTATTTCTTGGCAAAGAATTGTTGCAAGCATAAATTTTGAGTAAATTAGCTTTAATATTTGTTGATTTATCGAAGAATTCGTATTTCTCCAAATTACCGTTATATGGGAGGTAGGCGTGGTTATTGTCCGATTTTAAAAATTTTCGGCCATTTGGTATGCTGTAGCAGGGTCAACAACTGTGCCAAGTTTGGAAGAAATTGGTGCAGCGGTTACCAAGTTTTACACATGTATCCATAAGTGGGCGTGGCTACGCCCATTTTCCAAAAATGTCCAATATTCTTATTTTTCAAAAATATCAATTTTGAGTGAATAATCTTCAGTAGTTACTAAAATATCGCAGTTTTCGTATTTCGGGAAATTACCGTTATATGGGAGGTAGGCGTGGTTATTGTCCATTTTCAATACCATCCGTCCTACGCCCGAAAGAAGTGCACATACCAAGTTTCGTTAAGATATCTCGAGTTATCGTGTGCACAGACGGACAGACAGTCACCGCTTAATCGATTTCTCTTTTCATTCTGATCATTTATGTATACATTTGTCTATATCTATCTCGATTCGTTTTGCCTGTTA
>NW_023458561.1:5867148-5870072 GCF_013731165.1 Rhagoletis pomonella | reverse complement strand
ACTGTATGAAATGCTTGAAGTGATAGAATGCGTCAACCGATTTGTTAGCAGATGAGCAGAGTTTTTATGGTTTCACAATTTGTTGAAAATTACGGCCAAAAGCGTCGTTTAAACATTTTCGTATTCGTGTATAGATGTTGCTGCAACATGTTCAATTTGACATGTTTCGCATGTTGTTTCACTTCGCATTTGAAATTAAGCTTAGAAATAAAGATAAATACGAAGATAACGAAATAAATGATAACGATGAAGACAAGAAAGAGAAGGCAAAAGTGAAGACAAAGACGAAAATGGAGACAGTCAGAAATACATAAGAGTTAGGGTAACTAAAGGGTAAACAAATGTATTGTATTTTTGAAGTGAAACTTCTTTAGCGGCGATTCGTTGGTTGGGAGTAAGTGGGCAAGTTGCAACGGAAACAAGTGCTTCTAATATATGTCGTATTAATTTAACAAAAACGTGCTAATAAGGGGTTTAAGAATAAGACTGGGATTAAGCCCAATATAGGAAGGAAAATAAAGTTTAGTACGTACGATGAAAAGGGTAAAGGTAAAGGTAAAAATAAAAACAAAAACAAATATGCGTGAAGATAAAGGATAAAACGACGATCAAAGTTAATTTAAACACTATAAGGTAAAGGTTAAGGGGAATATGCAAAAATAAAGATAAATATGAGGATGAAGATTGATATGGTTAATGATATAATAATCGATATTGTTATCGGCGTAATAATGGATACTTCTATCAATACAACCGATATTGTTATCGATAGAATAATCGATAATGTTATCGATAATATTATAAATTTTGTTATCGGTGTAATAATCGATATTGTTGTCGATATATTTAACAACATATAAATCGGTTTTGGAATCGTTATATTTTGCGATATATTTATTGATATTTTATTGGTATATTTATCGACAAAGTTATCGAGAGCGTTATCAATTTAATATTCGGTACATGACAGGTGATCACAATATATGATATCATATAACATTATATCACATGATATGATATGGCATCACATGACATGACATCACATAATATGATATCACATAATACGATATCACATGATATGACATCATATGGTATGGCATGACTTCACATGATATAATATCATATAACATGACATCACATGATTTGGCATCAAATGACATCGTATTACATGGAAAAATATTTATATTTATTTATAACAAAAAAAAAGCTTACGGGGTGTGCATAGCTCAGTGGTTAGCGCTTCTGACTTTGCACATCGATAACGCGGGTTCGATCCCTGCTGAAAGTCTAGAAAAAAGAAGTCTGACGAGGAGATCTCCGAAATAGCTGCTATAACTTCTACGGCTTAAGAATTGTTGTTTTTTCCATTATTCTTAACAAACAAATCGTGGTACAAAGCTCAATAACACTATTGAGACAAAACATAAACTTGAGCTTATAAAATTATATTAACTACACCCATTGTTTTTATTCACAATTTCTAAATAAGTAACGTAAGTTCCACTTTTTCAATGTGGCCCAGGTGCACTTACTTTTCGATAGGAATTGAAATAAATTTTGCTATAAAAAATTTAGTTATCGAAAATTATCAAGCTACTGAAATTTATCGAGTCATCGAAGTTTATAGTTAGCGAAATTTATCGAGTTATATATATTTATTGAGTTATAACAACGTGTAAAATTATTGAAATTGACCAATGTTAATTGAGTTGTCGAAATTTATAGACACAGAAAATTAGTTGTCGAAATTTGTTAATGAAATTTATCAAGTTATCGAAATTTATTGTTGTGTTTAGGGATTTTAGAGTTCTTGAAATTCACTGAATTATCGATATGTATCAAATTATCGAAATTTATCGGCAAACTGGAATGTATCGGTTATATTCCAAGTCCTGCCAACGACCTTCAAAGATATAAAAAATTTAAGTTAAGGTTTAGTTCGAAAGCAAGAGATTTTCCGGCAAGTAATTTTGTACATTATAAGTTAAACGACGGACCAAGTTAGAAAACCTCTCCAAGCGTCTTAAGAAGCTAGAAGAGCGGTCGAATTTCGACAGTGGCTGGCACTCTAGTTATACATTAATACACTAGCCCAATAAAGCTTACGTGTACACATTTTTTTCGAAATATACATTTTTTAAGTTTTTTTGTTTTCATATTCAACAATTTGTTATTAGGCCAAAAAATAACAAAAACGATTGTTTTTTGTTTTCGTTAAGTGCATATTTGACTCCATTATTAAAAAAATTTAAGTATGAAGTTTTGTTTGCATTTTTTTCCAATACAAAGTATGCTCGACAAAATTTTGATATGAACCTCCAACAAAGGAAAGGCCAAAATCAACGATTTTTGCAGCCACTTGAAACTCGCACTTTGTTGTACTAAAATTGAATGGGCTACAAAACTGCATCCCCGAAATTGTTCTGGAAAAAATTATTGACTTATACACTGCCGCTCTCATGTATGCTTTGAAATGCTTCCATTTTTTCAACATTTTGCTCCAATTTGCGCTTTGGCTATTTTTATACCCGAGCGCACTTGTGCACAAGGGTATTATAACTTTGTTCACATAACGGTTGTTTGTAACAGGCAAAACGAATCGAGATAGATATAGACAAATGTATACATAAATGATCAGGATGAAAAGAGAAATCGATTAAGCGGTGACTGTCTGTCCGTCCGTCCGTCCGTCCGTCCGTCCGTCCGTCCGTCCGTCCGTCCGTCTGTGCACACGATAACTCGAGTAAAAATTGAGATATCTTAACGAAACTTGGTACGTGAACTTCTTTTGGGCGTGGGACGGATGGTATTGAAAATGGGCGAAATCGGATAATAACCACGCCTACCTCCCATATAACGGTAATTTTAAGAAATACGAAAACTGCGATATTTTAGTAACTACTGAAGATAATTCACTCAAAATT
>NW_023458561.1:5864631-5867138 GCF_013731165.1 Rhagoletis pomonella | reverse complement strand
TCGGACAATAACCACGCCCACATCCCATATAACGGTAATTTCGAGAAATACAAAATCTTCGATAAATCAGTAAATATTGAAGCTAATTTATTCAAAATGGATGATTGCAACAATTCAAAAATACGTTTATGATAAAATTTTGGAAAATGGGCGTGGCCCCGCCCACTTATGATCACTATATGTATCTCGCTAACCGTTCGATCAATTTGTACCAAGCTCGGTATGGTTATTGTGCTTGCCACATAAAAGCAAACCGTTGAAAATTGTTGAAATCGGACTAAAATTGAGGCCGCTTTTCATATAACGGTAAATTTCAGATATGCTTGAAATTTCAATATTTCGAAATTTAAGGACGCTAATTTACTTAAAATGTATACACCCCGGCTTATCATGTAGCGGTAGCTTTCGGAAAGGTGGAAAACATATATTTAATACTTGCGCCGGGTATTTAATGTTCGGCTCCGCCCGAACTTAGACTTTCTTACTTGTTATTATTTGAATTTGAGATTCAAAATCGGAAGCTGGTGCAAAGTTTTAATTCGGTAGCAACAACAACTGAATTGAAGCGCGTCGTCCGGGGGATCTGTATGCTGACTGCGGCGGGTTAAGTAGAGCAGTTTGTAAGACAAAAAATAACAGCACGGCATTCATTCCACCGCTACTGTTTGGTACCAGTGAGCGCCCATTACAACTAACCAAGCGAGCAATTATTATTCAGCGCACATTCTTCCCAAGGTGTCCTACGCCATGCCAACAAAACTTTTAGCCCCTTCTTGAAAATTTCCTGCACGCTTATGTGAATTTTTATAAAGTTTTTCGTTCAACTGGTGAAGTGTCGCAGTAGCAACAAAACTTGCGACTATTTGTCATGGTGACATACATATACATTTTATGTATGTACTAGGGCTGTGAATGCGAATGCGAATTTTAGGAATAACATAAAAAAAGTTCTAATCAACTTAAGTCATCATTTTTATTACTTATAAATTTTTTAAATTATTTGAACATTGAACGAGTGCTACAGTGTAGTGTTTAAATCTAGTAGTCAAAGTTCAAAAGGGGCATATTGAATATATTAAATATAAAAAGTAATTTTGCTGCCTTTTATCCCATGAGGCGATTTCTTAGAGGCTCGTATATAAGTCCGGCTGCACTGAACAATTGCTCACTTGGAACGCTGGCGGGTGGAGCGCTCAAATATTTGCGGGCCAGATCTGTCAATTTGTCGTATTTTAGTTTAGTTTTCCACCAATTGAGGGGATTTTCACCGAGATGAGCTCGACGGAGGCCTTCAATTGAGTTTAATTCCACATTTTTAATGTCTCCAGATTCTACATCCGAGCCTTCGCTTTCGCTGGAGGAATCTAAAATTATTTCTAGGTTGCTTATAAGACTTTAGCAGTACTTGTTGACAGCCCATCAATGTTACTTGATAAATGTACTACTTAATCGGTTAGCGACTGAAGCTAAAAGCCGGTTATTGTCCGCACGCTGGTTAGACAGACTTAGAGCCATTTCAACAACATTAGAGTGGACTCTCTGCCCATGTACACATTCACATTCGCAAAACATATTATACAAATGTGCGAATGCGAATGCGAATGTCGAATGCGTAAAATGATGCGAATCGTTCACATAACGAATGCGAATGCAAACATTCGCAACATCCCTAGTATGTATGTATTATTATCTATTGTTATAAATTCATCAGAATTGGAATTGGATTCTCCAAGGGTTTCTGGTAATTCAAATAACGAACCTAAACCACTGCGCAAACCAAACTACATGTGTGCATAAAAATCACATTTTATGCGGGAAGTCCCCCTTTTCCATTTAGTAGCCCGCCTGTGAAGAGTTCGCCGCTCAACGGAGGTTTTTGTTTGATTTGTTAGGAAAATAAATGTTAATGTCCGTTGATAAGAGGTTCGCGTCCGCTCAATAGAGGTTTTTGTGTCAATTTTATGCAAAAAAACTGTCCGCGTCCTGCCAAGAGAGTGTCCGCTTAAGAGAGAGTAATTTGTTCCGAAATTTATACTTAAAACTTGGTATAGGAAAACATGGCCGCCCAAAGGACATGGCCGTCTAATAGAGGTGTCCGTTAGGAGAGGTTTCACTGTATATTAAAGATATTACGAATGTCATACATTTCATGTGAATGTTTAGAATAACATTAAAAAGGCTATAATCAACTGAAGTCATCGTTTTTATTACTTACAAATTGTTTAAGTTACAATATAAACAATTACTTATTAGAACATTGAACCAGTATTGTACCTGTGCAGTGTTTTAGTCGAATAGCCAAAGTTCAAAATAGACATATTATATTTTAGAAAAAGTAATTTTGGCGCATTTTCGTCCATTAAGAATTGCTCACTCGGCAAAAGCTGTAAAATGATTGAATCAGTGGGATCTGCATTCACTCGGCATTCTTTACAGAATTTTAATTGTTTGGTTGTATAAACAAACCTCTTTCCTGAGTGGCTTAAATTATTTTGAAACAAAAACAA
>NW_023458561.1:5862924-5864531 GCF_013731165.1 Rhagoletis pomonella | reverse complement strand
GTAGAGGCGAAGCGATGATGATGCTTTGCCGATGCGGTATGGGTATGGGTTCGAGTCCGGCTGGATGCGGTGGATTTTTATATATTTATAAAATGAAATAAAATAATAATTTGTGATCAAAATTGATTTTTTGGCTTTCCTGCGGATTGTGAAAAAGTTGGAGAAGAGGAAGAATTCTTGACAAAGCGGGGGAAACGAAAGTGAAGGGATTCTGCGCACTTGTCGGCATAGTTGCCCGTTTTCTGTAACGCGCAGAAAAAATATTTTGTTTAGACAACTGAAGTGAGCAAAGGGAAGGGGGATTTTGTACACTGTTGCGACTTTTCCGATCGGCGCGGTGGTTGACAAAATTTGAGATTTTTAGATTTTGTCAACGCCGCGACGAAAATCAACTTGTGGACGGCTCATGTTTGTAGCGGGGCAATTGTGCGAGGTGCGCGCGAGTTTATGAATGGAAGTTTTTGGTTTTATGAATGAATTTCTAGCTCGATAGAAGCGGGAGCTCGGGGAAAAGTAAACGTGACGTCTGTATGTTTCTAGTTGTAGTATTTGTATGTATGTGCAGAAGTATTTCGTTTTGATATTTGTAGATTTTTGTTTAGTGATTAGAAGTGATTAATTATTTATGATTATGCGCATTTGAATACATATGCACGCATGCGCGTTGTTAATATGTACATACGTAGGTACTTACGCATGGGCGTATGTATGTATACATTTTTAATTTTCAATCACATGTATTTTAATTTTGAATTTTATTTGTTTATATTTACTTGTCGAAATATCTGCCACTTATAATTTTTTTCTTCTATTTTTAAATAAAAAAATATATATCAGCAATTATTCAGCTTTATAATCAATCCGTTTTCTGATTAATAAAATAAATTACATTTTTTAAGATCATTTGATTTCACTGACAAAAAAAATCAAAAGACACGAAAGAATCGATATACTAACGAAACTATGCGCCAGGTATAGTAAAACAGCGTTTTTAATTTTTTACTCTGACGTCAGTATTTTTTTTCAAAGGGATTTGAAATTTTAAAGATATGATCAATTGAAAAAATTATTTTAAACAAGTAAGAAAGTCTAAGTTCGGGCGGAGCCGAACATTAAATACCCGGCGCAAGTATTAAATATATGTTTTTTCACCCTTCCGAAACCTTCCGCTAGATGGTAAGCCGAGGTGTATCAATTTTGAGTAAATTAGCGTCCTTCAATTTCGAAATATTGAAGTTTCAAGCATTTCTTAAATTTACCGTTATATGAGAATCGGCCGTTATTTTAGTCCGATTTCAATAATTTTCAACGTTTTGCTTACACGTGGCAAGTACAATAACCATACCGAGTTTGGTACAAATTGGTAGAAAGGTTTCCGATATACTTATATGTGATCATAAGTGGGCGGTGCCACGCCCATTTTCCAAAATTTTACCATAAACGTATTTCTTGGTAAAGAATTGTTGCAAGCATCAATTTTGAATAAATTAGCTTCAATATTTAATGATTTATCGAAGATTTTGTATTTCTCTAAATTACCGTTATATGGGATGTGGGTGTAGTTATTGTCCGATTTTAGAAATTTTCGGCCATTTGGTATGCTGTAC
>NW_023458561.1:5815088-5862824 GCF_013731165.1 Rhagoletis pomonella | reverse complement strand
GTAAATATCAATTTTGAGCGAATAATCTCCAGTAGTTACTAAAATATCGCAGTTTTCGTATTTCTGAAAATTACCGTTATATGGGAAGTAGGCGTGGTTATTGAGCGATTTTAAAAATTTTCGGCCATTTGGTATATTATGCGAAGGCCAACAACTGTGCCAAGTTTGGAAGAAATTGGTGCAGCGGTTACCAAGATATACACATGTAACCATAAGTGGGCGTGGCTACGCCCATTTTCCAAAAATTTTATAATATTCTTCTTTTTCGTCTAAAAATTATTGTAAATTTCAATTTTGAGTGAATTATCTTCAGTAGTTACTAAAATATCGCAATTTTCGTATTTCTGGAAATTACCGTTATATGGGAAGTGGGCGTGGTTAAAGTCCGATTTCGCCCATTTTCAATACCAACCTACCTTGGATTAAGGGAAACCTACATACCAAATTTCGTTGAGATATCTCAATTTTTGCTCGAGTTATCGTGTACACGGGCGGACGGACAGACGGACAGACGGACGGACAGACAGACATGGCTTAATCGATTTCTTTTTTCATCCTGATCATTTATGTATACATTTGTCTATATCTATCTCGATTCGTTTTGGCTGTTACAAACAACCGTTATGTGAACAAAATTAATATACCCTTGTGCACAAGTGCGCTCGGGTATAAAAATCAGCGCTATGTAGAATAACAATATGGGTACCAAGTGGGAGAGACAATTCTGAAGAATTTAAAAACAAATTTTTTTGTTTTATTCACTAGGATGAATAGGTAGTGAAAATGCGTTTTAATTGCGTTTTGGAGCAGATATATTCTACGGAAACTCTGCGAATTTCTTTCACTTTTCTGTGTGAACTGGATGTCTTATAATAAAACAAACAACCACGAATACAAACAAAGCCAAAACTACAACAAAAATTATTGCTTTATTGTAAAAAAAAACGAAATTCCTCTGTCACGGGTGTACAACGTTTGTCACAGGTGGGACACGTACGAATTTTTATATGAAAAGGAGCTTTTAGTGTGGTCCATATATAACATAGATTAAGCACTTGCCTAATTTAATATTTTAGACAATTTTACAAAAAGCAGCTGAGTTCTAATATATATTTTTTTACCAAACACTTGAATTATGAATCGCAAATTATTTGACAGTGCCTTCCATTAGAGCTGGAAAACTATCGATGGTCGTGGCCTAAACTATCGAAAATGCCGACACTATCGATAGTAATGTCTCGAAATTTTTTAATGCTTGTGTAATTTTAAGTTTTGTGTATACTTTCAATATACAATTTTTTAATTTGTTTTCGTAATAGCGGATATTTTTATTTGTTTTTATGTTTATTTTTTTTATAAAATTTTAACATTTTGTCAAAGTCCAAAAGTCAATTTATTTCGCCTAAATTTCTACATACATAATATGTACATATTTTGATTTGGTACCTTTTACTTTTTTGCAAAAAAAAAAAATCTAATTACAAATGTAGATTGAAAAGTTGCTAAGTCCACTTTTTATGACAACTCATATATTGATACAGGAGGCTAGAGAAGTTAAAAATGTATTGTGCCGAAAAGGATAAAGGGATTTCGTACTATTTATTCTCGTTTAAATTCAATGAAAGGAAAATTTTCTAAGTCTAAAAGAAGCGCCGAAAAATCCGATAAGGGCAAAATACATAGCATGAAATCTTTGAATAAAGTTCGAATCCCTATATGGAGTTTTCTTTCCTTTAAACAGCCAATATGTTGTATTCAATGTTTTGCGAAATGCTTGAAGAAAGTGGCTATAAGAATTTTTTTGTTTCCTCTCCTGCAGGGGCGCACCCATGAATATATTTTAGGGGGGTTTTATATTTCTGAAGATATATCACCGGAAAATACTGAAAATTTTCTTCAGATAATACGCTCTTTAAAATATATTTATGCAAGTTTTATGTACAGTATGTAATAAATAAATAAACGTTTTAAAATTCATAAGCTGCACTTTATTTACATAAGATTAACAGAACTCAAACACTTTTAACCGACTTTAAAAAAAAGGGGAGGATATCAATTCGCCGGAATACGTAACTTTGGACCACGTGAACCGATTTCAATAATCATTTTTTTGTAGAAAGATGGTACCTCAGGGTTCGTCCCGTAATTTGGTTTAGAGATTCGATGATTGGATCATGAAGAAATGAACGGTACCCCTAAATTTGAATATAAGAATTGAAGCCCGTTGTGTTCTTTCCTTAAAAACTACTTGTTTAATAAAAAGTGCTATAAACTCAAGATGCGCTCAACTTTCAAAAATACCTAAGAAAAAATTTTAAATAAGACTCAGTAAAAATAAATTTATTGATTCCATGAATTTTTGCACTTTTATGTTCCTTTTTCGATTTCTGGTTTCTGGCTTTCGATAGAGATGGTGATTTTTCACGATTTCTAATTTTTTTTAATATTTCGAATACCGAAAAAATTAACTGAACTCTCAAGAAAAACCAAAAATTCATATAAAACGAAATTTTCTTCTACCAAAATGTCTTAAATCAGTTTGCAGCTCTCAAGAAAAAAATGATCGTATATTCATTTCCTCATGAAAATTTACAGCAAAAGCAAAGCGCTTTTTCAAGCAACAGAAATTATAATAAATATTTCTTATAATTTCCTTGAGAGCTGGATTCTTAGCTTTAAGATACAGTTTGTATTTGAGGTTATTAGCTTTAGGGGGGGTTTGAACCCCAAAACCAACCCCTTGTGTGCGCTAATGCTCTCCTGTAACATTTTTAAAATAGGACTTAGCAACTTTTCACTCTAAGCTAGCGATATATGTTTTAATAAACAACAAAAAAAAAATACAATTTAATAAATAAAAAAATATCACCCTTTCCACTAGTTTTTGAATTAGCGCAAAAAATTGGCAAAAATCAAGCTACATTTTTGCAGCACGCACCACAGAACTCATAAGCTTACGGCGTAAATTTGCAAATATGTATCACCAACGGCAGCAAATATATGTAAATTTGCTACAAATTTCTCACTTCACCATAGAATATGGTAGTTAAAATTGGTGTGGCAAACTCCTTGATCTCAGTGGTGAACTCTCGCATCTCAGATCTTCTAATTAGTACTTGAAAAAATGTTACTTAACATTTGCGCCTTCTCATTAAATTAACATTCTCTGGTTACATCGCGAGCATTAGCATTTATTAAAAAGCGAGGTAAAAAGGCAATTTCCACAAAATCCATTCCCTTATAATGACTTTTGCTAAAATTTCAAAATCAAAAGTTATCAAAACAAATTCTATGGGGCTGAGAAATATTATTTTCCACTTTTTACTCCATTTATAAAAGCGTGGTATATTAAATATTTTTATTTTATTTTATATATTTATCTATAAAAAAAACAACAGATAGAGAACAAGTGTCTGTAAATAAAATGTATCTTTCGAGTTTTATTAACAGGATAAATGAAAAACTTTTGGTTTCTACACAAAGTTTCAGAAATATAGGAGCGACTATAACGTTAAAGACCAAAATTTTTACTATATATAGATATGTATATAGCTATTTTAGTTTTTCATTTCAATTAAATTTTGCGATGGAATCTTGTTCTGTATTCAAAACTGAAGATAAGTGTGTCACCATTCTGGACCAAAAACACGTATCGTAAATACAGCGATATGAACTACATACAAATTATTACTTGCCTGCTGTTAGTAGAATTAATGCTCGTATTACTGCGTGAACGTCTTGATATAATGGAGTCTCCGCAATTTACAACATTCCCTTTGCTTATCGAGAAATGCCTCAATCGGTAAAGATCATCACTAGCACGTGGATTATATGGCCGGTCAGGAAGAGAGCATACGCGTGGTCGTATGTGATCTGGAACTGTGAAATAATAAACAAATTTAGTTGTAAAAATTTAAAGAAAACATTCGATAATTACCTGGAAGCTCAAGGAAGTTTGAGGTTCGGCGTTGTTGGCCGCGTTTTGATACTTGAAAGGCCAGTGGCCCTATATCATCGTTTGAAAAAACAGATGTGTTACTAATCATAGAGTCCCGAGAATTGCGCCGACTAGCTAAGTAAGCTAGTCCCCCTTTGGAACTTCCTCTTCGTCTAGGCTTATTACCTAAAGAGTGAGAGTCGTCAAGAGTTCTTTGCTTGGGTGGACCACCTTCGGAATGTTTGGTCAAATCACTGGTTGATTTACGGTGTCGCAACGACGTAATACTGTCTGAATAAGTACGATCTAACGTTGAATGAGAGCTATGGAGTACCTATAATGCCAAATATTACACTTACTTAACATCATTGTAATAACTTAGCTTCATTTCCTCACCTGATAGCAGGGATTAGAAGTTATATGAATGCCATGACGGCGATGTTTACTTTTTCCACGTTGATCTGAAGGGATCATTTCACTAGAAATACTTTTCTTCGAAATGCAATCAGTTTTGTAAGTTTCGGAGAAACTGAAAGAAGTAGTAGCCGTAGCGATTGTACTATTGGTGTCATTCGACTCAAGGGAGAGTTGAGTACTCTCTGTGACGCAGGAATCTCTTTTCATGTAGAAATTTCCACTGTTCAAGCAATTCTCGTCAATTTGAGGCATTTCCCACCCCAGTGGTTTTGTATCTTCGCTGCCATGATTGCTGTCATGGAAGCGTAAACCTATGTCTAATGGTGAGGTACGTCTATGATTTTTTGAATTTTGCCTTCTTGGCCCAAAAAATGTTGGTGATCCTGGCATCTGCGGTGGAGTACCGAAGTACTCTTCACTATTCATTTGATAGGACTTAGAAGTTACATCACCCTCAGGAGATATGGGCTCGTAATATTCAAATTTTTTATAAAAAGGATCCACTACAGGGCTAATGGCTTCAAACACGAACTTCCTCGGAGAATTAGGGCTTCGTCGAGGTGATGCTGTCGCAGGGCCACTTAAAAAGCTAGAAGAAGAAGGAGAATCCACCGAATTACCTCGCGAAGATATGTCTTTCGGACTACGTGAGCTAGAAGTGGGCGTTTGATAATAAGATGGCGTGGAGGAGGCATCATCACAGCTGTCATTAGCAAAAGTAGTTGTAATTTTTGGGCTTCTAGGTGGGTTGTCATCGGTAAAGCCAACATTTCCATTTCTACTACTTATTACGGCAGTCTCTGAGTAAAACACATGAGAACTACGCGCCGAGGGACCTTGTGGTGCGGGACCAGAAGGATCATATGAGTTCACGATTTTCACGGCTAAACATCTGAAATTGTAAATCATGAAAACAACTTGTCAAATTTATATATGTTTATTGCAAAACAGTTTATATCAATTGTCTGAACGCGCCTGTTAATCATTCAACGTGAACCGATAAAGGTAGGCAGTTTCATCTTATATTTTGGCGGTAAAACGATTTACAGATGCATTAAGTCATCATTTAAGCGCAAGAAGTAATTATTGGCCTATGTATTTTTAGCCATGCATAAAGGCATGCAGTTAGTCTAGACTTAATTTAGGTAACGTAACGTAATATAATGCCCAACACAATATATTTTTGTTCAGGAATTTTGATGTAGATCTTACATTTAGATATGGATGCCATGCTCAAACGTTGTAGTTGCAATTTTTAGAGCTTCACAAAAACACTTATTGCAGGAGAACTAATAAAGCGATTCCAAAGAAGAATGCGGCGTTTTAAAGGTAAAATTCCAGATTTATTTTTAGATTCTGCTTTGTTATCAGTTTGGTTTCTGTCGTAGAAACAAGGATAAACATTGGCTTATTTTGGGGTCAATTTTGAGTCTTTAAAGTGCTCTACCAACTTAGGGTTTGCAGATATAACTCTAATTTTTGGAATATAAGTTACCTAAGGCAATATAAATATTATCGTGTCCAAATTTTATATAAATTATTCAAAAATTGAGCATTTTAGGCAAACAATTTTTGAAAAATTAACTATTTTTTCATTACGAAAATGCTCGAAAACCGCTCGAATGATTTGGTTTTCGTCTTCTTTAATCAAAAATTCAAGTTTTTCCTTTCGTTTCGTATCTATATTAAAAGTAAAAATTGGAAAATTTTTGTCGTGCATGGCTGTATTAAATATACATAATTTTATAACCCTGTAGAAAATTTCAGGAGTTCAAAGCCCTTCCGCAAGGCCTTCCTGAGAGTCAAGAGGCTTTCTACTCTACATTCCTTTTTCGTTTCTTTTTTGTATGGACTGGCATCAATTCATTTTTTCAAATTATTGTTGCTTTTCCACAATAAATTTTCATTAAAAAACGGCCTCGAGCTCAATAAAAATTGTTGAATATAATTGTTATAAGGCCAAAAAATAACAAAAACAAATAACTTAAGGACGAGCACACCTAAAAGTTAAACATTCTAAAAATAGAATTATTAGCAAAATCCTACAATACCAACAACCACATGATCAAGTGAATTGCAGCGGAATAGCTGCGCTTGATTGTGTTGGTATAAGAAAAATGAAAATAGTGGAAAAAAGGAAACGATAATTTGCAAGGCGTACTTAGCAAGGTGCATAGGCAACTGGCTGAGTCAGTGGGATCGTCGGTTCGAAGCCTACTGAAAGAAGTCTGATGAGAAAATGTGGTGATTTCCGAAATAGCTATCACTTCTACCGTTTTTTCAAATTATTGTTGCTTTTCGACAATAAATTTTCATTAAAAAACGGCCTCGAGCTCAATAAAAATTGTTGAATATAATTGTTATAAGGCCAAAAAAGTAACAAAAACAAATAAAATAATGTAAAAAAAAAAATATTTTTTTAAAAACAAGCTTTTATTTAACATGTACAATCAAAGGAATAAAATAAAGTAGTGTAACAAAAGATTTTTTAGTCAGAAAATTTTGTCAAAACTGCACTAAAATGAATAAAATAAAATAAGGTCTCGTTAAAGTTACTAAAAGCCATTTAGTGAAAGGAGTTATTCAAACTCTAATGAAAATTACTAACAATTTGTACTAATTTACTTCGTTTTTAAAAAAGCTTGGCGGCGAATTCAGCGTACATGCATAATTGGTTAGGTATGTATATGTATGTATGCAGATTGTTGTTGTTGTTGTAGCAGCATACAAGTTCCCCAAAAGATTTTTGGGGAGTGTTGCTGGAGTGACAGTCCTTGGCCAGATATAAATCTGGGTCGTTCCGGTTACGTAGACCCGACTGTCGTGGGAACGTATGTATGCAGATATTAAATGCCGGTTTGCTATTCGCGCGACAAACTTTTTTAAAAACGAAGTAAATTAGTACAATTGTAATTAGTACAATTGTTAGTAATTTTTATTAGAGTTTGAATAACTCCTTTCACTAAACAAATCATTTGAGTGGCAAGACTGATAGAGATTTCTGTCACTGGCTACCAACAAGTTTCTATCAAATTCTAAAGGGCAGTGTGAAAAATCTGATGTAAACATTTGTGTACATGTGACCTTCCGTCTTCCTCTAACTTATGGCCTTATTTAATGGTCTCTTTTTAACCAACGCAAAATTTGCAAATGTGTTAGTAAGATAAATGAGACGGAAGATCACATGTACACATGTACACAAATGTTAACATCAGAATTTTCACACTGCCCTTTAGAATTTGATAGAACCTTGTAGGTAGCCAGTGACAGAAATATCTATCAGTCTTGCCACTCAAATGCTTTGTCAAATGATAGTCACTGTTCTTGCAGGGTAGTAACTTTAACGAGACTTTAACTTATTTTATTTTATTAATTTTAGTGCAGTTTTGACAAAATTTTCTTGCTAAAAAATCTTTTGTTACACTACTTTATTTTATTCGTTTGATTGTACATGTTAAATAAAAGCTTGTTTTTAAAAAATATTTTTTTTTACATTATTTTTTTTTTGTACTTTTTAGTTTAATTTTATATAACCCGGACATAATATTTTTATTTAGGATTCACTCTTCATTTATAAGCATAGTACATTTTATATAAGCGGCGTATAGAAATAACACAAGGTTATCACCTAATTAATTCAAAACAATTTGTACGAAATTAGGGAACTTGTTAACATGGTTTTATTTTTAAACGTTTAAATATTACATCCTAATCTATGCATTTCTGTCAATGCCTCATTGTTACAAGGAGTTTTTCCGGTGAGTTTGAGCTATCGAGTTCTTCAATAAGAAGACCATCTAAGGATTTTACTCTGCTTAAAGCAACGTACGCTCGTCCTGCAGCGAAAATTTTGTTTCCTAAAGGCCTGTATGCAGCTCTCAAGAAAAGCAAAAACTCCATATAAAATGACGTACAAGAAACGGCTAAGAAATTTTGTCCAGTCAAACTTCCTTAAGGCAGTACGCAGTTCTTAAGAAATTTACTACGCTCTCTACTACGGTTTTCTAAAGTTGTTTGTGAAAAAAGAGCACAAGGCAACCCAGGTTTGCAACAGAAATATATGCCCGTTCCATTATTTCTTGAGGAAAGAGTGCGGCAACATGCTGTGAAGTATCAAAAATGTCAAAATTCCTTGGACACACACATGAAATAATGGCAAATTTTTCTTGACCGTTTTCTTGAGAGCTGCATACAGGCCTTAAATAAACAACGGCACGTTCAACAGTGCTACCCTGCATTTTGTGCACAGTGAATGACCAGCATAGTACGATTGGTAACACTCTCCGTTCTGCCGTACCGTAACTATATTTAGCTGGGAACTGTATCGGTTTTGGTTGGTGATATGAGTTCCGTTGGCACCGAAATCTACCTCAACTGATGGTATGTCAGTATCATAACATAGGGAGCTGCGAAAATGTTAAAATTTAACGCTAAGTGCATAGTATACATTTATGTTGTATGTTTGTTGTATATGTGGAGATTCTTGCAAATTATTTTCAAATTAGCAACTTCCCTGTCCTCATACAATGCATTTTGTTAATGCCCCACGTCCAAAAAATATCGCGTACCGTTAACACCAAAAAATTTGACCGAAATGGTACACAAAAAGGAGTCACATGTGACTCATGAACTTATTTCAACACGCTTTCGTGAGTCACATATGACTCATTGGACAGGGAAGTTGTTAATACTCACACTAGCAAATACCCGGCGTGCTTTGCGACGCCTCGTGAGTAATTTTGCATCAAAGTTAAGGAGAAACCGTATTGAAACTCAAATGGGAAAACCTCTTCAGGGGAAGAATTTTGCCTTTATTAGTATCCATAATTCATCTTACCGGCCATTGTAACCCTAGTACATATGTATGTACATATAATGTGTTGTGATCGTTTGGTAATAATAATAAAAGGAACATTGAAACCAAGAAGACTTATTTTACTAATGCTTAATTGGCAATTATTGCCAAATTATATAATTCTGGATAATTCCGTACCAACTCGATTATTTTTCCCTCCATATCAAACAAAACTTGCAATAGAATACCGTCAGCTCGTCAGTGAAATACACAAACAAATCTTTGCCGAGTTAACTACATTCTAAAAATTTTTTGTTTAAATTTAAGCATATTAAAAAAGGTAACCAGTTTCCTCTCTTAATGTATGCAAATTTGCACAACGTGTTAATCAATTTAAATACTGCTTTTTAACTTTTACTTACCATATGTGTGGCGTAGAACAAATTTGAAATTTTTTTGTTGAATTCTAAACACTTAAGGCCAAATTCACAGTGCGTTGTTAACTCAGAATAGGCAGTTAACTACAGATTTTCAGTACAGCACTGTGAATTTGGCCCTTAGGGCCGTTAATTTAACTATTTCAAAGTATAGTTAAATCATTAGTTAAACTAAACTACAAAAATTTCTATAGAATTTGCTTAGTGTTCACAATTACACAATTTACACATCAAGTATTTAAAATTTGCTCTAAAAGGTTTTTGTTTAAAGCAACGCATATTAAGAGAGGTTACCAGTTTCTTCTCCTAATGTGTGCAAATTTAGACACCGCGTTAATAAAATTAAACACTGCCTGTTTACTTTTGCATACCAAATTTGTCGCGTAGAGCATGATAAAAACATAGCAAGGTAGAACCGTTCTCTCAATTTGTCGGCCATGATTTTTTTTGAAGTTTGCTAACATTTTAAAATCATATAAAAGTGAAAATAAAAAATTGAAATTGTTCGAAATTGTTGTTGCTTGAGATTTAAAATGAAAATGTGTGTGTGAGTTTGTGAGTAAATTTAAAAATTAAATTGTTTGGAAACGTCAAGAATTTTAAAAGTGACTCTCAGCGGTTCTACCTTACTATATTTTTATCATGGCGTAGAGTAGGGATGCACAGCAGAGGTGCACGCAGTCGACGTCGCGGGCAAACTGCGCGCACGCGAGCGTGCTAGGCGAGGTGAAGTGAGCTGTACAGAAATGGCATCGTAAACATATTAACCACTACACACTTATTTTCAAGTAAAAATGTGTGTATGAATGTGTACTTTTGCGACAACTGAGCCAGTGTGGCATCAGGCCACCAGAAAAAGCCAATTTTTTCCAAAACAAAAGCGCCAAGTTTTTATTATCATGTTTAATAATTTTTTTGATTCAGTAAAAAGTGTATATACATATCCATTTCCTCACGTTTTTATTAATAAATTAATTTCAATACATTTATAACAACGCAAAACATATTTAATTTACCTATTCCTCACATTTTATTCAGTAAATGAATTCCATCTCAATGTAGAATATTAGTGTATAGTGTATACATACACACATAATCTACCTATGCATTCGGTGTGCTTAAATTAAAAAGGCATCACTAAATACCGCACCAAGCATTAAATTCCAATTATTTTGGCTTTTTGGTTTCCCAAAAGCACTAAATTTAGTGAAAATGCACGACCTCGGCAACAGTGAGCTGAGCACATCAATGCTCAAACAGTGATGCCAGACCAAGTATTGAGTAAATGCGCTATGTATATTTTTCTTTTAAAGTAGAAGTTCTAATTGGCAAGAGTATTGATTTTTGGTTCTTACATAGAACACTGATAAGATTCACAAACTTACCTTAGGACTTAATTAAAATAATCAACATTATTTGTAGACGAATATATTTGTGTTCGTATGAAATAATAGCTTATGTCGGGAGGCTGGCTTTAGTAAAATGTACCATTTCCTATATTCTTTAATCACAAGGAATTTTTAAATTAAACTTTATACGAATATTGACTTGCTAGCATCGCCATTAACATTACCGTCTTTTACGTTTATTTTCCAAGAGTTCTTCAACTCGGCGCCAGTGAGTCTTTCGCAATCGTATGCTGCGAATGGTTCATTATACTAAAGCCAGTCTTCCGACATAAGCTACTATTCCATACGAACACAGATATGTATACCACCTAATAGGCTTGTAAAAAGCCCAATACCCAAATCCCTCGCATGAGTTATTATCGGTAAAAAATTGGGTACGCTCAAATCTGGCATCGCTGCAGCAAGTACAGCGCCAGTGAAACAGTGTTGATTTTTGATTTTAAGTACAATTTCAACATCAAAAATACTTTTTGTACCAAACGCTAAAATCTCTTCTAGCACTTTGATTCTTCATCCGTATACACTTAAGTATATGGATATACCTATATTTCATATTTGCTACAAAACGAAATTATGAGTTGTAATTTTGAATGTAAACGTGATTGTGAACAGTAATATTAGTGATGTGCGTTATGGTGATTGCGATTTCTTATCACCGGCGGGTGAAATATCCCTCATCGCTATTTATTTTGAAAAAATCTTTGGAAATGCAATTTACCTAATGGCGATCCTGCAGAAATAGAAGTAATTGAGCAATTCGGAGGTTGGAAGTAAAAAAATTTATGTAAATTCCATGCGTTGAAATTATAAATTTCCCTTGAGGATTTCCATTTTATCGATAGTGATCTCATTTTATGTTCATTAATATGAACTGACCTATATAGTGTATTAATGTTTTATCATCATTGTCTTCATCTTTGACAAAATTACACGGTCACCCGGTAATTATTTTATTTTTTAAATAATTTTAATTATTTTTTTTATAAAATTGTAGCTCATTTTCAAACAAAAACCTTATTTTGGGTTAACAATTTTGTAGCCCATTCATTCTAGTATAATAAGGTGCAAGTTTGAAGTGTCTAGAATTGAAATTTGAATTTTTCTGTTTGCGGTGTTGCGCACTTTCTTCCATATAACGAACGTTCGCATTTTATGTTATATGGATGAATGCGCGTGTAGCGTTGTTGTTTTTTATTCCAATATTTTAAATTAAGCTTTATTTTATAGTTTTTCATAGACAATGATAAATGATGTACACAAATTTCAGTATTGAAAAAAAGTGCAACACCTTCAACGAAAAAAGTTCTCAAAAATCTACGCGAATTGAATGTACTATCTCGATCAGTTAAACATCTCGGACTCGCCCACCCCTAAAAATAATTATTTTAATCTAAAGTATATATTAAATGATATTTAATATTTGCTTTAGAGATGAAACTTCGACAAATTTGTTTAAGCAAAAATGTTAAGCGCATATTTAGAATGTGGAAGCGAGATTCTTCTGCTTGCGTTTCTATGTTTATATCATTTATCAGTTTAAGCACATACGATTAAATGTAAAAAAAAAATATTTTTAATTGCGGATCCGAAAGAAATATTTATTAGTTGCATTGAGTTACGCAAAAATAGTGCCGCAAATCAATCGATTGTGCTGAAGGTGCCGGCTGCTTCCGAAAGGGCCGAAAATGGCACAATGCACGCTCATTTTCCATCACTGTCACACATACAATCTCACTATTCCGTTGACTTCGTTTTCCCCTTCCGATAACTTTTTGCTTCCGCGCTTGCCCAGCACCGCTGTGCAAAGCTTTGCACGCGCAGTCGCCCGCGACACATATGTGCTGATTTGGTCATCCCTAGCGTAGAGCATTTCATTTTTATATTTTAAACACCTAATGTTAAAAAATCCAGTCTTGAACATCTTATGCCTATACTTACACAAATTTTGTTTGAAAATAAACACTTCTCAGTAGCAGTCTTACATGCACTTACATGCACTGACAGTAAAAAACAGCACTGTGCCGGACGGTCTGAGCAACTCTATTTGTGACTGGGGCAACGATATTATATTTTTCACTCACACTGATAGGTATGGCACTGATAAGTGTAGATAGACTTTTATTGTAAAAATCACCCATATAATTGATTTGAGGTCGATAAATAAACGCAGATCTAATTCCGATTGCAGGCATCATTCCTATTCGAGCCGCCGTTACTATTCCCCGATTACTTGCCATTGCCCTTGTGACTCTCGTTTGTCTTGACAAATTTCTTTTAGCTTTAGGCATTTTTAAACACTTCTGTTTTTTTTTATATTTAGCTACGAAATTCCACTTTGTATAAGCCAAAAAACTCAGTTTTTAACGCACTTGCTAATTTATCAACTTCGCGAAAACAATATGCCGAAGTCCCATGAAGCCCAACAAATAGACATACATGTCATTACAACGTTGGAAAAATGGAATTCGGCTAGATAGAGGCAGGATTCCCATAAAAACAGGGCTAAAGTACTTTACCATATCAATTCTAATTTGAACATAGTTATGCACATACATATGTATGCATGTATTCAAGTCTAACGCAATTGATTGTATGTAGATTTGTTGAAGTGCAATGGGGTATTGGAGTGCAATGGGGTATAGTCATTGCGCTGGGTATGCAGTTACAGTTGCATGGCTATACTCAATCCCGACTCTTGCGTCCTCGTTCGCGCACTCTGGGCAACGTGAGCAACCCATGTGCGAGATGCGGTAACCAATCCGAGTGGAGCCTTGGGTCACGGCAGAAAGAGAGGGAGCTTCGGTGGGGCCACTCTGACTTATTCGGTTTAAGGGCTCACTGAAGTCTGCAGCGTCTGTTCACCAGTAGGTGCGGCTGCAAGCGGGTGTCTGCTTGGAGCAAGCGGCTCGCTATATAAACGTGTATTTGGTTGCGAAACCACCCCCATCCCAGCAATGGGTTGTGCGCTGGGCTTGGGACCCGCCACGTAAAAACCACTTCCAGTGAAGAAGCAAGGCAAAGCCTCGGATGAGAGCCCCCCTTATGATGACGACCACGGCAAATGCTTAAAGGACTACGATTTGAGGGCATGCACCTGGAATGTCCGGACCCTTAATGGGGAAGGTGCCTCTGCCCGGCTGGTTGATGTCCTCGTAAGGACAAAAGCTGACATCACCACCATCCAAGAAATGCGTTGGGCGGGGCAAGGCAAACAATGTCTGGGGCCTTGCGACGTCTACTACAGCTGCCATGTAAAGGAGCGAAAATTCGGAGTTGGAATTGTGGTGGGAGAGAGACTCCGTCGCCGAGTACTGTCATTCACCCCGGTGGACGAGCGTCTAGCCACAATCCGCATCAAAGCGAGATTCTTCAACATCTCGCTCATCTACGCCCATGCCCCGACGGGAGAGAAGGATGAGGCATCCAAGGATCTCTTCTATGAGCGCTTGGAGCGCACGTACGAGCGCTGCCCCCGTCATGATACCAAAATCGTGCTTGGCGACTTCAATGCCAGGGTGGGCAAAGAAGGGATCTTTGGAACCACCGTCGGAAAATTCAGCCTCCACGACGAAACGTCCGACAACGGATTGAGGCTGATCGACTTCGCCGGGGCCCGAAACATGGTAGTATGCAGTACTAGGTTCAAGCATAAAAAGATCCATCAAGCTACCTGGCTGTCTCCGGATCGAAAAACGAGAAACCAAATCGATCATGTTGTGATAGACGGAAGGCACGCTTCCAGTGTTTTAGACGTACGCACACTCCGAGGCCCAAACATCGGCTCGGACCACTATCTTGTTGCAGCCAAGATATGCACCCGCCTCTGTGCAGCAAAAAATGTACGCCCAAATATGCAAACAAAGCTTAACGTCGAAAAGCTGCAATCACAACAGACAGCCAGCGCTTTCGCTACTCGACTCTCACACCTGCACTCAGAGAGCACTCTTCAACAAACCGACATATGCGAGCAGTGGAACCACATTTCCCGCTCATTAAGTACCGCCGCCGAAGAAGTAGTCGGATTTCAGCGAGCCCGAAAGAACAGCTGGTACGATGAGGAGTGTCAGGAAGCTGCAGAGAAAAAATATGCCGCCTACAGGACCACGCTGCGAACGCGCGCTATGTGGGACCGCTATAGGGATCTGAAGAGGGAAGCGAGACGTATTTGCCGCAACAAGAAGAGAGAGGCAAAAATACGTGAGTGCGAAGAGCTTGAAATGCTGGCCGACAGGAGGAATGCCCGAAAATTTTACCAGAGAGTTAGGCGACTTACGGAAGGTTTAAAGACCGGGGCGCACTCCTGTAAGAACAATAATGGCGACCTAGTAACTGATGTCCAGAGCGTACTTAAATTATGGAGGGAACACTTTTCCGCCCTACTAGATGGTAGCAGCACGGAAAGTTGTGGAGAAGAAGAACTCGAGCCCGCAGTCGATGATGACGGAGTCGATGTTCCACCGCCTGACTATGACGAGGTACGTATAGCAATAACGCGGCTGAAAACCAACAAAGCCGCTGGAGCTGACAGCCTGCCAGCTGAGCTATTCAAGTACGGCGGCGAGGAGTTGATAAGGTGCATGCATCAACTCTTGTGCAGAATATGGTCAGATGAACGCATGCCCGACGACTGCTCTGCCCAATCCACAAGAAAGGTGACCCCGCCATTCGCGCCAACTACCGCGGGATCAGCCTTCTAAGCATAGGTTACAAGGTCTTATCGAGCGTATTGTGTGAAAGACTGAAGCCCACCGTCAATGAACTGATTGGGCCTTATCAGTGTGGCTTTAGACCTGGCAAATCCACCATAGACCAGGTATTCACAATACGCCAAATCTTGGAAAAGACTGTTGTGTGTCTACAAATAATTAGTAAGTAAGGTCAGTAATGTAAACACACATGTGACTGCAATATTATATAATAAGAATGCAAGCAAAAAAGAGTTATGACTCATATATATGTCACAAATTGGGCAAAGCGTTAGCGGCCACTTGCTTTGTCGAAACGATCATATTGCAGCTTGCACATGTGGGTCACTTTTGTGAAGACATTTGTAATGTTGTATTTTCTGAAGACGATGAACTCTGTAGAGCAACTGTGAAACGATTGGTTTCACAATTGATATTTCTCAATATATGAGAAGTCAATATAAATTTAATTAGAGTAAAAGAAAAGCAATGAGACTTTACAACAAGAACATTTAGAAAATGCAAAACTACAAAAAAAAAAAAATAAATTATGATTGGTCACAATATGAAAATGTTGGAAAAGTAACTGAAAAGTGGGAGTGTCTTAGATTTAAGGAGAAATGTAAAATTTATTATAAAAGCAGTGTTTGTGCACTGAAATAAACAGACTTGTTTTGAATCAAGAATCGGCAGCATTGCCTCGTTTTTCTAACTTGTCTCATCAATAAAAATAGGCCTTGAGGCCATCATCCTTTTAGCGTGGCTCGCTTAAAAGCCAAAAGTTAAAAATACTAAAATAGGGAAATGAATCAAAAATCAAACCTAACATGGCGATCCTGCCAAATTGGCACAAAATGACATCTGCCGTTGTAGCATTTCTGTTATTGGAAGAATGCTGTTTTGCGTTGCATTTTTATGATTTCCCCTAGTTATGAACAAATATATGAGTAATTAATATTTGTTTTTATAAAATAAACCTCCATTTACTCACATTTTTACAAAAAGTCAAACTGCAAGGAATAAAAACTAAAAAACCAATAAATTTAAATAAAAAAAATTAAACTTAATAAAAATTATATTCATGTCGGATCAATATTCAAAAGAAGATCTGGACAACCTGTTTGAACAGCTGAACCACCCAAGATCCCTCGAAGAAGAAAATATAGATGATGAATATGTCCCTGAAGCACTGACGACAACGTCATCCACACCAATATCAAAATACGTCTCAACTCCGCTCACGGCTGGACCTAAGCCATTAACAATAGAAGCTTACAGAAAAAGACAGATTAAAAATGATAGCACAGAGCATAGTGCACCAAAACGAAAAACCAGAGGAGGTAAGGCGGTGAAACTACGAAGGAAGATTGCTAATTGCGGAACTGATAGAATTAAAGAAAAATAAACATAACAACTGAGGCGTGGTTTGGACAATTCTTCCAAAAGCCAATGAACAGCAGCAGAAAATCACCATGAACAACAATAACAACAATATCAACAATAGCAGCAGCAGCAACAACATTTTAATAAATAATATAATAGCATTTATTTCGAGTGTTTTTATATTAATTGTAATCATATATTTTATAAATAAGCATTGTAAGACTTATGTTAAAAAACAAATAATTAAAAATATGAATTTAAATAATAGTGTTTAAAAAAAATAAATAAATAAAATTTGAAAATAATAACAATTAAATTTTACTTAAATGAAGATGAAAAAGCTTGTTACAATATGCTTTTAACAAGGATGTTTTGGTGAAATGTTAAATAAAATAAATATTTAAAAATAACATCTATCATAAATGAAAATTATACATAATAAATAAATGGAAATAGAATATGCTTCGAAGATACTTGCGAATTTAAAAAAGAGTCCAAACAGAACTTATACAGACGAATACATAGACAAGACTTTAAAGGACTTATTAAATGTACGACAGAAAATAGTAAAAAAAGAAGAGGAGTATGAATTTGATTTGCTTTTAGGAAGAATAAAATCACTTTTAAAACACAAAGTTGACGAAGTTAAGACAAAAATGTCAAAATTTGATTTAGTAACTGCTTCCAAGCTAATTCCGGAATTTCAAGGGGATTATCCAGAAGTAAACAATTACCTTGGTTTAATTGAATTCTATCACGACACCTTAGAGAATGAGCAGCAGATACAATTATTAATTAAATTCGTTTTAGCTACAAAGCTATCAGAAAAAGTAAAAAATAAAATTCTGACAGAAGCCAAGCCTACTACATTCGAAGACTTTAAAAAACTACTCAAACAAACATATAAATCATATAAAACAACCTCAAATATTCACAGTGAATTATCACAAACACATCAAAGAGGTTTGAATGTGAATACTTTTGGGTCTAAAATAGAGAACTTGTTAGCATCATTAAATGAATTGCAGATAAGTGAACAAGGTGAAACAAATAGAGAAATAATAGTTAAACTTAATGACCAAATTGGTTTGACAACTTTCAAGAATGGTTTAGAAGAGCCATTTAAATCAGTAGTTTTGGCGGCAAGACCAACAAAACTATCTGACGCGATTAAAATAGCTTTAGAAGTAGAAACAAAACCTAAGCAGAATAATTTTGTACATATAGCCACATGAAATAGAAGAAATTTTACGAGCAATTACAGGTCCTATAATAATAATAGAAATTTTAATAATAGAGATCAGAGAAATAATGAACATGGCACTAGAAACTCAAATAATAATTACAGTAGGAATTTCAGCCATAATAGAAACAACACTAGTAATAGAGGGTTTAATAATAACAGAGGAGGAAGTAACAATTATGGTAGAAATAATAGAAATAATAACCAAGGAAACAGAGGTTATAATAATAACAATAGAGATGCCAACCGGGAAACGGGGGTACCCCCGGTGGCGAAAAACCGGGGAGTACTCAACAAAGAAAGTAATTAGTGTAAGTAAAAATGAAGAACTTTCAAATTATATTAGAGTTAAAATAGGTAATAACGTTATATCATTATTAATTGATACAGGTGCAGATATATCATTATTAAAAGAAAATTTAGCTAATAGTTATATAGATAAAAGTGACATTTGTCAAATAAGCGGAATAAATGGGGGAATGACAAACTCGTTAGGAGTTGCAAAAATTACGCTATTATGGGAGGATAAGGAAATAGTACATAAATTTCACATAATGTTAGAAAATTCAAATTTATTAGCAGATGGAATATTAGGTAGAGATTTCTTAACAGAGCGTAGCTGTAAGATTGATTATGAAACGTATACACTAACAATATCGCAAGTTGATGATGATGATCTGATAATACCAATGAAAATGCAAACGAAAACAGTTAAAAACATAAAAATATCTCCAAGAACAGAAACAGTAATAGCTGTAGATATTGATGTAGATGAAGAAAGCGTAATATGTGGGAAAGAAATAAGAAAAGGGATATTTGTTGCAAATACCATTATTCCGTCAGAAGGAATAAAGCATATAAAATTTTTGAATACAACTGAAAAGGAAGTAAATATATCAAAATTAACACTAGGTATAGATAAACTTAAAAATTATGATATACTACATTTCAAAAATACTTTAACCGATGAAAGCAGGTTCCAAAAAATTCAAAAAGAAATTCAAATAGATAAGCTAGATAAGGAAGCTTCAATATTAGAAATCTGTAAAGATCATCAAAACATTTTTCATTTAGATGGAGAAATTTTGACAAAAAATAATTTTTATGAGCAAAAAATTGGAACAACGGACAAAACACCAGTTTACATTAAAAACTATCGAATACCACACTCCAGTTTACAAGAAATAGAAAAACAAGTTGACAAACTATTAGACGAAGACATAGTTGAACCTTCCGTTAGCCCATACAATTCACCCTTGTTAATAGTACCAAAGAAGAGCGCGGGGGAAGAGAAAAAATGGAGACTAGTAGTTGATTATAGATATTTGAATAAAAAAGTTTTAGATGACCAATTTCCATTAACCAGGTTAGAAGATGTACTTGATAAATTAAGTAAAGCGAAGTATTTTTCGACTTTAGATATGACAAGTTCATTTCATCAAATTCCACTACATCCAAAATCGAGACCATTAACAGCCTTCTCAACAGATTCAGGTCATTTCCAATTTAAACGTCTGCCTTTCGGTTTGAAAATCTCAACAAATAGTTTTCAAAGAATGCTTTCAATTGCACTTAGTGGTTTACAAGCATCAGCATTTTTATACGTTGATGATATAATAGTTTTTGGAGCTAGTTTAAAAGAACACAATAGGAATCTTGTAGAAGTTTTTAAAAAGTTACGTAATATAATACGGGCTTACACAGTGATTACCTAAGGTACTCAGTTTTGCGGCATAGTACTTTGCATTAAATAAGAAATGTTATAATTCACATTTATGTAAAATTAAGAAGAATTTAATTAACAATCCTAAATCATTTTATGGTTTCGTAAATTCAAAGCGGAAGGCACATGGTTTTCCGTCCGCTATGCATTATCGCAACACTGTATCTAGCGACAGCCAACTCATTGCCAACATGTTTGCTCGGTTCTTTAGGTCCAATTATTCTGTAGACTTCCCTATAAGTGGAGACTATCCGTACGAGCTTTGTCCAATCAACTCTGCTTATATTCCAGTAATATCTTCCGATGAAGTTTTGCACTCTTTAAAAACCCTAAAAGCGTCATTTAGGCCTGGACCTGATCATATTCCGACCTGTTTTCTTAAAAACTGCGCTGAGAACATCTGCGAGCCTTTAACAACTCTATTCAATTTGTCACTTAAACATGGCGTTTTTCCGTCAGCCTGGAAGGAGTCTTTCATAATACCACTTCACACAAACGGCAGCAGGTCGTCTATAGAAAACTATCGAGGCATAGCGAAACTCTCCGCTATCCCCAAATTATTCGAAGCAATTATTGTTAACCAGCTGACATATTCTATATCTTCTTCAATTACACAATCTCAACACAGGTTTTCTAAAGGAAAATCTACTATGACTAATTTATTGGAGTTTACAACTCATGTCTCAAACGGTTTTAGAGAAAATGCTCATACCGACGTAATTTACACCGATTTCAGTAAAGCTTTTGACAAAGTATGTCACTCGTTACTCATCCGTAAACTCGACCTAATCGGCTTTCAGCCCAGTCTTCTCCAATGGATCTCATCTTACCTCTCTGATAGAACACAAAGAGTTATTGTTAATAATTGTTCTTCCAACATCATTAAAGTTTCTTCAGGAGTTCCTCAGGGAAGCCACCTTGGTCCGATTCTGTTCCTGATATTCATTAATGATATTTCTTCTATAATAAAATATTCAAAAATTTTAATGTATGCTGATGATGTGAAACTTTTTAAAACATTGTCCTCTATCGAAGAAAGGTATTTGTTACAAGCGGATCTGAACAACGTGGTTAGTTGGTGTAATACAAACTATATGCCACTAAACCTTCAAAAATGTAAAGTTATGTGTTTCTCTCGGAGGGCTGTTCAACCAGCTGTTTATTCAATGCCAAATTATAATCTGGAGCAGGTATCCAATTTTGTCGATCTTGGTATCACAATGGATTCCAAACTCAATTTCAACCATCATATTAATGTTACAGTCAATAAAGCCAAAGGCGTTTTTGCATTTGTAAGGCGATGGTCAAAAGAGTTCAAAGATCCTTATGTTACAAAAGCTCTTTTTACCAGTTTAGTTAGACCTATACTAGAATACGGATCTATTGTTTGGAATCCCCGCTACCAAGTTCATTCAGAAAGGATTGAATCAATTCAAAAACAATTCTTGCTTTTTGCATTGCGTAATTTTAACTGGGATTCAGATTACAATCTCCCCCCTTACACAAGTTGTCTAAAGCTCATAAATTTGCCTACACTCGCAAGTCGTAGAGAAATGCTGGGTATAATATTTATCGTAAAATTAATGACAGGCTTGATTAATAGCTCGGCCCTCCTGGCTGAGGTAAATTTTAATGTTCCTTCTCGAGTCTCAAGACACTTTCGACCTCTATTTTTAAAGCCATGCAAAACTAATTTTGAACTAAACGAATCATTCCATGGTTTATGTCAAGATTTTAACTGTCATTCCAGCACGTTTGACGTATCGGACTCGATTTTTACTATAAAGAGAACTATTATTTCCACTCTCAATAATTGAAATACTATCCTTAGCATATCCAATCAGGTGATGAATTTGATTCTGTAGCTGAATAGTTTTAGATCTCGACACCTAACAAACTCCTGTTTCCACTACTCGGCACGAAAAAACTAAAAAAAAAAAAAAGGTTCCGTACGTCATGCGGACTGCGCCCCTCGTGTCGGTTGGGCGGGAATGGAGGGTAAAAAGCCGTTGGGATTAATTAAAAAAAAAATAAAAATAAATTGAATCCAGGAAAATGGAATTTCTTGAGACCTGAGGTAGTTTACCTTGGACATTTAATCACAGATAAAGGTGTGACTACTGACCCTAGCAAATATTCAGTAATAAAAGATTACCAACAGATTCTGACGAAGTACGCAGATTTGTAGCTTTTTGTAACTACTACAGACGTTTTATTGATAACTTTGCTGACATAGCAAAACCATTAAATCAATTATTAAAGAAAAATGTGATTTTTAGCTGGTCACAAAATGTCGCCACCAGTACTAAGTTACCCAGATTTTTCAAAGCCTTTTGTTTTGACAACAGACGCTTCAAATTATGCACTGGGAGCTGTACTTTCTCAAGGAGAAATCGGTAGTGATAAACCCATAGCATTTGCTAGTAAATCATTAAATAAATATGAAATAAACAAAGCGATAATAGAAAAAGAGTTGCTAGCCATTCATTAGGGAATAAATCATTTCAGACCATATTTGTATGGTAAAAGATTTATAGTGTACACAGATCATAGACCATTAGTTAGTTTATTTACCCATAAGAACCCATCATCTAAATTAACTAGGATAAGAATAGATTTAATGGATTATGATTTTGACATCATATTTAAGCAAGGTAAAATGAATACCAACGCCGATGCGTTGTCAAGAATAGTTTTAAACTTGGAGAAATTAAAAGACATGGTACCAACAAATAATATTAATGTGTTAACACGAGGAATGAAAAATAAATTGACAAAAAATAAAGAAGAAGAAACACCCGCGGACACTTTACCATTGGAGACTGATCATCTTCATATATGGGAGTGTATTTCAATATCTGATATTAGAGGAGTAAAAAAGTTAAAATTTGAGAATAAAGATAAAACTAAAACAGTCCAAAAAATTGAGTTTAATGAATTTAAAAATGAGTTACATGTTAGATACAATCATAAGACATTATCAGAGTTAAAATTGATTTTGAAAAAATTGTTATCTCACGCAAAGCATGAACACATTACTAAACTAGCGCTAGCGAATGATGATGAAATATTTAAAAAGATATCTATTTATAGATTTAAAGAAATTTTTAATGAAACACAAGAAAATGAAATCGAAGATTGTCTAGACCTACTATTATATTCTCCTCCGAAAAGAATAGAAAATTAACAAGAAATGAAAGAATTAATAGAAGGATACCATGACTCAAAAACAGCAGGCCATTGCGGCATAAGACGATGCATAGGAAAACTCAAACAAAAATATGTGTGGAAAGGCATGAATAAAATGGTTAAAGACCATATTAACAAATGTAAAATCTGTAACGAAGTAAAAATTATTAAATATACAAAAGAAAAGTTGACAATAACAGAGACATCAAATACATCATTTGATGTTGTAACAATAGATACAGTTGGTCCTCTTAGACCATCCAATACATACAGATATATACTAACAATTCAATGCGAACTTACAAAATTTGTAGAAGCGTTTCCTTTGATAACAAAAGACGCAGTGAGTGTAGCAAAAACGATAGTAGAAAAGTTTATTTTAAAATATGGTTGTTTTAGGAAATTAAATTAAAAACAGACAAAGGTACTGAATTTACGAACGAATTATTGACAAATATCGGTAAACTAATGAACATAGACAAAGTAACATCAACACCATACCATCATGAAACTTTAGGTACAGTTGAAAGGAACCATAGAGTTTTAAATGACTTCTTAATGACAATGGACGGGAAGGATAACTGGGATGAACTATTACCATACTACACATACTCGTACAACACCACTCCACATAGCACGACTCACTATACACCATTTGAATTAGTATATGGTAAATTATGCTCTTTACCTTGTGAAATTATTAAAAGCAAAGAATCATTCTACAATTTAGACAACTATATAAATGAATTCAAAATCAAACTAAGATATGCACATAATCAAGCACAAGAAAATTTGTTAAAAAATAAACAACATAACTCCAATACACAAAAATATATTAACAAGCCAAAATTTAAAACAGGAGACTACGTATATTTAAAAGTAGGAAATAAGAAAAAATTAGATACACCTTTTAAAGGTCCTTTTAAAATTATATCACAAAACGGATCTAACAGTACTATAATTATGGACAATGTAGAAAAAGAAGTACACAATAATAATTTAATAAAAGCTAGAAATATGTAAACATATATAAGAATATGTAAAACTATAATATAAAAATAATTTTGTCAATTATGATTACAAAATCATTTTTTTTATAGGGTAAGGGTGTTGTGTGTCTACAAATAATTAGTAAGTAAGGTCAGTAATGTAAACACACATGTGACTGCAATATTATATAATAAGAATACAAGCAAAAAAGAGTTATGACTCATATATATGTCACAAATTGGGCAAAGCGTTAGCGGCCACTTGCTTTGTCGAAACGATCATATTGCAGCTTGCACATGTGGGTCACTTTTGTGAAGACATTTGTAATGTTGTATTTTCTGAAGACGATGAACTCTGTAGAGCAACTGTGAACGATTGGTTTCACAATTGATATTTCTCAATATATGAGAAGTCAATATAAATTGAATTAGAGTAAAAGAAAAGCATGAGACTTTACTACAAGAACATTCAGAAAATGCAAAACTACAAAAAAAATAAATAAATTATGATTGGTCACAATATGAAAATGTTGGAGTATTTGTCGACTTTAAAGCCGCTTACAGCACTAAGAGGAGTTGCCTATACGCCGCTATGTCTGAATTTGGCATCCCCTCAAAACTCATACGGCTGTGTAAAATGACGTTGAGCAATACCACCAGCTCCGTCAGAATTGGAAAAGACCTCTCCGAGCCGTTCGCCACAAAACGGGGTTTCAGACAGGGCGACTCCCTTTCATGTGACTTCTTTAATCTGATGTTGGAGAAGATAATAAGAGCTGCAGAACTGAACCGCTCAGGAACAATTTACTACAAGAGCGTGCAATTGCTGGCTTATGCCGAACCGCGAAGTCTGTTCTGCCTTTTCCAAGTTGGATAGGGTAAGCAAAGCGCATGGGTCTGGTGGTAAACGAGGACAAGACGAAGTATCTCCTGTCATCAAACAAACAGTCAGCACATTCGCGCCTTGGCACCCACGTCACTGTTGACAGTTACAATTTCGAGAAAGTAGAGAATTTCGTTTACTTGGGAACCAGCATTAACACCGATAATAATGTCAGCATTGAAATCCAACGTAGAATCACTCTTGCCAACAAGTGCTACTTTGGACTGAGTAGGCAATTCAGGAGTAAAGTCCTCTCTCGACGTACGAAAACCACGCTCTATAAGTCACTCATCATGCCCGTGCTGGTATATGGCGCAGAAGCATGGACAATGACAACATCCGATGAGGCGGCTCTTGGGGTGTTTGAGAGAAAGATTTTGCGGAAGATTTACGGTCCTTTACGCGTTGGCGACGGCGAGTACCGCAGACGATGGAACGATGAGCTGTATGAGCTTTACAACGATATGGACATAGTGCAGCGAATTAAAATACAGCGGCTCCGCGGGCTTGGTCATGTCGTTCGAATGGACACCGATGCTCCAGCTCTGAAAGTATTCAACTCGGAACCCGCTGGTGGTAGCAGAGGAAGAGGGAGGCCCCCACTGCGATGGAAAGATCAGGTGGAGAAGGACTTGGCTTCACTTGGCGTTTCCAATTGGCGTCAGTTGGCACAGAGGAGAAACGACTGGCGTGCTTTGCTGAACTCGGCCAAAATCGCTTAGGCGGTTACAGCGCCAAAAAAAGAAGAAGAAGAAGAAGATTTGTTGAAGTTGAGTTTTGTTTTGTGCAGAATTTGCATGAAGCGAAACAGATATTTCTTTGCTGTTATTTATCACGATCCAGAAAACCCCTCTTCCATAAAATACACCAATAAAAATTGGGTCCTTTTTCAAATTCAAAACTTGGCAATACTGCCTTTTGTTCGATGCTTCCTCTTTTTCTTGTCGAGTTCGTCTTGCTCTCTCTGGTATTTGTTGACGTCACGGCCAGTTGCTCTCAGCTCGATTGATGCAATCTTATTTATTCTGTATCACCCGATTTACATGATTAAAGTACTTGAAAGCAATTCTTGCTCATTCTCTTTTGTGTTTTCTACTTGCTTTTACAAGTTTCAATTCTGTTGAATTCAAGTTTTTGGTTCTTTAAATGGGAAGCAACTAAAATGCCAAAAGCAAAGCAAGAAAGTTGAAACGACTTGACGGTACCGACCAGGGTTCGGAAATTCTCACTCACATTCTCTCACGTTCGCGAACGATAATATTCCAAATAAATTTTTGTATTCTTTTATCGCGAGTGAAAAATGCAAACAAATTTATCATCTCTCACATTCGGAATGCGATCGACAAAAAAAGTTCCGCTGCTTTTCATTCGCGATCCTAAAAATCTAAGAAATTTCCTCTCACTCGAACATGAGAAGTCCGAGCATTGTCGGCCTCTCATAAATGAGAAAAAACGATGCAAATAATCCATTCGCGATCACTCACAACCAGTGTTGCCGCGCCGTCTCAAGGAAATGTATCCCTGACCAAGCCAAAAATGTATCCAAATGTATCCAATTTTCTTTTTTTACATATACATCTCATAATTTGTAAGAAAACCAAACATTTTCATGAAAAAGACAAGGACTTGGAATACATGTGCATAAAATCAAATATTTGTAATTTCAATTTATAAAGTACATTTTTTGTGCATAAGTATTTTGCAAAGTAAATATAATAAATAGCAAGTACACTCTAAAAAGAGCATGTAAAACTACTACTGAAAAGTATCTATTTTTCAACAAGAATCTGTATAAATATACGTATAGGATGTTCAGTATTTGATTTTGAACTTGAGATCTTTAAAATATACACATAAATACACATATACAGAATGTTTAAAATTGCAAAAATTTTCAAACTACAAATACATTTCCTACTAATAATAAACATTACTTTATTTTAAATATTGTATGTGTAATTTTGCTCTTGCGACAAATTCGTTATGTAAAAGTAAACAGGCAATGATTAATTTTATTACACGGCGTGCAAATTTGCACATATTAAAAGAGGAAACTGGTTACCTCTCTCAATATGCGCAAATAAACAAAATTTTTTTTGGAGTGTATTTAAAGTTTTCAGTAAAATTCATAAAAGTTTCCTTAAATAAATTAAATTTAGTTTTTTAAACTACATTGAAATCTTCTTTCTTGTTAAATCAACAAATGAAAATATGTGATATGAAAGAGATTACTACAGAAAGAGTATAATTTACTTTATATATATCGTCGTTTAAAGTACAAAACCGCGTATCGTCATTCTGCAAAACCGCGTAATTGACATTTGCTGCCAAAAATTGGATTTGCTCACACAAGCTCTTGGCTCAATCCTTATCCATTCGTCCTGAAATATACTAGCCAGAAATGCGATTGCTTTATAAAAAAGAGAACCATTTTGAAATATAAGTGTTTTTACTCTCTAGAAACTAATTTATGCAATGTCACATACGCGGTTTTGCATTATCTTGATACGCGGTTTTGCATTTTGTTGATACGCGGTTTTGTACTTTAAACGACGATATGTATATTAATTAAAGCAATTGCGCTTATACCTATTTTGGTGAGATCTCTTCATATGTTCATTGCTTCGTTCACAAAAAATAAAATGCTTTAATTTCGCGCTTAAGTAGCGATTCTTTATACGTTTAGAAAACGTAATGCTTTCTACCATCTTTAATGAAAATCGATTTTTGAACGAAAAAAACTTTATAGGAAATAAAAAATTTTGGCCTATTTAAAAAAGTAGGTATCCACATTTATACTGACCGGAAAAAATAAGTATCCCGCAAAAATTCGTCTAAAAATGTATCCAATTGGATCCATTTAGATCCAAACGGCATCCCTGCTCACAACAGCTTATCGCGATAAACTTATCGCGAAAAATTTTCAACCACGTTGTTGGGAGATATTTTTCGCGTTTGTTTTGGGTATGCATTTTGTTATGCATACAGCATACATACATACATATGTATGTATATGTAAGTAATGCAAGCAAATGCTTTTCGGTTGGAAGGAATGTAGGAATATGTACAAACATATGAATTATGGTGGTAACATATATGTATGTATGTACTAGGGATGTTGCGGATGTGGAATTTTAGACATCCGCGGATGTGAATGCGGATGCGAATATCTAACAGCTAACATCCGCGGATGCGAATGCGAATACGGATGTCAAGTATTTTAAAAAAACAATTAGAATCTAGCATAATGGCGAGATCGTTGTTTAAACAGCGCTTACCAAACCAGATACATATGTCATGTTGTTTCAGAATTTGGAGAACCTGTAACTTTATCAGCACTTTTCGATTTTAGTTTTGTAATTCATTTTTAATACTTTCTTACAGCGAAAATGGAAAAAAATATCCAACAAGTAAACAAAACTACTGTTTTTAAAAAAATTAATAAAATAAAAATAAATTCCCCAAAGATCCTCATTTGAAATTATTTAAACGAATAAATGTAATAGGTGGCATAAGCGGTACGTCTGACTCGCGAGTCATTTGTGTACGTGTTGACTCTCCTTCGACTACACACAGTTGAATCATTTAGAGTCATGCCGGGAGTCATGTTGGTGTAACTAACACATTTATTTTCACAAACACATCCAAACCGACTCACGGGTCAGACGCACCGTGTATGCCGCCTATAACATCAAAAGCAAATTACGAAAATTTTGTTAGGAAATACAGTGCACACTTTCTTCTTTTGTGTCTAGTAGTTTTTATTTAAGATTGGTCCGAAAAAATCATAAAAAAGAAAGAAGCCAAAGCAGGTATTTAAAGCACAGAAAAAAAAGATATTATTAAAAGGACTATGTTCTCTTTAACGGACGTCAAAAGTCAAGTAGAAGTGGGAACTTTTATGGCTGCCCATTGATAGCTCGGTTATATAGCTTAAGAAATAATATTTTAAAGACATTTTTATCAAAGTTGATAAATATGACATTTGACCAGTTTTGTTACACAAATACTCCTACGACCACAGGCAAAAATATTGGCTACAATATGTAATTTTTGCCATATATACGTTTTATCGGTCCACTTGCAAAATATTCGCATTCGCAAAAGCGCCGCTGTGATTATTGCGAATGCGAAAGCGAATGCGAATGTTAAAATTAATGCGGAAGCTCCGCGGTTGCGAATGCGAATGCGAATATTCGCAACAACCCTGGTATGCACATATGTACATATAAATTACATACATGCATACGTGTAATTAAAGTATATTCCAAGCGTACACTTTTCAGTATAATGGTGTATCTGCATGTTATTTTATTATAATGATTGCGTTTATTTTTTATATCTAATAAATGGAACTTAGTGGGGATAAGATTGACTAATGAGAAAAGTGGGTGTCTGGTGAAGACTGAGAGTAAAGAAAAGCAGAAAAAAACAATACATAGATATTATTTTTTTATTTCTTTTAAACGTTTTGATTCGCCATTATGAGGATATTAATAAGAAACCAAAAATATACTCACGTAAATAGAATAAGAATATTTATGGATGTATGTATTACCTAGAAGAAAACTCAATAAAACGAAGGTCTGCATTTCATATCCATGCACACATACATATGTATGTATGTATATATGTGTGTATCTATATGCATGTACTCCCTGCAGGGAAAACCCAAATCAGTTAGAAAAAATACTAGTTCATAAACTAGTATGTGCCTACCAGTTCGACATTTTCGAAGAACTTAAGCGTTCAGCGACATCTGCCTTTGAATTTCCAAAGCCTAAAATAAAACGCAATTAATTGCTTTTCTTACAAATGTCGGCTGTGGCGTCACTGGTTCTGGTTCTGGGATCGCCGCTTGGAGGTGGTTAAGATTTTTAAAGTTAGATCAATGTAAGTAGGAATAATTATTTCAATTTAAATATAAATAACAAACTTATAAATCTAGTTGCATAACAAAAACAAAGAAACAAATATATGGGAAGAAATACTTCTGCCATAAAAAATGAATTGAATAAATTGAAAACACATTTCTTTCAAAATAACTTAAAATCGCACACACGGAAAAACCAAAAGGATTGACAAATTATGATACTTTTTTCTTTCGTCTGTCGATTTTAAAACTGGTTCGGAACTATAGAATTTAGGACTAGTTCGGAACTATCGAAAAAGGGATGCAGCGGGGGGTAATTGACACTTCCTAGGACATCGCAATGTTAAATTCGCCAGTTGTTTGCATGCAAAAGAGATTTACCGCGAACCAGTACTGGGTCTAAATGTACTAGAAGCGCACCAGTTCAGAACTAGAGATTTTCCCCACAGGGTGTATATACATACATATGAATATGTGCATGGATATGAAATGCAGACCTTCGTTTTATTGAGTTTTCTTCTAAGTAATATCCATCCATATTTTTGGTTTCTTATTAATATCCTTATCATGGTGAATCAAAACACATGGTTGCCAACTTGGTGCTTTAAGCACTAGATTTAGTGCTTTTTGAAAATTAAAACGCCAAAAAAAAATGATTTAGTGCCTAGTGCCTTTTATAGTGCTTTTTTTCTGAACTAAAATTACTCCGATATAGTTAAAACCTGAAATAATTTTCAAATATTTAAAGCTGTGGCAGCACTGAATTTACAAAAATCTACAAATTTAAATGCACTTAAATACAACCATGATTGATAAAAAGCTGAACTTCCGAATTCACGTTGTTCAATTATATTCGCTTTGAAAATGCTAGTAGATATGCGAGTAAGTATAGTATTTCTTTTTTTCTTTTCTAATTATTTATACAAATTTTTATTTTTGTACCACCTGAGTAAAACACATGGTTTCTTCGTGCCGCACAATTGCTCTAGCACTAGAATTTTGAGATATCTTAACCTCAAAGTGCCAAAATCACGGTTTTTGGCAATATTTGAGGTTATATAATGAAAACAAACCTTTTCTTTGCTCATTTCTACTTAGGGCATGATTTTGGTTTGTTGGGATTCGATTTTTCTTTCTTGAGATATATCAGTTTTAATGTGCAGTACTTCGGTATTACGTCGTAAGCATGAGTCATTATAGCATGTGGCTTTTCAATCGTTATGAGCGAAAAAGTTTTGTTTATTGATTTATGTATGCATTCTTGTAAATAGTGTTAATTTTTTGTTTTTTTTTAAATACAAACAAACTGTTATGAAAAAAGCATCAATTGATTTAAAACCATTTGGTGCTTTTAGTGTGGTAAAACGCTTTTTTTCCAAGTTTTTGGTGCTTTTTGAAAATCAAAAGTTGGCAACACTGTCAAAACATTTAAAAGAAACAAAAAATGTATATGTATTTATTTTTCTGCTTTTCTTTGCTCTCAGTCTTCACTTTTTTCATTAGTCAATCTGCTTTTCTTTACTCTCGGTCTTCACCAGACGCCCACTTTTCTCATTAGTCAATCTTATCCCCACTAAGTTCCATTTATTAGATATAAAAAATAAACGCAATCATTATAATAAAATAACATGCATATACACCATTATACGGAAAAGTGTACGCTTAGAATATTCTTTAACTACACGTATGCATGTATGTAATTTATATGTACATACCAGGGATGTTGCGAATGTGGAATTTTAGATATCCGCGGATGCGAATGCGGATGCGGACGTTTAACCCTAGAACACACACCCGGGTACAAATGTATCCACTTTCAACTTTGAAGTGTTGTAACTTTTGAACCGCTATACCTCTATACCGCTAACTAGGAAGATTATTTAGTTTTGAGTTCAAATTCAAAATTTGAACCAGATCGGACCATTGGTTCAGGAGCTACAGCCTTCCAAACACATTATATACATACGTAAACACACACCCGGGATACGTTTGTACCCCAATAGTAAAAATCCTCATAATAATAAAAAAAAACATTTTTTATATTATTTTTTTATTTGAAAAATTAAAAATATTCATTTCACACATTATATTATTGACTTTTATTATAAAAATTATAAAAATGCATCTTATATCTAAGGAAAATCATGGCAAATAGAGCAATTTGTTGATGTGACCGAATGTTCAAGACACATTGGCTTCTTACATTTGTCGCACAGCTTTCTGGTTTTTCTAAGGCGTTTTTCCTCTTGTGCGTAACATAAATAGCAAGATCCGGTTTTGGCGTGCGCGCTGCGGCAGATGTTGATGCTGCTGTTGACACCATTGATTCCACCGGTCGGTTGAAATATGCTTCAATAGCAATTTTAGTCGAAAAATTTCGCGTCACTTGACGATTTATGGCTCTGGCTTCAATAATGGGCATACACAATGCTTCAGCCAAGCTGCGCAGGATCTGCTTACGCTTGTTGTTTGTTCTCCAAGGCAACATAGGGTTATTCAAATCGTAGACAATGTAGGCTGCAAGAGCTGTAATGTCAAACATGTTGAAGAACATCGCTAGTGGCCATCGTTTTGTTTGTCTTTGTGTTGGATATTCCGCAAACATTTGGTCCATTCGATCAACACCACCTTTGGTACGATTATAATATTCAATTATTTCAGGTTTCCCACTGTCAGCTATTTCAGCATCATTATGCATGGTCGAAAGCAAAATTACTGCTTTATTTTTTTTGGGAACATAAGAGCACATTGTCACATTATTTTTGAAGCCAAATGTCGTTGAACCAATTGTCCTGTTTTTGTTCTGCTTCATTTCTTGAGGAATATATGATTTGTTTTTGCGCAAAGTTCCAACGATCGTGAGTTTCCAGGTGAGAAGCAGTTCTGCAACTGGCAAGGTCGTAAACAAATTGTCCATTGTATAGGGAGCGTCATCGTCACAAATTTCATCAAATAAAGATTGTATATATGATTCTCGCTGTTCCTCAGTTAGCCTGCATAATAAAAAAAATTAGTATATCGCTAGTTTAGAGTGAAAAGTTGCTAAGTCCAATTTTTATGAAAACTCATATTTTGATACAGAAGGCTAGAGAAATTGAATACGCATCGTTTCGAAAATTATAAAGGTACTTGTTTTATTTTTTCCTCTTCATAAGCAATAAAAGGAAAATTTGCTAAGTCCAAAAGAAGCACCACAAATCCGATAAGGCCAAAATAATACGACATCTTTTAATAAATATCGAATCCTTCTGATTCTTATGGAGTTTTGCTTTGCTTTAAACGCGCAAAATGTTTGATTCAAAGTCTTGCGAAATAGTTAAAGAAAATGGCTATAGGAAGATTTTTTCCTCTCCTGTAAAATTTTTAAAATGCGACTTAGCAACTTTTCCTTCTAAGCTAGCGATATGTTTACATTGTTGCTTATTTTACATTTTTTACCTTCTATATGCTGCACTTGATAAATATTCGTTTCTTCTTGAAGTCATTTCGTATCCAGTTATTTATAGTTTCAGTTATATTTATTTTCACTTATATTTTCACTTCTTACACTTTTGAGCACCAAAACAATAATGAAAATATCAACAGGCAGCATTTATAACAACACCTCGTGTGAAAACAACCCTTGCAGCTGCATATAAAATACAAAAACCAGTTATACCAGTGTATTTGCTACCTACGTACCCATACCTTGCGCGACCTTTTGCACATATCTTTTGAACCAGGTAGAATATTTCAATGAAATAAAAACCAAAATGTGTATTCGTTGTTACTCTACAAGTATATTATTATAAATTATATTATTTTGTTTTGCATTTATCAGGACAACAACAAAAACAAAAATCCACTGTTGCATGTCCTGACTTTATTTGCCCATATCGCTGGAACCAGTAGGAATATTCGAATGAAACAAAAGACAAAATACTTGTTATATATTAAAATATACATTTAAAAAAAAAAATCATAGAAATCGGTTGAATAAGCATTAAAAAAAACCGCAAAATAAGGTCCCGGGTACAAACGTATCCCGGGTGTGTGTTTACGTGGTATTTTCTGGGTGTGTGTTCTAGGGTTAAATACATATGTGGCTTCTTTTGCTGCTGCGGATATTGCCATATATTCAGCTTCTGTACTGCTGAGTACAACTGTGCTTTGCTTTTTCGATTGCGAAGAGAAAACACTGCCTGCTAAAATGAAAGCATAGCCCGTATACGACTTTCTGTCCGTAGTGTCGCCACCCCAATCAGCATCTGCATAGCATTCAATCGACTTTCCTGTTTTAAAATAATGTAATTTATAATTACTCGTTTTATTTAAATAACGTAAAACGTGTTTGACTCCTGTCTCGTGTTCGATGTGTGGATCTTTGTTGCGTTGTGATAATTTAGACACAGCATGTAAAATGTCGGGTCTTGTTAAAATTGCTAAATACATAAGCGAACCAATAAGCGGCTGATATTTAGTTTGGTCAACTTTCTTGCAATTTTCTTTGTTACATTTAACTTGAAATTTTGCCTCGAGTGGAGTTGCAACTGGCCTACAATTAATCATACCATGTTGTTTCAAAAGTTCATTTATATAATTTGATTGGCTGACTGTAATTGCTCCTGTTTCACCATTGCGCTCAAATGTCATTCCCAAAAAATTACGCAGTGGTCCTTTATCAACCACTTTAAATTCATTTCCAATCTTCTTTTTAATTTCAATTAAAACTGTTTTATTTGTTGAAGCAAGCATAATGTCATCAACGTAAACATCAATTATATTGAAACATCCGTTTGAGTGATTGGTGTAAACACATGGTTCACTGGGACATGGTGAAAAACCAATTTTCTTCAAATTGTAATCCAGCTTTGAGTTCCATTCCCTACCTGACTGCTTGAGTCCATAAAAAGACTTGTTAAGTTTGAGTACGCGATTCGGGAAGTTTTTATCAACAAAATTTTCTGGTTGTTTCATGTAAACTGTATCATGAAGGTCTCCATCCATCTGATAACATACATCTGATGTAAATGCATTTGATGCTCTACTGCTAATGCAATTATCATCCTAAGGGTTTCGTAGCGTACCACTGGCGAAAAAGTTTCTTGGTAGTTTATACCATAATGCTGACTGCAACCCTTTGCAACTAGTCGCGCCTTAAATCGCTCAATATTTCCATCCATATCTCGCTTCAAAACGAAAACCCATTTGCACCCAACAACTTTTTGAAGTGGAGGTAACTCTTCTAGCGTTCATGTATTATTGGCTATCAACGCATCATATTCTAACTGCATGGCCTTCTGCCATTCTGCAGGATGTTCGCTAGACAATGCTTCTTCAACAGTATCAGGGATTTTTATAGTGTTCATTGAATTCAATATATTATATTGTTTTCTAGGACGACCAACCCTGCCAGTTCGAATTATTTTCGGTCTTCCGCTTCCTATTTTAATATATTCATCATTTCTTATCATATTAGTAGGAGTTTCTTCGATTTCACCATCTTCTACTATCGGAATAATGCTGGTATCTACTTGCTCTCCTCCAGCGACATTATCTAGTGGCTCTGCGTCTGTTGCAGTCTCATCTTTATTAATTTTTAGTATTAACTCACTCACGTCTACTGTATCCCTGACGTCTTTAATTTTGTGAGATTTTTCAACGAACATTACATCTCTGCTTATAATTAATTTGTGTGATATTGGATCGTACAAACGATATGCTTTAGCATTCTCTGAATATCCAACCAAAAAGTATTCTTTACCTTTATGTCGAAACTTATGATTTTAGACCTAAACAATAGATTTAGACCAATAGCTAAAGACGCAAAAACTTTTAAAAAATTAACTCTTGGTTTTCTTCCTAACCAAACTTCGTGTGGAGTTTTATTTACAAGTATCTTTGTCGGCGATCTGTTGCGTAGAAATACGGCGGTGGAAATTGCCTCCGCCCAAAAACTCTCTTCAATTCCTGCATGAACCAACATACATCGCGCCATTTCAACCAAAGTGCGATTCGCACGCTCAGCTACACCATTTTGCTGAGGTGTATATGGTACAGTAAGTTGTCGCTTAATACCGTGCACATTTAAGTAATTGTCAAAATCTCGGTTTAAAAATTCACGGCCATTATCGCTACGAACAGCTTTTATCCTCTTCCCCGTTTGGTATTCCACCATGGCTTTAAAGTGTTTAAATTTTTGAAAAACTTCGTCCTTCGTTTTTAGAAAGTATACGAAAATGTATCTTGACTTGTCGTCAATAAACGTTAGGAAATATTTTGAACCACCAATTGAAGTTTTGTTAATCGGACCGCATACATCCGTATGAGTCAATTCGAGAAGATCTTTAGATATAGTGTTGGATACACTAGGAAATGGTTGCATGCATATTTTGCTTTTCATGCACGTAATGCATTCTATGTCTTGTGGAATGCTAGTAGTTTTCATACCGTGTACTAACTCTTTATTTGACAATTCGTATAGACTTTTAAAATTCAAATGACCATACCTATTATGCCATTTCATTACCTCATTAGCGTTGGAATAGAAACATGAGTTGTTCGTTGCTTTTTCAAAGATGAACAGATTATTGCATCTGCGTGCCTTCAGTAAATTTTTACCTGCAGCGTTTTTGATAACACATAATTGCTTGTTGAACGAAATTTTACACCCTACGCTTGAAACCTTTCCAACAGATATGAAATTTGACTGTAGATCTGGTACGTACAGAACATTCCTCATAATGACATCTTCATTTCCTGATCGCAGAATCACAGTTCCAATGCATTGTGCTTCAATAAAGTTTTCACCCGATAAACTAACCTTTTCTGTGCGATTTTTGAATGTATGAAACAAACTGCGCTCACAACACATATGTGATGTCGCTCCACTGTCCACGCACCACGTCGATCGGTTGAATCCTTGTACACCTGACGCTGAGAGTATGCTTCCAATAGCATTCTGAGTTTTCTGCCTAGGAGCTCTGCATTGAGCAGCAAAATGGCCCCTATTTCCGCAATTGTAGCATTTAGCGTTGGATCGCTTGGTTGCAGAACTAGAACTATATCCTTTTCGGGCATTTCCGTTAAGCTTCCTGTCCGCATTTGCATTTTTCCTGGTATTCGTCCTTGCCGTAAACGCCTGCTGACTGTCGCCATTTTCTGCTTTTTCGTCCTTTTCTTGACGACGCCCTCCTTCTTCAAGCAACTTGATTTTCAACGCATTTAGTGACGGTAAACTATCACGTGCCTCTATTGCGACCACAAAATTTTCGTACGACTGCGGTAAACTTGATAGCAGAATAATGACTAACATTTCCTCTGGTACCGTTACTCCAATTTCAGCCATTTTTTCAATGATGTCAGACAGCTCCCTTACGTGCTCCGAAATATTTTCACCTTCAGACAAACGAAGGTAGAGTAACTTCTTGAACAGCGTTATTTTGCGAGCTGGTCCGCTTGGCTGGTAAATTTCCTGTAGCTTCCTCCAGGCCTTCAGTGAAGTGGTGCAATGTCTTATATGATTTAACTGCGACGGCTTGACGCATAGCGTTATGCTCTCAAGCGCCTTTTCATCTTTTGCGTCGAACGCGGCTGATTCTTCCGGCGTTGCAGTATCGTTTTTCACATGCTTACCAGATGCGATTCCCCATAAATCGGCGTGAATAAGGACACTCTTCATTTGGACTGACCATGAAGTATAATTTGTGTCATCGAGCTTTTCGATGGAAAACAAACCAGAAGTAGCCATTAATGGAAAGTAAAATGTATTTAGTAGCGTAAAAATTTTTGCTCGTCAATCCTTATGTATTCGGTTATGCCTCCTCTGGACCCATAACCTATTGAATTTAAATCCTAACGATATGTTCTGTTCGTAAGAATGTTTTATTCAGACAAAGAAAAATTTTCATTATATGAGTGATCTACAAGGAAAATACAATGATCGAGAATAGAATAATTCTAACAAGTATTTTGTGTTGCAAGTACTTTCAACAGTGATAAGTTGTTTTGTTTTGTTGGCGTACGTTGTAATGATCTCATGATCTCATGTTTTTATGTTTTTGTTTTTGTCTGTCGAAATAAAATCTCCCTACATCCTTTCGCACGTCGAAATGAAAGGGAAAGGAGCAAGAGACCCTCCCTAAAGGGTCCCGGTTTGGCAACAGAGATATCTGGCAGTCCTAAGTATGGCGCATAAGTAGCATAATTGGCTAATTTGGTTGTTGTTTGAACACATGATACAACAACAGTCATGCTATCTATCACCATGCTAGACAGTATATGTTTTGAGGTAAGCTTTAATGGTTGAATTTAAGGTAATTTTATAATGCATATTAGAATATCAAAAGCAAACAGATAAATGGTGCTAAAAGCCTACATACCTTGGGGACTTGGGTCTTTTATTTGCTGGCAGCGGTGGGGGTGATGTTGAGTTTGCTGGTAATATTAACGATTTTGCGGGCCTTTGCGCTAACATGGATACCGAAGCGGCGCCCTCTTCTAATCCATGATGCTGTATGGATGATAATTGGATACTTTTGTCATATATTATTTGTTTCTGCTGATATTGATAATTGTTTTGATTTTCCATTGAATTTTCAAGGTGGTATCGAAATTTGGCGTTCTAGTCCATATCGGTTTGCTGCTAAACCCTCCTTCCTATAAGATACCTGCAAGTGATATAAAGAAGTTGATATTCTTGAATGGATAAAGGGATGTACACATCAGAATAAAAATGTATTTGATTCAAACTTTGTAGAATTATTTAGAATTTATATCTAGATATATGTATGACTAATACCAGCAAACGCGCCTTGTTTCACACACGTTCGTCATAAAATAAGAGTGATAAAAAAATAGTTTCTTATATTATATTAATATCCAATAAGTGATTATACATTGTACATAGATATGTACATAGTGTATTCAGTGTTGAAAGCTTTTCCGTCAGGAGCCAACACATATACAGGCCTATTATGGCAGCGACGGGAAAATGCTATTATCAATTTCGACGTGATTACGAAATTCAGACTGACCCTAACACATCAAAGGAAAATACCCAGAGCTTTTCAGAAAAGGTCGCTGTGAATTTTAATAGCCTTCGGCCTCCAGTAAGATACAATTACTTCGAAAAAAGTAAGTAGGCAAAAATTCTTTCTAAAGAACTGAGTAATTTTTATCCCTATGGCTTCATTGTTTTGTTTACGGAAAATACAATCTTATTTTTAAGGTTTGGTTGGATTGCAAGAGCGACATAAATCGGACACTATCTTCAAATTAAGCTGAATCCAGAGCAACTGGAGGGGAAGGCGACCGAATGCATTCATCTAATGACATTAAGGAAACTGTGATTCGACTAACTGGACTGGAAACTTCTACTTCAGTTGCTAAAGGCACACAGAGCTTTGGAGTAGCACGTTCCAGGAGTAGAAGCAAGGGCAATACTATTTCTGTGCCTGAAACACCAGTGCCACCAGAAATAATTGATTGATACATGAAATTTCAGGTCGGAGAAATTCCCAACGCTTCTAGTAGAGGCAGTGTCCGAAATAGACAGCGGTGTACAAGCTCTTCTGCAGAAGCAAATTTGTTATTGTGATAATTTACTCGTTTAATGCATACATACTTATAAAATGCATTTAAGTATTTACATACTTTCATATTCTTATAACATATAAATAGTATATTCTGTCTTATTCGGGACAATTTGACTTGCAATAAGGCAAAATTAATCTATTGCCTCTGTTAAGCCGTTTTGACCTCTATGCTAAGATCTGCTTAACATACATACCTGCATAGCTTCCTACGAATCTGGAAACGAATCTTTCGTGGAATAAAATAATGTACAAAAAATTTTTCTAAAACCAAGCTTTTATTTAACATGGGCACTCAAATGAATAGAATAAAATAAAACGGTAGCTGGAAATGTTTATTCTTGAGATATGTTCCAAGGAAAACGGCTTACAAGAAGAAAACAGGCCAGGTTTGGATTTTCTTGTTTTCTCTTTATCCAGAACACACCAATACTTTGCGAGTAAGTTCCGTTTTTAATATTCTGTCAGCAGCTAAGTCTACTTATAAGATTTTTCTTCATCTTCGAGTTTAGATTAACGAGTTCTATTGGCCTATTAGTCCGGGAGCTAGCGACAGTTTTTATTGACTTATTTTATCGTCGATAAAAGTATGATAAGATTTTCTATATAATCACGTAAATCACGAAAACCAACCACTTACACCCAGTTAGCGGGACACGCCTTCCTAGAGCATTATCATTGTGTAATAAAAAATTAAAAAATTACCTTATTTTATCGTCGTTGGGCTTTTGTATCGTTATCAATTAACATTGGACGATGTCAAAAATTGATCACTTAGCGGGACAATGTACCGCTAACAAGCGCGCAAAAATGTCGAAATTTTGGCGAAAATCGACCTAAGACATCGCATTTCAAATTTATCATGGACATATAGTAAGGTATTATACATGTAAAAATAATTTGCTTACATCTTATCGGCGGGACAAACCTATTGTAAGTGATCGGCAAAGTCGCCGCCGCACAGTGCTAAAAATGTGGGCAAAAATAGAATTATGGACGGATTTAAATGAAAATTCGCTTCTTAGTAAAATTGAGGACGGTAAATTCAAAAATGTAATTTGTTTTTGGATAACTTTCATACTTTCATTGTAAATTGACAGTTGACAATTTGGGTTCTTGTGGCAATTACATACTAGGTATGTACATATAGTTCGTTCTATTTTCAGAAGTGAGGTGTCAAACGACAGGTCTTGGCCTGAAGATGTGCAATAAAGTTTTATTTTTTTGTAAAGGCCACCTGTTACAAATTTTATTAAAATTATTTAATAAGTTAAATGAATTAGATATTACAATATGGGTATCCAATGAAATGGTTTTGAAAATGCTTTACTTCTAAACGACACATTAAAGGGTTGCCACCAGTTTAAAAAATCAAATTCACTTTAATTAAGGGAATAAGGTAACGGAAATATGTACATTAGGCTGGGTCGATTTAGTATGGGAAAAATAAAAGGCATTTGACCGTTTTGTAATAGTAATATTATGATGCCTTAGGTCTAAGCCACGAAAGATTAATTTAAAACTTATCTTTAGCCCGCGCAATTGAATCAAAGTGTATGAATTTTCAAAATTAAACTTTGGCTTGTAATATCTATGGAATGCGTTAATTGTTATAAACAGGACGATATATCAGATTAAGGGTTATTAAGTTTTGTACCTAAAGTGCATTTATCATTTTTCAATAAGTCTACAAGTGATTAAGATATTAAGATAAAACTTACAAAAACTATAATTTTCCCTTTTGAAATTTCAATTCTTCATTACTTCAGTAACCAAGTGAAAAAATGTTTCCAGATCGTGGTGAACGAAGTCAAACATGTATTGTCAAAGATTAGGAATCGTTTGATAAGTAAATAGTAGTTTCAAGCATACAAGTATTTAGATACATTAACTTAATACAATTCGGGTGAGAAACGCCCATTTTAACTCCATTTATGCAGTCTTTAAAATTGGTGCGGATGGTTTCATTAGTCACCGAAGAAGCACATTTTTCGAGGCTTCTAAATATGCCGTTATATGAAAGTAAGGGACGTGCAGTAAGTGTTTAGATATAAATATTTTAGTTAATTCCATTATGTGAAAAAGTGACTTTAGGTAAATGCAATAGACTTTAACATATCATGGGAAATCCTTTTGAGGACTCGCCAATTGGACGATATTGCTTTGCAGTCAGCTGGAACGAAAAAAGTCACTACCTGGCACACTTTTCTGTAATCCGGTTCTTTTATTTAAAAGTTATTTATACAATTGAGGAGAAATTTTTTTTAGAAAAAAACTAGAGATCCACTTAAGTTTTTCGATATAACTTTGGTAAATGTTCCTCGATCGCTACGTAATAATTACCAAATTGAAGGCGAGACTTACTGTTACTGATTTATGATAATAATATGATGAAAATCGTTCAGGTTATAAACAAATTATTTTAAAATAAAAAAAATTTTGAACAACATTTTTTGTAATTTTCCAATATTTGCAATTTTTATATTGTGTGCATAGACATAAGTAAACTAATTAGCGTTTCTAGAAGTTGTGCCTGTTCAGTGTTTCCATAATCATATGCATAAACAAAATTTTTCCCCGATGATGGAAAATAATGGCTAAATTTGCAAAAATTCGCAAACTATAGCAAATATTAAAAAAAGATACTTGGAACCAGCGACCTAAATGCACCCCAGCACTATTAATGCTGTTCTTTACATCTTTTGACTATAGGCCAGTGCAATTATCAAGAGAACAATTAAAATTTTATTGGAAAAATATATATACATACATATATATATATATATATATACATATATATATATATATATGACAAAATGCGGAGCACCCTCAACAAAAAAAAAATGCCAAAAATTAAAAATCCAAGATACTTAAAATGTGTACTGTACTTTACTAGAATTTAATAGGCTACAAAACTGAATACCAAAATTTTGTCTAAAGACGCTGGTGAAGAAGGTAGAAATTTTCGTCAAACTTTGCAGAATTTTCATAATTTTTGCACAAAGTCTGAAACTTGAATTTATATTGTGTTTGTTAAGTAATCAGCTATATTTTTATAAAGAAATGATAAACGTTAAATAAACTAAAGAAAAACAGCCGAAACTTACTAAAGTGTCGCCCCAGTTTTTATTTGGTTCAATGTATGTGTATGTTGGTAACCGATTTATCAATTTGCACCAAACTCAGTGCAATTATTGCACTTGGCATAAAAAAGCTACATGTTTAAAATCTCCGAAATCGGACTAAAATTACACCAACTTTTCACTTCAAAGAAAAAAATAACGTAAAAAACGTAAACAACGTATGGTACATTGCTTTAAAACGTTCACCACATTGGATTTTGTATTCCAGCAGCTAAAGGAACTCAAACAAAAAATTTCAGATTTGTGCTCGCGACTTAAAAAAAAAATTTTCACTAATAAATTCGAAGTTTCTGTTGTATGAATTTTGGAAATCAAATTTTAAATTCGTAATCAGTGACTCCGAGAGTTCTTAGAAATCAAGTTTCATTACAATCCATAATTATTTTAAAAAAGTCATCGGTCATATTGGATCCCCAATTTTGAATTTTGAAAATTTAATACCAGGTTCGAAATCACCAACGACGAATGCCCCTAGATACCAAGATTCAAAACAATCAATAATTAAAAAAAAAATAGCCCACTATATATGATCCGCCATTTTGAATTTTCAAAAATGTAATATATAAAGCAGCGATAACGAAAACCCCTAAATACCAACTTCTATTGAAATCTGTCAGATACATATTGAGTAAACATTTCTTTCGTCCTATATTCTCGATTCGTCCCTATGTACGGCGGCGACTTTGCCGATCACTTACAAGAGGTTTGTCCCGCGGATGAGATGTAAGCACATTACTTTTACATGTGCAATACGTCACTCTATGTCCATGATAAATTTGAAATGTGATGTCTTAGGTCGATTTTCGCCAAAATTTTGACATTTTGCGCGCTTGTAAGCGGTACATTGTCCCGCTAAATAAATGTAAGTGATCAATTTTTGACATCGTCCAATGTTAATTGATAACCGTACAAAAGCCCAACGACGATAAAATAAGGTTATTAACCGACTTCCAACAAAGGAGGAGGTTATCAGTTCGTCGGAATATTTTTTTTTTTTTTGTCATATATTGTTTTCCCGCAATACTTTGGACCACGTAAACCGATTTCGATAATTTTTTTTGCATCGGAAAGGTAGTGTCTCAGATATATATTTCTTTTTTTTATATGGGAGTTGAAGTCGGTTTTTTTTTGCTAAAAATTACTTGTTTTTTAATTTTTTATTAAACAATGTGAAACCTCCTGACACCAAAAGGTCGCACGGTGCGATGTAAGTGTTGTTGTTTTTTAATCTACAGCAGTAAGTTTAAGGCCCCTATATGTTGTCTGTGACGATAAAATCGGCACATTTTTACTGTCGCTAGCTCCCGGACTATATCCAAGAAAGGGTTTAATATCCATGTACACTACAGTTGTAAAACTATCGATACCCTGCAGGGAAACCGCGGACTAGGGAATCAAATTTCTATTTCCGTACTAGGTCTTAATCGCCAAAAAGGAACCAGGCTAGGCTAGGCTAGGAACTATATCCCAACCAGTCCAAAATCGGCGAAAAGTGTTACTTTTAAAAAACTATTTTTTTCAGTTTTTTTCACTAGAAATCTTTATCTAAAGTGACGAATTTAGAAATGGTTCGGAACTATAGAAAAAGGGATGCAGAACGAACTAGATCTTATTTGTCCTATTTAGAACTAGTTCGGAACTATCGAATAAGGGATGCAGCGGGGCTTGTTTACTTTACAGAGATATGTGTTCGGCGGCTTTTTCGTTCCAATACGCTTCTATTCTGTGCTTCGCAGATGCTTTTTCATAGCTTGGTAATACAAAACTAAAATTTGTGTTAACATTTCAACATCTTGGGACCGTCTGGAATCTAAGAAATATCAGCGAGCACCTCTGAAAACTCAGCTACAGCTAAAGGTATGTAAACGTACATTTCTTACAATCATTCAAACAAATTTAATTTCAAATTCAAAACACATTTCTTCCAAAATAACTTAAAATCGCTCACACGGAAGAACCAAAAAGATTGAAAAATCATGATACTTTTTTCTTTCGTCTGTCGATTTTAGAACTGGTTCGGAACTATAGAATTTAGGACTAGTTCGGAACTATCGTAAAAGGGATGCAGCGGGAGGCAATTGACACTTCCTAGGACATCGCCATGTTAAATTCGCCAGTTGCTTGCATGCAAAAGAGATTTATCGCGAACCAGTACTGGGTCTAAATGTAGTAGAAGCGCACCAGTTCAGAACTAGAGATTTTCCCACAGGGTAGTGCCCATATCAGGGGCGCACCCAGGAATATATTTTAGGGGGGGTTTTATATTTCTGAAGATATATCACCGGAAAATACTGAAAATTTGCTTCAGATAATACCCTCTTTAAAATACATTTATGCAAGTTTTATGTACAGTATGTAATATTTAAATAAATAAACGTTTTAAAATACATAAACTGCACTTTATTTACAGATTTAAGGCCTGTATGCAGCTCTCAAGAAAAGCAAAAACTCCATATAAAATAACGTACAAGAAATGGCTAAGAAATTTTCTTGAGTCAAATTTCCTTAAGGCAGTACGCAGTTCTTAAGAAATTTACTACGTTTTCTAGTACGGTTTTCTAACGTTTTTTGTGAAAAAAAGAGCACAAGGCAACCCAGGCTTGCAACAGAAATATATGCCCGTTCCATTATTTCTTGAGGAAAGAGTGAGGCAACAGGCTGTGAGGTATCAAAAATGTCAAAATTGCTTGGACACACACGCGAAATAATGGCAATTTTTTCTTGACCGTTTTCTTGAGAGCTGCATACAGGGCTTCAGAACTCAAACGCTTTTAACCGACTTCAAAAAAAAGGGAGGTTATCATCTCGCCGGAATACATAACTTTGGACCAAGTGAACCGTTTTCAATAATCCTTTTTTTATTAGAAAGATAGTACCTCAAGGTCGTCCCGTAATTTGTTTTAGAGATCCGATGATTGGATCATGAAGAAATTAACGGTACCCCTAAATTTGAATATGAGAATTGAAGTCGGTTGTGTTCTTTCCTTAAAAACTACTTGCTTAATAAAAAGTTCTATAAACTCAAGATGCGCTCAACTTTCAAAAGTACCTAATAAAAAATTTAAAAAAAGAGTCAGTGAAAAAAAATTTATTGATTCCATGAGTTTTTGCACTTCTATGTTCATTCTTTCGATTTCTGGTTTTCGATAGAGATGGTGATTTTTCACGATTCCTAAATTTTTTTAATATTTCAAATACCGAAAAAATTAACTGAACTCTCAAAAAAAAACGAAAAATTCATATAAAATGACGGACGAGAAATAGAAAAGAAATTTTCTTATACCAAAATTTCTTAAATCAGTTTGCAGCTCTCATGAAAAAAATGCTCGTATATTTATTCCCTCATGAAAATTTACAGCAAAAGCAAAGCGCTTTTTCAAGCAACAGAAATTATAATAAATATTTCTTATAATTTCCTTGAGAGCTGGATTCTTATCTTTAAGATACAGATTGTATTTGAGGTTATTAGCTTTAGGGGGGGTTTGAACCCCAAAACCCACCCCTTGTATGCGCTAATGGCCCATATCGATAGTATTGATGTTTGAGAAATAAATTATCATTACTCGTTGATAGTTTGCAGCAATACTATCGATAGTGTCAAGCGGTACCATCGATAGTACTATCGATAGTCAATGTAATGTTAACAACTGTTCCAAATTAACCTTTAACTTTAAAGCTTGTATTTAAAGTTTGGATTAAAAATAAAGCTATGCCTAAAGTTAAGCATTTCTATCATCGGTGTTTGACGTCTGTATGTTTCTTGGTTGTAAACCATTTAAAACCGATAATAAAATGCTTTAATTTAGACACAATCATAATTTTCATTGCATTGCAGTGAGCTTTCAAGTTACAGGTTACTTGAGAAAACGGCCCTAATTTTAAAATTCATTTTATGTTTACAGGTAGGTTTCCATGACGAAAAAAAAAAACAGGTGTAGTAATAAACATATCACAGCGTACCAAGAATGATAGAATACAAGATTGCGCCGATTGCGGCAGAATTCGTGAGAGTAATTTTAGCGTGACGTCATCGTAGAGTTGACAACTGAGAGCGGCGAGAATGAGGGCGACTAGTGATGTGCTGAATTGTCCCCAATACTCGGTACCCAATACTTAAAAAAGATTTCGGTACCCTATACTTCCTTTTCGGTATCCGATAACACAATATCATTCGGCTAATGACTGTATCTGCATTCGTACGATTGTGCAATTTCTGTGTAGTTTAACTACTTCATTTTATTTTTTTGTCATAAATTATTGTTATACTTAGGTATCTATATGTATATGTACATACATGAATATGATAAGAACCTACAATTACATTCCATATACTCGAATATGACGAAAATTTGCGATTATAAGCTGGAGTGACCAAGAAATTGGAAAAATAAAACAATTGAGTTCCACAAAAATTGCGCTATTCCGCGGACGCAGATGCGGTCAATAATTGCGCAATGAATGATCACGAGAATTGCACTAAAATTGCGCAATTATTACGCAATTTGTGTTTACTGGGTATTTAATTTATTATAGATCGGGGCAATGCAAACGTTTTGAAAAGTACCAATGTTTAACAATTTATTGATATAATATAAAGAAGTATTTTCTTATATTATAAGGAAATACTTCTGAGATCTGAAGAATTGAATTTGGTGTAGTAAAAACACATAAAATATTTACTCTTTATATCTTTCAATCACTGTATACATAAATTAAAGCCTTAAATATATGTTCCGAAGAGTTAAGTCAATACCATAGCTTGGGTGAAGTTCGAGTATGCCAACTTTTCCTCCGCTTCGTGTACGGTGGCCATCGTTAGGGTTCGAACGATACTATCGATATTGAGTAAGTATCGATACTGAGGGTGTAAAAATGAGTACTTTAATACTCGATACCTTAATTGGTGATTTTACTCGATACTTTCCAAAGTACTCGTAGTATCGAATACTTTTTAAAAAGCACACTTTTTAAATTTTTTCTTCCATTGGCAACCCCATTTTCTTTGCTTATATAGATTACTATCATTCAATTTTGTCCATCACATAAAATAAACTGAAA
>NW_023458561.1:5812675-5814988 GCF_013731165.1 Rhagoletis pomonella | reverse complement strand
AAAACGGCCTCGAGCTCAATAAAAATTGTTGAATATAATTGTTATAAACCCAAAAAAAAACAAAAAAAAAAAACAAATAACTTAAGGACGAGCACTGCTAAAAAAGTTAAACATTCTAAAAATAGAATTATTAGCAAAAACCAACAATACCAAAAACCACATGATCAAGGGAATTGCAGCGGAATAGCTGCGCTTGACTGTGTTGGCATAACAAAAATGAAAATAGTGGACAAAAGCAAACGATAATTTACAAGGCGTACTTAGCACGATGCATAGGCAACTGGCTGAGCCAGAGGGATCGTCGGTTCGAATCCTACTGAAAGAAGTCTGATGACGAAATGTGGTGATTTCCGAAATAGCTATCACTTCTACAATTTTTATACCCGAGCGCACTTGTGCACAAGGGTATATTAATTTTGTTCACATAACGGTTGTTTGCAACAGCCAAACCGAATCGAGATAGATATACACAAATGTATACATAAATGATCAGGATGAAAAAAGAAATCGATTAAGCCATGTCTGTCTGTCCGTCCGTCCGTGTACTCGATAACTCGAGCAAAAATTGATATATCTCAACGAAATTTGGTGTGTAGGTTTTCCTTAATCCAAGGTAGGTTGGTATTGAAAATGGGCGAAATCGGACTGTAACCACGCCCACTTCCCATATAACGATAATTTCCAGAAATACGAAAACTGCGATATTTTAGTAACTACTGAAGATAATTCACTAAAAATTGACATTTACAATAATTTTTAGACGAAAAATACGAATATTATAAACTTTTGGAAAATGGGCGTAGCCACGCCCACTTATGGTTACATGTGTATATCTTGGTAACCGCTGCACCAATTTCTTCCAAACTTGACACAGTTGTTGGCCTTGGTACAGCATACAAAATCGCTGAAAATTTTTAAAATCGGACGATAACCACGCCCACATCCCATATAACGGTAATTTAGAGAAATACAAAATCTTCGATAAATCAGTAAATATTGAAGCTAATGTATTCAAAATTGATGCTTGCAACAATTCTTTGCCAAGAAATACGTTTATGGTAAAAGTTTGGAAAATGGGCGTGGCACCGCCCACTTATGATCACATATATGTAAATCGGTAACCGTTCTACCAATTTGTACCAAACTCGGTGTGGTTATTGTGCTTGCCACATAAAAGCAAAACGTTGAAAATTATTGAAATCGGACTAAAATTACGGCCGCTTTTCATATAACGGTAAATTTCAGAAATGCTTGAAACTGCAATATTTCGAAATTGAAGGACGCTAATTTACTCAAAATTGATACACCCCATCTAGCGGTAGGTTTCGGAAAGGTGAAAAAACATATATTTAATACTTGCGCCAGGTATTTAATGTTCGGCTCCGCCCGAACTTAGACTTTCTTACGTGTTTCAAATTATTGTTTCTTTTCTACAATAAATTTTCTTTAAAAAACGGCCTCGAGCTCAATAGAAATTGTTGAATATAATTGTTATAAGGCCAAAAAAATAACAAAAAAACAAATAACTTAAGGACGAGCACACCTAAAAAAGTTAAACATTCTAAAAATAGAATTATTAACAAAAACCAACAATACCAACAACCACATGATCAAGTGAATTGCAGCGGAATAGCTGCGCTTGATTGTGTTGGCTTAAAATCGATTTCAAAGTTCTACTTTCGCTGTAGAAATTTTAGGTCTACGTTATGTAGTTTGACTATTGTCAATTAAATCGAATGCTTCGTATTGCATGCGCTCCACGTTTTTCATTTTCAATTTCATAGATTGTTTATAATGACTTTTGCTAAAATTTCAAAATCAAAAGTTATCAAAACAAATTCTATGGGACTGAGAAATATAATTTTATACTTTTTAGTCCATTTATAAAAGCGTTGTATATTAAAAAGTTTTTTTTTTATATTATTTATTTCCACTATTTTCATTTTTGTTATGCCAACACAATCAAGCGCAGCTATTCCGCTGCAATTCACTTGATCATGTGGTTGTTGGTATTGTTGGTTTTTGCTAATAATTCTATTTTTAGAATGTTTAACTTTTTTAGGTGTGCTCGTCCTTAAGTTATTTGTTTTTATACCTTTCATGAGCATGAAATGGTATTATAACTTTGGTCCGATGTTTGTAAGTACCAGAACAAAAAGAGATAGACCCATGAAAATGTATACTTATATGATCAGAACGTCGAGCTGAGTTGATTTAGCCATGTCCGTCTGTCCGTCTGTCCGTCTGTCCGTCTGTCCGTCTGTCTGTCTGTTTGTATGCAATCTAGTCTCTCAGTTTTCGAGATATCCGGAT
>NW_023458561.1:5810097-5812575 GCF_013731165.1 Rhagoletis pomonella | reverse complement strand
GTGGGAATCTGCAGTGAAAAGCTTTAAAATCCATTTAAAGAAAACCGCTGCAACCTACAAGTTTACTTTCGAAGAATTCACGACGCTTCTGGTGCGAATTGAAGCAGTCCTCAACTCGAGGCCTCTATCCGCACTTTCTCAAGACCCAGCTGATATGACAGCACTTACTCCGGGTCACTTCCTTCGAGGTGCACCGCTGTTGGCCATTCCCGAGCCTAATGCGGAAAACCTCTCTCTACTAAACCGGTGGGAGAAAGTCAAAGCACTTCACCACCAATTTAGTCGCCGCTGGAAAGAAGATTACCTCAAAGATCTTCAGAAGAGATACAAGTGGAAAACCCCACAACGCGATCCTCAGCCAGGCGACATCGTCGTGATCAAAGAAGATTCACTCCCCCCCACCGAGTGGCGATTGGGACGAATCAAAACGTTCGCCATGGCCCTGATAACCACATACGTGACGTGGAAGTCCGTACACAAAATGGAGTTATCACGCGGCCACTTGTCAAACTGTGCTTCCTTCCAAAAGCACAATAGATAATTCTATACATATTTTCCCGTTTAAACATTGTACCCAAGTACTTCTCGTTTCTCTGCCTTTGCTTCTACTTCCAGATCGAAGACCTCATGGCACCACGGAAGGCGTGCCCCTGGCTCCAACGGCGGAGACAGACAACTGTCCACAATGCCGGCTCTGCCACCGGTACCACGCGCTCAGGACGTGCCCGGCCTTCAAGGCCATGAAGCCACCGCAGCGATTGGCAGTATCCCTTGCGCAAGGGTATTGTGTCAACTGCCTTGCGCTCACCCACACAACCGGCGAATGCGACTCACCAGGCAGCTGCAAGGTTTGTGGCTTAGTGCACCATACGCTGCTGCATGTGGCAGCTAACAGGCCCGTGCGCACAGGCCAACGAAACCAGCAGCCCAACCGGGCCAAATCGACAGCATGCAAGCCCATCAAGCGGAGGGCACCGAAGAAGAAAGGTGGGCAGAAGAAGGCGCAGAAGAACCCGCGCAACCAGGCGCCGCAACCGCCGCGCAAGAAGACCGCCCAACGGACGATCGCGCGCACTCCCCAAGGCCTACAAACGGCCAATTTCCAGGGCCGCACCAGCCACCGCGTCCTTGGCAACACGTTCCGCGCCCTGAAAGAGCTGCAGGAGACGCTCAGCAACGCATTCCTGCAGGGCGGGGACCATGTTTAAGCCGCCGCTTAAACTTAATTCAGCGGCCGTGCGCGCACCCTGTGGCCGCAGCGGTGTGAAGTCCGAAAAATGGTTAACGAGCGCGCACGGCCGCTTCCCATCATCGGGCCAAATGAGAGACCAGTCAGTTCAGCCAAAAACGTCGGACATCGCGCACGCGCCCTAGCATTTGATGATTCATACGAGAGTTAACTCTAAAGTTTTAATAAAAACGCTTTGTAAATTAACTTTAATTGTGGTGCACAAATAAACACAAAAGTATTTGAATTTCTTATCTGAAACAAAAACCTTTCCTTTAAGCGGAAACAAAGTGTTTAATGTGAACAAGGTGAGTGCGAAAGGCGACCACTGGAAATATTCAACTTATAACACAAATGGCTTTGCATGCCACCAAAAGCATTTTCAAGCATGTAATATTTCTCGCAAGGCATTTTTGCATACAAGAAACAAAGCGCAACAGCCAAGCACGATGTTGATTCGTTGCTCTCTAGCCAACGACTAAACCACCAAGAATGATAGAATACAAGATTGCGCCGATTGCAGCAGAATTCCTGAGAGTAATTTTAGCGTGACGTCATCGTAGAGTTGACAACTGAGAGCGGCGAGAATGAGGGCGACTAGTGATGTGCTGAATTGTCCCCAATACTCGGTACGCAAAACTTAAAAAAGATTTCGGTACCCTATACTTCCTTTTCGGTATCCGATACCGATTATTTACATTAAACCCTCGCCATTATATGCATTTCAGGTTTAGAAAAAACTTTCTTTACTAATTTATATGATATCGGCTTAAACACTTCAACTTATAGCCACAGAAAAATATTATTTTATCAGTTTTAACCTTAGTCGATCCAAGGTTCAAGAAAAATACTTTGACGGATGAAGAAGCCTTTCAGGGGAGAGATTCTGTAGCCAGTTAGCGACAAGTTTCGGATCGATATCGCACTTGTTGACTTACAAATATTTGATATCAAACGCCGACAAAACCGATACCGATTCGAAAATTGTCGTTAACTGGTTACAGAATCTGTCCCAGGCCTACAAAAATGATATCGTCCGATTCAGCTGGAACAAAAATGCTTCAAACAAGTAAGGGTTTCTCTGTATTATGGCATCGAACCGACATATATACATCTTTCATTTGAATCAGTAAAAAAGCTCTATTGGCTCTTACATTCGGGTTTTGTTAGGCGTTTTTTCCATATTTTTGGCCTATGTGCGCTTTTATTCGAAACCTAAATGTTTCGGTACCGAGTATCGAGAGTATTGG
>NW_023458561.1:5807261-5809997 GCF_013731165.1 Rhagoletis pomonella | reverse complement strand
TCTCATCTGTCGAATTAGGAACTGGTTTGGAACTATAGAAAAAGGGATGCAAAACGAACTAGATCTTATCTGTCGAATTTAGAACTGGTTCGGAACTAGCGCCAAAGGGATGCAACGGGGGACAATTGACACTTCCTAGGACATCGCAATGTTAAATTCGCCAGTCGCTAGCATGCAAAAGAGAATTAACGCGTACTAGTCATGGTTCCAAACGCACTAGAACCGAACCAGTTCCGCACTAGTTCGTTTCCTACAGGGAACCAGTGTTTCATTTAACTCTCCAACTGCAAGAGAAACAGTTACTTTTAGGAGACTTTAATTAATCGTTCTTAAATTTAAGTGACTTTGAAGGCTGAAATGACGACCTCCGAAATGACTGATATGTACGGTGACCATAAATTTATTTTGAAAATGCAGGACAATTTTTCAAAAAATTTACCTACATATAATTACGTAGTATAAAAATAACAAAAATATATTACATCTTACTAATACATTTGAATATCGCACCCTTTTTTTGATTTTATACCATACAAAGCATGCTTGACAAAATTTTTATATGGAAGAAAATGCGCAGCACCGTCAACAAAAAAAAAATGTCGCCCCTATGTTTATTATTTTTTTTTTTAATTTTCAAAATGGGATTTTTAAAATGGGATGTAGACGTAGAATATGCTATATTTTTATAAAAAGTTAATGAATATTAAACAAACCAAAAGAAAACTGTACCTACTAAGTATTAAAAGGATGGGCTATTCAAATAACGAAGAGTGTATATTTCTTAATTATTAATCCAATTTTAAACTTTAAACATAAGTCACATTTGCTTCATTGGTATTAAACTTTTAGTAATGAATATTTACAAAATTATTATAAGGCATATTACATATTACTTTACACGAACTACGAACCTTTGTAAAGCAAATTTTTTAGGCATAATTTGGGTCGTTGGACACGAAAAAAATACCCATGGTTTCAAATAAATGTGTTCGAGATTTGTTCGAAAAACTTATTTTTAGTACCTTTTCAGTTATTCCTCAATATCTCATGAAACGACCAACAAACGAAAAAAAAGAAAGGTATTGATGGGCTCTTTGCAAAAATATATATTTTTTGTGCTCATTGTGTTCCGTAACGTCTACATTTCTCATCAGATTTTAATTTACTGTAAAAAGAAAATGATTGAAATTTCAATTTTTCGATTTTGATCGCTTGTAACACTAATAATATCATCGAAATCGGCAAAGTGATATATTTTTGTAACGAACTGTAGGTCGCTTATGTTGATTGGATAAGTTTTTCATGAGATATTGACGAATAGGTTCGAAATGTACCGAAAACACGTTTTTCGAAAAAATTACGAAAACGCTTTTTTGAAAGGAAAATTGGCTTGGAAAATATTTTTTTTCTTAAGCGATTACCACCAAATTTGTAGAACAGTGTTATCGATATATTTGATGCTGGTCTTCAATTTCTCGTCATCCATTGTCCATAACCGTACAATATTTAGAACGCATTGACAAGTTGAACCTTCAAAACCAGCTTACCCTTATGTAGTTATCAATTAGTTATCGACACTGCTTTTATTTCGATTAGGAAAAGTTAATTTTAAAATATCGAAGAAAATGCGGGACAAAGGCAGGACACTTGGAAAAAATCAGTACATTTTGGGGGTTTTCTGTTTTGAAAAACTATGCAGGACAGACCTTTAAATAACAGTACGGTCCAGCAAACAACAGAACGGATGGTCACCATACTGATATGCTGCTCAGATTCATTGAAAGGAAAGAGACAGTATTGTTGGGTAGCGACATGATTTTCAGGGATATTTTTGGATCCCCGGTTTCGCCGAACTCTTTCCGCTGATCAGAAAGATATAGCCAATCACCATTTAAAGTCACTTGCACGTCAAATGATAGCATTGGAAAATCAGGTAAATGCTATTTGTTAAGATTTTCCCTTTAAATAAATACTAACCACTGATATTTACCTTAGAAAAGCATTGCACAAAATACGATGACGACTTATACGACTGCAGATGAATTCGAATTTCCAAGTACCTCACAAGCCAGCAGTTTGATTTTGAATGGATCTTCAAACCAAAGTTCTACGTTTTTACTGCGGGAGTCCCTAAAAGAGTTTGAGGTAGATTCTGCTTCTGAAACAAACGACGAAGTAGAGGAAATTTTGTGAGTTATTAGCGGCCTTCAGCGAAATTGACACCTATAAACCCCACGGTTAGATATTGACAGTGATCTCTTAGCTTACTGGGAATCAAAAAATACTGTTATCCGTACTTACGAAAACTTGCTAACGTAACGCATTCGGTTCCAGTTACGCAAGTTTCAGTAGAAAGGGCTTTTTCAGCTCTTAGGTTAGTGCTTAGCGATAAGATACTCAATCTAGCAGATACAATTTTAGAAGAAACCATGTTTGTTAAGTTAAATGAAAACTTTTAATAATAACACAACAAATGCTGTTTTTGGTGTCTACCGGACTTGCTCCATTGAGAGGATGGAGTTTTATTTAATTTAGACAGATATAATCATTGAACGTTGGGGTCTATATGTTGGGGTTTATTTTTATAAACGGTTGGATTGGTGAACACTTTTTATTTTGCCTTAGTAAACAAAAGATACGATTTACTTAAAATGATGAATAAGTAATCAAGTTATCTTTAACTTTAACTCTAACTCTAACTCTAACTCTAACTCTAACTCTAACTCTAACTCTAAC
>NW_023458561.1:5806859-5807251 GCF_013731165.1 Rhagoletis pomonella | reverse complement strand
CTAACTCTAACTCTAACTCTAACTCTAACTCTAACTCTAACTCTAACCTTTTTTGCCTTTTTAAGATATTTGCCTTTTTGCCTTTTCTAACTTTAAAAAAGTGATTATAGCATTTACAATTTTTGTTTAAAATTAAAAAATATACACATGCCCATGCGGCTTATAGAAGCGCAGGGACCTCTTGCCAAATTGGTGTTGGAAAAATTTAAATCCGTTTTCTCAGCTAAGGTAGGCTCACGGTTAAAAATTTCGGTTTTAATTTTAAACTTTTTGGACTACATACACTCAGAAAAAAGTCAGCCAAATATATTCCTCTCAACACATGATTGAGTAACTATAAACAAGTAATGTAACTATAACCAAATCATGTGTTGAGAAAAACATATTTAGTT
>NW_023458561.1:5805684-5806759 GCF_013731165.1 Rhagoletis pomonella | reverse complement strand
AATACATTTATTTTAGAAATGTTTATATTACAAGTAAAAATAGAAAAACTATGAACTAGATTTATTATATGAAAAGTTTGTACTTCGAATCTTTGACTATTTTATCCTTTCGAGTTTCTAACTCATAAAACTTTTATCTGTATAGTTGTAGTAACATTAAACCACAAGATGCATTTTGAAGTTTTCTGGCAGCATTTTCATTCGATTTTCGCGAAGAAAAGCCTTGAATGTACTAAATGTGCGCTCGACGTAAGTTGATACAAGTGGAGCCCAATTTAAATATGGAACGTTTGAAACGTTCATATTATCAGGAATAAGGGCGTTTTCCTCGCCCTTTACAATTTTATCCACACCCCTTATTGTCTCTAAGCCTACCTTAGCTGAGAAAACGGATTTAAATTTTTCCAACACCAATTTGGCAAGAGGTCCCTGCGCTTCTATAAGCCGCATGGGCATGTGTATATTTTTTAATTTTAAACAAAAATTGTAAATGCTATAATCACTTTTTTAAAGTTAGAAAAGGCAAAAAGGCAAATATCTTAAAAAAGGCAAAAAAGGCAACATCAAATGTGTATATATGGAATCAGGGAAAGCTAAATCGTGGACATTCTTAATCGAATATAATTTATCTCTTTAGCAGAAAAAAAGGCAATTTCCATAAAATCCGTTCCCTGCTCATTAGCTTTACTTCAATAAAGAGACATCATCAATCTGACACTCGAAGACACAACATGGTGTCAGGTTGCGAAATAACTATAGAAAATTAGTTAAGGTTTAATTTTGGTTAAAGGTTGTAATTTTGGTTAAAGTTAGGATTAAAGTTAAAGTTAAAGTTAAAGTTAAAGTTAAAGTTAAAGTTAAAGTTAAAGTTAAAGTTAAGTTAAAGTTAAGGTTAAAGTTAAAGTTAAAATTAGAGTTAGAGTTAGAGTTAGAGTTAGAGTTAGAATTAGAGTTAGAGTTAGAGTTAGAGTTAGAGTTAGAGTTAGAGTTAGAGTTAAAGTTAGAGTTAGAGTTAGAGTTAGGTTAGAGTTAGAGTTAGAGTTAGAGTTAGAGTTAGAGTTAGAGTTAGAGTTAG
>NW_023458561.1:5804509-5805584 GCF_013731165.1 Rhagoletis pomonella | reverse complement strand
AGTTAGAGTTAGAGTTAGAGTTAGAGTTAGAGTTAGAGTTAGAGTTAAAGTTCGGGAGTTAGAGTTTGAGATGGAGTTGTAGACTTTGAGTTAGTGCAAGGGCATAGTTTAAGTCAAAGTTAGAGTAAGCAAAAATATTTGGAATTAGAGATAGAGTTCGAGTGAAATTGTGTTGGACTTGGAGTTGGACGTAAAGCTAGCGTTCTAAAAGTAGATCTAAAATTAGAGTAGATGAGAGTTATGGTCAGAGTTTGCTAGTTTTTAATTATTGCCACCGCAAAATAAATAAGGGTAAATTTTTGAAAAGTGAAACACTAAGTTGTTATGTATATCTACTGATGACTTGAACAAAAATGCTATTTGTTGGGAACTAAATGAAACTTCTATGTATTCTCAAAAAAAAAATATATAATTGGTTGGCTACATAACTTATTCCAAACGCTTTGCAATTTTTTCCAACATGGCAGTCTTAATTTTTTCGACCCTTTATATTGTCATCTATTTTGCATGGTAGTTGTACAGCCTTTTTGCAATCTGCATTTTCCTCATTGTTTTTCATATTAGGTTTGTTGTTTTGCATTGCACGGTATTGCTGTTCCTGCCACTATCCACATTTCACGCTAATGGTACTTGTTTGAGATGACGAGCAGTATTCTGGTTTAATCACATTCTGCAGAATCATATACTGTTCTCTTTAAAGGAAATGAACAAAAATTAATTCGCCTCAAAGTTTCCATATAAAGCTAGATTCTTAAGAAAGATCTAGATTAAATTTAAATATAGAGCGTACTATTAACATAATAGCTGTCTACTAAGATATTATTTTTGCTCTACATAAAAATTAATGTGTTTTGGTGTGATTATGAAAACAATAGATACAAAAAAGAGAAAAAATTTGAAAAGATTTCGTGAAGCCGACTTCTCGCACATAACCTGATATCGAAATCAAAAACTATAAAAATATGCCATAAATTTTCTTTAAATATTTGAGCTCAGATGGGCTAATATTTGGTATCTGAAATAATTATGAGTAAATAGCCGTAAATACATGCTTTGCTTAAAAAGGGCGAAATAA
>NW_023458561.1:5803322-5804409 GCF_013731165.1 Rhagoletis pomonella | reverse complement strand
TTATTTCGCCCTTTTTAAGCAAAGCATGTATTTACGGCTATTTACTCTTAATTATTTCAGATACCAAATATTAGCCCATCTGAGCCCAAATATTTAAAGAAAATTTATGGCATATTTTTATAGTTTTTGAATTCGATATCAGGTTATGTGCGAGAAGTCGGCTTCACGAAATTTTTTCAAATTTTTTCTCTTTTTTGTATCTATTTTTTTCATAATCACACCAAAACACATTAATTTTTATGTAGAGCAAAAATAATATCTTAGTAGACAGCTATTATGTTAATAGTACGCTCTATATTTAAATTTAATCTAGATCTTTCTTAAGAATCTAGCTTTATATGGAATTTTTTTTTTCTAGAAACACTGCCACTTAGATTGAGGCGAATTAATTTTTGTTCATATCCTTTAAAGAGAACAGTATATGATTCTGCAGAATGTGATGAAACCAGAATACTGCTCGTCATCTCAAACAAGTACCATTAGGGTGAAATGTGGATAGTGGCAGGAACAGCAATACCGTGCAATGCAAAACAACAAACCTAATATGAAAAACAATGAAGAAAAGGCAGATCGCAAAGAGGCTGTAAAACTACCATGCAAAATAGATGACAATATAAAGGGTCGAAAAAATTAAGACTGCCATGTTGGAAAAAATTACGAAGCGTTTGGAATAAGTTATGTAGACAACCACTTATATATATTTTTTTTTGAGAATACATAGAAGTTTCATTTAGTTCCTAATAAAAAGCATTTAGGTTCAAGTCATCATTAACTATACATTACAAATTAGTGCTTCAATTTTCAAAAATTTATCCTTATTTATTGTGCAGTGGCAATAAATAAAAACTAGCAAACTCTAACCATAACTCTTATCTACTCTAATTTTAGCTCTACTTTTAGAACGCTAGCTTTGCGTACAACTCCAAGCCCAACACAATTTCACTCGAACTCTATCTCTAATTCCAAATATTTTTGCTTACTTATTTTGCACTAACTCAAAGTCTAGAACTCTATCTCAAACTCTAACTCCCTAACTCTACCTCTAACTCTAACTCTAACTCTAACTCTAACTCTAACTCTAACTCTA
>NW_023458561.1:5788329-5803222 GCF_013731165.1 Rhagoletis pomonella | reverse complement strand
AATCCGCGTCAAAGCGAGATTCTTCAACATCTCGCTCATCTGCGCCCATGCCCCGACGGAAGAGAAGGATGAGGCATCCAAGGATCTCTTCTATGAGCGCTTGGAGCGCACATACGAGCGCTGCCCCCGTCATGATATCAAAATAGTGCAAGATAGAGTCGGCTGGGGAGTCGCTGTATATCCTTCTGAATACACATTTTCTAGGGTGAAAAATCGATGTAGTGGAAACCGATGCCCCAGACCATATACCAACCCTCTCCGAGGACCTCTTAGAGAAGCTACTAGAGGAGGAAAAGAAAAAATTTGCTATCTTCAACTTCTCACCCTATAAATCACCGGGTATGGACGGAATACTACCAGTTATGCTTCAGAAAGCTCCTGAGATGGTCATTCCAGTCCTAGAAACAATTTTTAGAGGGTGCCTAATACTGAACCACGTTCCGTTAAGTTGGAGGAAGATTAAGGTCATTTTTATTCCTAAAGCGGGCAAACGGGGCCATGACAATGCTAAAGATTTTCGACCAATAAGCCAATGTCCTTCTTGTTCAAGACGTTTGAGATGCTGTTGGATCTCTATGTTAGGGACAAGACGTCCAATTTATCATGCTCTCAACATGCGTACTTGAAAGGCAAGTCAACGGAGACTGCCCTACATGAAGTGGTACGTACAATTGAGAGTTCGCTCTGCTATAAACAATTTACAATGGCATCCTTTATAGACATCGAGGGGGCCTTTAATAATGTCAGTGTAGATTCCATCCATGAGGCACTTATAGAGCAGGGATTGATCACTGTGTCCGTGCTTGGATAGTGTCTCTGCTAAGGTGCAGAGTAATACATGCCAAATTGGGGCACTAAAGCAGGGCCGTATATGCAGTGAGAGGCACCCCACAGGGAGGAGTGTTATCACCGTTACTATGGCTCATGGTCTTATAGAAATTACTGGTAAAGCTGGACTCTCAGAGAATCAAAGCGGTGGCTTACGCCGATGATGTAGCGATACTGGAATCGGGCCAGTTTCCTTAGGTCATAAGTGAAATTATGGAAAGGACTTTAAACATAGTAGATTCCGGGCCATAAGCTATTCTCTTAGCGTAAACCCGGAGAAAACTGACCTTATGCTTTTCACAAATAAAACAAAATTACCAAATTTTAATAAACCAAGGTTCCGAGGAACGGAACTGGATCTGTCAAAGAAGGTGAAATACCTTGGAGTCATTTTGGATCCCAAACTTAACTGGAAATAAAGGGTTGCAGAATTACATTTGTCTCTTCTACGCTTGAAAGCACTCTTTGCTTTGTACTCTACTCCCAAGTAGAATGCTTATATCTCTCCGCGCAAAGCCATTACTCTTCATCGCAAGTGCAAATGCTAGTGATACTTCTTCTGTTGAGCCAAATTGTGTACACTACTTGCCACGATCGCGCAATACAGGCACACGACGCTACGCCAACGAGTACAGAAAATATTACACGCTTGCTTGCAGTAATCGAAAGTGCTTGTGTATTCGAAATTCCTCGTCGTATTTGGTCGTTTGCGACTTGACTGGCAACGCATGCGCACAATTAATAAATTTGCATAATGGAGCTTGACAACGTAAATATTAATATTAAATACATATTTCGCTTCTATCATTTTAATGCATTAATGTTTGCAGTCATTTACCAACGATCCACCTGCTACAAACGTTAGTTTTAGTAGTAGTTTAAGTAATAGTGTCATAAGAGAAAAAATTATTAGCGGCGAGTTTCAAATTTCTAAGGGTACTGGGAAAAGTAAAGTAAAACGTGTTTCAATGTATTAAAGCACTGCAAAAAATCAACCTCAAACTTATTGAAGCACAAGTGCGTTATAAGATACTCAATGAATAGTAACAGCGAAAATGTACTATTTTCCGAAATCGACAAAACTTGTACTAAAAATGAATGTAAGCGGCTCATGGCAGAATTCACTGTATATGCATTACATACTGAGTCAGATTCCACGCCGTCATGTTCTACCGAAAATAGCTTATTGTTCAGAGATTTTGTTCAACCAAGACAAACGCTTAGTATTGAAAATAATATCTATAGAGAAATTCATAAGTACGAAAGCACTGATGTTGAATTTTATGACGATTTCGATATTGTGCACTGGTGGGACGGTCATAAAAATGATTTCCCAATTTTATATAAACTGATCTGTCGAATTTTAGCAACTCCGGCATCCTCAGCTCCTTTTGAAAGAGCATTTTCCGTCGCCCGAAATATTATCACTGAGAAACGTTACAGTATTAGTTGTAATGACAGCGCAATAAACAGGATAATGTTCCTACATTCAAGCATTGGTTAAAAGTATGTATATTAAAAAAATTTGAATTTACATTCTGTATATGTATGTTTCACGATTATAAACAACTCACATATTGACAAGTTTTGCCTATACATTTTTTTTAATTATTTTATTTCAATTACTTTTTATAAAAATATAGTTTATTCTTTAAGAAAAATCATATAAATCCAAACATGAGGCTTTGAGCTATATTAAGAAAAAATTAACACTTTTTCGTAAAAATATCGAGCTCTTTTATTGGTTTACTTAGAATGGTTTTAAGTATGCAGTTTTGTAGCCCATTCAATTTTAGTACAATGAAGTGCAAGTTTGCAAAGCAAGACTTACCGTTGATATTGGTATTTTTTTTTTTTTGTTGAAGCTGTTGGTCATTTTCTCCATATAAAAAGAATCGTGTTAACATACTTCGTATGGAAGAAATGACTGACACCGTCAATAAATTCCAAAATATCAACTGTATGTTCGTGCTACTTCAAACTTGCACTTTATTATTCTATTAAAATTGAATGGGCTAGTAAGCTGCATATCCAACCAAATCTAATGAAAAAGCTAGAAATTTTTATGAAAGTTTGTAGAATATTTAATATTGCAAAACGTTTAAATCTTGCATTGCAAAACTTTTCAATAAATGGTTGGCGTATACATACATAATTATTTTTTTTGAAAATCATTCTTTTGTTAATTTTATATTTTCTTTCCTTAAATATTTAATCTGGAATATTATACCCATTTTCGTTTAACAAATAAACTATACACATTTCTTTAACATTGGCTAGTTTTCAAAACTTTATTCATTACCTTATTGCAGCAAAGGCGTTCGCTGAAATAAATACATACATATGTATGTACATATGTATGTGCATATATATTGTATATTTTTAATCAAATAACGTAGTAGTAAGGGCAAGCATCAACAATATCTTTGATGTAAATACAAATGTATCTACATGTGTGCATAAGCACATAAATAGCATAACCCAAACACCAACAATCAACAGCTCTATGAAAATACTCACATACTCGCAAGCACAGTACACTGCTTGCGGATATTCTTCAGTCGAGGTAATTGTGTTTGCAAAGCCAGTACTTCTTTTCTTGCTATTGATCGGGTTTTTACTTACGCATACTCCAAGCCAGTGTTGCCAGAACTTTTTGGACGAACCGGCTAAATTGGCAAATAAAACCGGCTAAAAACGGCTAGTTACAAATTCGAGCCGGAAAAAATTTTGCCAGCAAGAATTTGCAATTAGGAAAAACATATGATTGTGGCACATGGTTGGATTTTTTGTCGACGATTTTAGAAAAATTTTAAAGTGAAAAATGTAAGTTAATACTTCTTTACTTAATTAATTTAGTTAATTCCAATGATTTGAGAGGTACCCGACAAAAGAAAAAACTGTATTCTTAATCGGAATGCAATCTCAACCAGAGTCGATATAGTAAACACGACAAAGAAATTGAAACGTATGTTGAAGAAAGTCGGACTGACAAGATATATAAACATAGATCCTGTTTTTTGCCCCTCTGAAAGAATATTAAAAATTCTATACAAATTTCTTTTGTTTCAAATGCAACCGTGGACACTAGCTGGCAGAAAAATTTGCAAATTTGCGTTCGTACAGAAAATTGCAAGTTTCTCTACATGAGAGAGAATTTGGGAGCATTTTTTCTTACTATCTGATATTTTGAGTGATAATTCTCGCTGGATTTTCGACGAACAAACCTATTGTCTTCCCTACAAGGCCTTTTCAGACTGACCGATTCTCAATACACTCAAATAGAAACCAATACACATAAAAAACGCTGTAAAAATTTCCCTTCAATTTTAAGGCAGTAAAACAACGACCTTAAGTAAACATCAAACGAAGCCATATGTTGACAAGGGATGCAAAATCACAGTTACACAAAAGAACTGGTCACATTTTTCAGAAATCCCTTCAATTCTGATGTAAAATATGATGCCAAAAGACTGCAGATCTCTCATTTAGATGACCGGTTATATGACCGGTAGATGTCTCGTAGGATTCCCAGAGAGTTTTGCTTTACATAGAAATTTGTGCTCTTTTATTTTCATTTTGACTCACTTCAGTGTTGGTTCCTTTAATTCAAGTTGGCATTCGGTTTTTGAAAAAATACATATGTGTGGTTTGGTTTGAAAAAATACATATGTGTACATAGTGCTTGAAAATATAAATTTTTCCCTTACCTTAAACCTTTGGGAGTGGGCAAAAATAATGTTTTGTAATTTAGGCAGAATTGAATATGCGCTATCTGGGAAGACAATATCTACATGTAATATTTATTCTGTTTGTTGGCACTATATCCAAACACAAACGCATCTTAAGTGTCTTAACAGTGAAACAATTTCTTATTTTCTAAGTTTGCGAATACAACTTCACACTTAAAATTAAGACATTTATAACAAACATTTTATGATGAAAATCCCTTCTTTGTTTAAAATAAAAATAAGCGAAATCTGCTCAATTTCATACAACCCTGCCTGACATGAAAATTTTCTCCACGATAAGGCTAGTAGCCATTTCTAACAGATCGCTTAGTCAAAAATGGAAACATATATACATATTTGAAATTTAAGAAAACAAGGCAAATCGCTAAATCAGCTAAAAACGGCTAATTTTTTTCTGCAAAACGGCTAACAAATCGGCTGCCGGCTAAATCGAAATTTCTCCGGCTGTTTGCTATCGCAACCGGCTAAATCTAGCCGGAAAACGGCTAAAATGGCAACACTGCTCCAAGCGGTTTGTGTTTGCCCTCACTCAACAAGAGAATGGAGAGATAAAGAGAGTAAATAATTGCGCTGCTAACAAATGTCTTGTTGGGCAACTCATATGTATCCGTGCAGTGTTTTAACTGGAAACCAAACATTGAGGAGCATGCTAGGAAGGCCACGATGGCTCTCTATGCAGCCAAGAGAATGTTGGGCAACAGATGCGGTTTGAAACCAAGAATTGTGCACTGGATGTACACAGCTATAGTCCGACCCATAATCTCTTATGGGGCACTGGTATGGTGGCCAGCCCTTACTAAGGATTACGTAGTTTAAAAGCTAGGCGGAATTCAAAGGTCAGCAGCCGCTAGCGTAACAGGCGCAATCAGATCCTGTCCGAAGGACATTATATATATATATATAATAGATATCTTAATCGCGAATTCAGCTGCTAACAGCGCCATCAGACTGCGTGCCCTGGAGCTCTGGAAGGAAAGACCGTTCGGGCACGGTTCCATCCTAGACGCAATACCGTCTGAAATTAAAGCGCTGCCCACTGACAATATCCTGTCGAAGACCTGGGTTTACCATAAACCCCGCACGAAATTCCCAAGCCGCAGTGAATGGAATCAGCAAGATTTCGGGTATATGCAGGGCATAACTGTCTTTACGGATGGGTCGAGGATGGAATGCGGGGTTGGTGCTGGGGTCTTCATTGAGCAATATAACCTAAACATCCTCTCGGATAGCCAAGCGGCTATTCAGGCACTTTCTTCTAACTATGTTAGATCTCAGCTAGTGGATGAATGTAGGAGAGAGCTGGCCTATATTTCTGATCAATACGTAATTACCCTAATATGGGTCGCGGGACATAGGGGCATCTACGGAAACGAGGCAGCGGACGAACTAGAAAGGAGCGGCTCCGCACTGGATGTGTCCCACGCGGTGGACATGGGCGCCTCGCTCAGGGAGATTAAGACAAAAATTACCGAAATTTATCATTCGAAGGCCAGGCAGAGGTGGAACTGCACAGGATCCTACAGAATTGCCCGGCAGTTCTGGGTGTCCTACGACCCATTCAAAACCAAAGCTCTCTTAGGAATGAGCAAAACAAATGCCTACAAACTTACTGCAGTGTGTACATGGCACTGGCCCGTTGGGGTACATTCCGAAAGGATAGGACTGCCCTTCAATAGGTTCTGTCGCAGCTGCGATGACCCGGGCTCAAAAGAGACAGTCGAGCACTTGCTCTGCGAGTGTCCAGCCCTCGCAAGGATGAGGCTAAAGACACTCGGCAAACCATTCCTGCAGAATATTTCAGAGTGCAGCTGCCTCTCTCTGTATGACGTACTGAAATTTATTAAAGCCGCCAAATGGCTGTAGGTTGCACGAGTTGTGGAATCGAAATGGCAAACTGGCTAATTGCTTGTCACCTGAGTGACAATCCACTTAAACCAACAACCAACTTGTGTGTAAAAAATAGAAAATTCTTAGAATTCTAAATGATATTAACATTTTTGAAAAATTCCAAGATTGTTCCACTTTTCTGATCTTTTCAAAATTTTGTATTGATATAACAAAGTTCGAGAATTTTAAATTTTTTTAAAACTTTGAAAACATCAACGTCCAAAAATTTGTTTAATCTTCAAGAATTACGAAAAATTTTTAAATTTTCAAAAACGATGAAATATGAAAATGTTTTCAACATTCGAAAACTTTTAATTTCGTTTGATCAATCTTGAATATTCGACACTTTTACTTAGAAAAAATTTGTTAGAATTCCTACAATTCTCAAAATTTTTGAAAAATAAAAAATTTCTAGAAATCTAGTATTCATCATTATATTGAATTATTGGGATTTACTAAAATTTCTCAAATTCACAAAGTTTTGAAAGTTTAGAAAATTTAAATTAAAATTAAAAATTAAAAACTAACAAAACTCTAAAAGTTTAAACTGCGGTGATTTTTAAATTTATGTACACGATATATGCTGAAAAATTAAACCCCCCCAAGAATTGCTGCTGGGACCGCCCAAAAATACAAGATCACGCCTTCTTCTTAGTAGCCCGTTATAATCGCATTTAGGAAAAAAGTTGGGCGTCTTTGACATTAGCCGTTTGTTTACATTTACTCGTTGTTTACAATTTGGTTGTGGCTTTTTACTGCAATTTTCTTAATTTTCGCTTGTGACAACATGTGCACACATAAGGTAAAGAATAATTTAACACAACGACATGATTTATAGAAGAATTTGCATAATAAAAATGATTATTCACGCGTTCAACAATTACGCGGTTTTTTTTTTTGTTCTCTTCGTTGTTTACTTCTTACAACAAAGATGGCGTCGAGATTTCAACAGCTAGAAAATAACTTTTTTCTTTCTTTCGGGAAGGCGTGATCTTGTGTCTTTCGTTCATGGGCTAGCTCTCTACTACAGTCTTCCACTAGTTGAGATCTAACATAGGTATCCTGCAGGGAAAGCTACTAGTTGTGAACTAGAATTCTACCGGTTGGCGTTTCAGCCCAACTAGTTCACGTTCTATCCTTTTTCAATGTTAGCGAATGGTATATTAAACATTGCGATGTCCTACGAGATGTCAATTGTCAGGTTATGCATCAGTATCTACTAGTATAAATACTAGTAGCATCATACCAGTTTATGAGATAGTCTGCCAATTCATGCCCCGGGAAAAGCATAAGTGTGCCTTTTTGCTCGCGACACTCCGGCAGTCACAATGGCCGACAGAGCAAACCATTCGCGTGGTAAGTCTGGGACCTCAGGTTCAAATCCTGGCGCAGGGAAAGTTTTTTTATTTTCTATTTTTTATTTTATTTTTATTTTTTATAAATTTTTTTTTTTGTTTAGGCTGTTTATTGTAATTTTTAAATTTAATAAAAAAATATTTTTGTTTAATTTCTTTGTTTTTATAGCACAAGCATTTCTTCCTAAATGTTTTTTTGCAATGCAACTAGATTTACAAATTTGTTATTTTTTTATAAATTGAATAAATTATTTTTACTCACATTTCATTTAACTTTAAAAATCTTAAACACCTCCAAGCGGCCTCGAACCTGCGATTTCAGAACCAGAACCAGTAGTCTTCGCGTGACGCCACAGCCGACATTTGTAAGAAAAGCAATTAATTGCGTTTTATTTTTGGCTTTGACAATTCAAAGGCAGATGTCGCTGATCGCCTAAGTTCTTCGAAATTGTCGAACTGGTAGGCACATACTAGTTAATGAACTAGTATTTTTTCTAACTGGTTTGGCTTTTCACTGCAGGGTGGTGGCTATGTGAGAAGATATTCAGATGAAAATTTAAGAAAAAATTATAGGGATTTTTTTGGCAAGAGATTTCGCACTAAATTTAAATTGTTATAAATCAAAAACAGCAAAAAATATGAAAAATCCCGCATGCATTTATTGTAAAATATACTAAATTATGAGCAATAAATATGCAAAAACAGATACTTACTGCAAAATATGCACTAACGATTGAATGCCGTTTTAAAGGAAATTTCATGATTCGTAAAGTTAACTTAACCATTTCGATTTTTGCATGCCCAATAAAAACATGCATTTGCATGAGATTTTAAGCCCTAATAATTACCGTTGTGCTATAAAAGAGCTTTAAGATTATTTTTTTAATTTTTCATTTGAATGCATTCTCTTATCGATCTCTCTTTCTTTTTTCAATATTTCGAATTTCTGATGTTGTGGAATGTACTCTGAATGCACGATTGAGAGAAATAGAATAGAGAAATTCTATCATTCTTGGAAGCATTACATATGTATATGCTCAAAGCGCTCAGAGCTTTCCATATATTTTATATGGGAAAAAAGAGTATATTTTTTCGGTATAGAACAATCCTAGGGGATGAGAGCATAAAAATTCCGAATTTACTTTTTCCACATGCATTTTTGGTGGAAATTGCCTGCACTTCGAATGTTCCAGAGATAGGATAGTAATACGGCTTTCCCACGGCACCCCAATTACGTAGTTCACTCTCTCATTCGTAATTCGCACTCCAATTACCCTTCGAATTACGTAATTCGCCATACAAAATTTTTTGAGCGAATTACCTCAATTGTTGGTGGAAATTTATCGAAACTAGCTCACAAATCAAAACTTGCACTTTTTCTGAGTACGAAAAGTAAAGTAAAGTAATTTAATACGGAAACTTATACATTTTTAGGAAGAACCTACATTTTACATCAATTTTACAGCAAAGAAAACAAAAACAAAACACAGAGATAGAGAACTGTCAGATCGAATTAAAAATGCGCTCGTGGGATTGGGGTAATTCGCGATCGTAATTGGGGGACCGAACAAGTAATTCAGGATGCCGTGGGAAAATGTTTTAATAGAATTAACTATTTAAAGTAACTATCGATAGTTTGTTAAACCATCAATAGTGTTGAAAAATTAAACCATCGATGGTTTTGCACCTCTGGAGATAAATTAGTCACCGACTCATTTCTAATGGGTACTATTAATGATTTAATGATATGTACGCACTTGGTCGATTAAACCTTACGTACGGCGTTGGCACAGAGAGAGAGTATTGGATTGACAAAACTCTGAACACCGGTTCGAATCGGGGCTGGCGCGAATTTTTATTTCTAAATTTTAAAAGTGACTAGACGCTTTTTTTACCCGTTCGGGTAAAAAGGAGAACAATTAGTCTCTTCATAGGCCATGCTCGAACAAAAGCGAACAGTTCAATCCATATAACGAGATCAAAAGTGGTATTATTCGCATGTTTCTTTGCGATTGCTCCCGGAGTCATCCCGGATTTGTCGCATTTTTTGCAGGGAATTTAATGTAGACACATCATAAATAAATGTATACATAAAAATGCGATATATGTGTAGATAACTCGCAATTACATCGGAAATTAAACAAAAGTATACGTACATACATGTAATAAAAACAAATAAATACTTAAAAAAAATGATTTACCCCAAATGGGACTCGAACCCACAATCTTCGGCTTAGGAGGCCGACGCCTTATCCATTAGGCCACTGGGGCGACGCCATTCACAGGCATTAAGCTTAGCTTTAAGCAAACTAATGCAAATTAGTTTTCCTTTTTTGCCAAATATATGTAGAAAAATATGTATCTAAAGCAGCGACTTCCATTATCAATTTATCCGACAGATGTCGCCAATGAAATTATGTTGTGTATAGTGAAACTTTGCTAATGACAAATATTGCTAATGAAATATAAAAGCCAGTTGAAAGTTCAGGGCAGGAACTAGCAAGAAAAATCAAAAGATGTCGCACACACAAGGAAAAAAGCGTTAGATGTCAACAGAGAAGTTTAATCAGAGAATGTTAATTTAATCAGAGAATGTTAATTTAATCAGAGAATGTTAATTTAATGAGAAGGCGCAAATGTTAAGTAACATTTTTTCAAGTACTAATTACAGAGAATGTTAATTTAATCAGAGTATGTCAACGAAAAAGAAAAAATATTTGAATTCATATTTGCATTTTGACGGGTACATGTAGCTTGGAAGATGCGTTTCATTCAAGATGTGCTGTAGCATAGTTGGTAGAGGCGAAGCGATGATGGTGCGTTGCCGATGCGGTATGGGTATGGGTTCGAGTCCGGCTGGATGCGGGGTTTTTTATATATTTATAAAATGAAATAAAATAACCCTGCAGGGAGTGACGTTAGCGCTTATACCTAACTTTAGTCTGTTTACGCGAACACTAGTGCTCACCATTAACTGTGTATTTTGTTCGAAAAAAGCTAACTACTTTTGTGGGGCGATGGCCGCAGAAAAGTCAGACCTGGATACCTCTGTATTACATGTCAACTAACTTGTAACTAACTACTTTTGGACATAAAATATCAATAAGAAAAACAAAATGTTTTTTGTTTTTTTACTTTTTTATTTACTTTATTTTATTACATTTCATATTTGTTTACATATTCTGCTCTGGGTGGCCCCATATTCGAACACCGTCAGACATAACTTCAAAATGATAGTATAAAATTTCGATCTTCCTTTTATTTGTCCTGAATATGAAAAAGAATCTGCGAAGTTCAGAAAAAAAGTGTATTGAAAGTAATTTTTGTATGAGGATATTTAATAGAAACTTGTAAAGAAAACCAAACCCGATTGCGTCTGCATGACTCCTGCACGACTTTACAATTCACTTTAAGTTGGTTGTGTCATAGCTAATTAAAAGTGAGGTATTAATCGAAATCTCGCCAAAAAGCTAACTATAAGTTGGTTAGTTTTAACAATTGATAATTTTTCACTGCAGGGTAATAATTTGTGATCAAAATTGATTTTTTGGCTTTTCTGCGGATTGTGAAAAAGTTGAAGAAGAGGAAGAATTCTTGACAAAGTGGGGGAAACGAAAGTGAAGGGATTCTGCGCACTTGTCGGCATAGTTGCCCGTTTTCTGTAACGCGCAGAAAAAATATTTTGTTTAGACAACTGAAGTGAACAAAGGGAAGGGGGATTTTGTACACTGTTGCGACTTTTCCGATAGGCGCGGCGGTTGAAAAAATTTGAGATTTTTAGATTTTGTCAACGCCGCGACGAAAATCAACTTGTGGACGGCTCATGTTTGTAGCGGGGCAAGTGTGCGAGGTACGCGCGAGTTTATGAATGGAAGTTTTTGCTTTTAGGAATGAATTTCTAGCTCGATAGAAGCGGGAGTTCGGGGAAAAGTAAACGTGGCGTTGTATCATTTGTATGTATGTGCAGAAGTATTTCGTTTTGATGTTTGTAGTTTTTTGTTTAGTGATTAGAAGTGATTATGTAATTATTTATGATTATGTGCATTTGCATACATACGCACGCATGCGCGTTGTTAATATGTACATACGTATGTAGGTACTTATGCATGGGCGTATGTATGTATACATTTTTAATTTTCAATCATATGTATTTTAATTTTGAATTTTATTTGTTCATATTTACTTGTCGAAATATCTGCCACTTATAATTTTTTTCTTCTATTTTTAAATAAAAAAATATATATCAGCAATTATTCAGCTTTATAATCAATCAGTTTTCTGATTAATAAAATAAATTACATTTTTTAAGATCATTTGATTTCACTGACAAAAAAATCAAAACACACGAAAGATATAGTAAAAAGCGTTTTCAATTTTATACTCTGACGTCAGGATTTTTTTTCAAAGGGCTTTGAAATTTTAAAGATATGATTAATTGAAAAAATTATTTTAAAAAATCAGCGCTATGTAGAATAACAATATGGGTATAAAAATTTTTTGGTTTATTTACTAGGATGAATAGGTACTGAAAATGCGCTTTAATTGCGTTTTGGAGCAGATATATTCTACGGAAACTCTGCGAATTTCTTTCACCTTTCTGTGTGAACTGGATGTCTTATAATAAAACAAAGAACCACGAATAGAAACAAAGCCAAAACAACAACAAAAATTATTACTTTATTATAAAAAAAACGAAATTCCTTTGTCACGGGTGTACAACGTTTGTCACAGGTGGGACACGTACGAATTTTTATATGAAAAGGAGCTTTTAGTGTGGTCCATATATAGCATAGATTAAGCACTCGCCTAATTTAATATTTTAGACAATTTTACAAAAAGCAGATGAGTTCTACTATATATTTTATTGCCAAACACTTGAATTATGAATCGCAAATTATTTGACAGTGCCTTCCATTAGAGCTGGAAAACTATCGATGGTCGTGGCCTAAACTATCGAAAATGCCGACACTATCGATAGTAATGTCTCGAAATTTTTTAATGCTTGTGTAATTTTAAGTTTTGTGTATACTTTCAATGTAAAATGTTGTTTTATGTATTTTTTTTAATAAAATTTTAACATTTTGTCAAGTTCCAAAAGTCAATTTATTTCGCCTAAATTTCTACATACATAATATGTACATATTTTTATTTGGTACCTTTTACTTTGTTGCAAAAAAAAAATCTAATTACAAATGTAGGTATAAATGTTTTCATTGAATGATGGATCTGCATATGCAAACATACTTATACACGCATTTGTGTACATATCCCTAGCTTAGATTGAAAAGTTGCTAAGTCCACTTTTTATGACAACTCATATATTGATAGGCTAGAGAAGTTAAAAATGTATTGTGCCGAAAAGGATAAAGGTATTTGGTACTATTTATTCTCGTTTAAATTCAATGAAAGGAAAATTTTCTAAGTCTAAAAGAAGCGCCGAAAAATCCGATAAGGCCAAAATACATAGCATGAAATCTTTGAATAAAGTTCGAATCCCTATATGGAGTTTTGCTTTCCTTTAAACAGCCAATATGTTGTATTCAACGTTTTGCGAAATGCTTGAAGAATTTTTGTTTCCTCTCCTCTAACATTTTTAAAATAGGACTTATCAACTTTTCACTCTAAGCTAGCGATATATGTTTTAATAAACAACAAAAAAAAATTTAATAAATAAAAAAATACCACCCTTTTCACTAGTTTTTGAATTAGCGCAAAAAATTGGCAAAAAGCAAGCTACATTTTTGCAGCACACACCACAGAACTCATAAGCTAACGGCGTAAATTTGCATATATGTACATAGTTCTGGAGTCAAATGCAAATCTATTTCCCAGGCCTGCGCATATGGATACTTGTAGTACATGCAGATGCGATCAACTAATTAGCAACGAAATTCAAAATGATATTGTTCGCAAATTATGTTTATTTATTTATTTTTAATAATTTCCTTTAAAACATAATTCAATCTATAACAGAAACCACAATAATAAAAGTTTAAAAGCTTGCACAAATTGCAAAATAATAAATCAAACTTCAAAAAATTGTTATAAAAATCTCAAAATTTTTAATTAGAATATTTAGAAAATTTTCGGGTATGCAGTATTGTAGTCCATTCAATTATAGTATATGAAAGTCCAAGCTTCTAGTCGTTAAAAATTACCGTTCATTTCTTAGAATTTTTTTTTTGTGGAGGGTGTTCGCATTTTCTTCCATATAACACATGAACCAATTTTTTTTTGTATGAAAAATAAACAGCAACACCCCAACAAAAAAATCTAAAAAATCAACGGTAATTTTTAACAACTTGAAACTTGCACTTTCTTATAATATAATTGAATGGACTACAGTACTGCATACCCGAAAATATATTAAATATTCAAATAAAAAATTTGGATGACCATTTCTTGAAGGTTGATTAATTTTTTTGCAATTTGTGCAAGCTTTTAAACTTTTATTATTGTGGTTTCTGTTCCAGATTGAATTATATTTTAAATGAATACCTATCATTAAAAATAAATAAACATAATTTGTTGATGGCAGCTGAATGTATGTATGTATGTACTTACATATGTAAATATGTACCCCATACACATACTCCAAAATCATTTATTGATAACGTTCTTGCACCTGCACATAATATTACATATATGTAAGTACATACTAACTTTCTTCTTATTTGGGGCTGACAAACTTTAACTTAAGAGTCGACTTTATTTCGTCTACTAATATGCCCCAATAGGTTTGGAGTCAAATGAAAATGCATTTCCCACGCATACATATATGTATCTATATGTACTACATGCTCCATTAATTGACAACGTTTTTGCATGCATATATAAGTACATCCATACACACGTGCATATTGCTGTCTAACTACCACGCACATATATACAAATGTACATATATGTACAACTCACGGCAGCATACATACACACATACATAATTACGCGCATATTCAAATACAACAATAACTATTTCATTCATAAACGCATGCGCATATTTCTCAAGGCCAAGTAAATTCATTCATAAAAACAACCACAGCACATCTCCCCGCAAATTCATCACCAACAAGC
>NW_023458561.1:5783175-5788229 GCF_013731165.1 Rhagoletis pomonella | reverse complement strand
TGCTGCATTGATGGTACAGCACTGGTGCTGCATTAATACAATAGCTGTAAAAATCTTATATTTTTCCTCGCATAAAAATGAACCTTTTATAACGTACAAATTAAATTTCAATTTTAATTCTTTAATATTTTTGAAGAAAAATAAGTAAATAAACTACACAAATTCAATTCAATGCAAAAAAAAACAAATACAAAGATTAAAAAGAAAAAAGTCCCATAAGAAAATTTCGTTTTTAGTCACAAAAAAATTATTGTGGCAAAATTTTTGCCCTCTATTTTCATTTTTCAGTTAGCGATCGGAAATATGATAATTTTTAATGAAAAAAACATATTTTTCGTTTTCATTAAAAGTTCTCATACTTCCAAGCCATAACTGGATAATCAAGTTTCGCCACAATTATATTCATTACAACGTTGCCACAATATTTTTAATTAAAAAACCCGCTTTAATCCTAATAAACAAATTTAATATATTTGTTATTAGGCAACAAATAACAAGATAATAGGTAAAGTCACTTAATTTTGTATGGGAATCCGGTTTATTTACGGAGTTTACGCGGTTATGCGGCATTTACACGTTTAGATGAATACCCGTAATATATAATTTACAATATAGAGCCTTAAAGTTATTACTTACCATCTCTCCTTTAGGATAATTCTCTAGATTTGCTTCCACATTCTTTATTTCCTCAATCGATCCGAACGGAATAATTTTAAAGTCAACTGAATCCGGAAAACACTGTGCTGCAATTCTCTTTATCAACAGGTCTTGTTTCATCGCTTGTTGGTAAAAAATTAAGTTTTGTGCCATCAGTTCCTTATGTCTCGCCTCACTCTTTTCCCCTTCTTCATCCATCTTTCGTTTCAAAGTAGCAACTGAAAAGTATCCGTATTTAGTAATTTTTATACGTGCATATGTATGTACAATAAAAAAGTACCTTCTGTTAATAAATTTGCTGCTGTTGGGTTCGGTGCTCCGCTAATGCCGGAATTATATTGCGACCGATTCCGAAAAGGAGTAAGAAGAAAATTTTCGTCATTATATTCTTGCATTGGTGTTGTTACCTTGTACGGTGATGTTGGTGAAAATAGTTGATGTTGTGACATCTTTGCCTATATTAAAATTACATAAATATAACGCGTGTCAACATTGAAAGCGCACCTTATATTGACAAGTTTTAACAATTATTTTTTTTTGTTATTTAATTGTAGTAATTTTTTTATACAAATATATGTACATACTTTAATCCTTAGCAAAACCCGTATTGCCCAAAAACAACGGTAAGTCTTAACTTCTTTAAACTTGCCCTTCATCATACTAAAATCGAATGGGCTAAAAAACTGCATACGTACTGAAAATCTTTATAAGAAATCGATTTTTTTTTTTGTTAAAGAATAAACTATATTTTGGATAAAGAATTACTAAAAAAAATTATTGTTAAAAGTTTTCAGGGTTGAGCTTATAATTTTGACACGATGTGTTTGTTATTTAAAAAAAATATATTTATTTTACGAAAAACCTTAAAATACCTTTAAATATGGCAATGGTGTAGTATGGGAACGAGAACAAATTTTTCGTGGTACGGAAGGCATACAATTTTGCAATGGATATCTGATATCTTAAAATTTTCTTCCACACCCAATAAGTCATCCACAAGGCTAATACCAAGTTCTTTGTACGACTCAAAAGGACACTAAAAAAAATTTGAAACATTCAAAAACTTAGACCCAATAATGAATTCTCCGTCAATAGTTTTTAAAAATCCTTTCACTTTAATTGGTTCAAGGGATTTCAAGTAGCAAATATTATCAGGAGTTCTATCGCTTAGATGAAATATATCGCAGCTGTAAGTAGGATAAATTGATGAAGATGTTGTAGCAGATCGTTGCTTTTTCAAAATTTGAATTTATGTTTTGCATTGCCGTACTAAATGTTGTTTTTTTGTTCTACTTCTGTCTAATATTTTATTGTTAATTTGCGTGAGGATTTTAGATGGGCGTCGAATATCTTTTTTTTAATTTCTGTAAATGATTCTCGAATTTGTAGGCTGAGAAATTGTTGACGTCCCTAAAAGCTTCAACACAATCTGTCAAATGCAATAAATTATGCACATTATAGGTGAGCCTATCCTCACCGTATATATCAGAATAGTCGCTAACACAACATTGCAACATTTTTTGAACGGTGTCTAAATTCCTTGTGCGGTTTGCCGGGCACGAAATCATCCTATAGGAACAATGTAGCAGTAAGAAGTGGTAGTACAAATCTATATCCAACAATTCTTTGAATAGCACGACACCTGTGTATATCAGAATTTGTCGAAACTCTGTTGCTTTCCATCTTAACAATTCATTGAAAGACCTTGGTTTCCTACAGAATTCCACAGGAATATATTTCCTCATTCTTATAAAACGATTATCTATGGCCAGCTTTTCTTCTGCAGATAATTTTCTTTTGGAATGTTTATCTTCCCAAATTAACGTCATAATTTTTGTACACACCCCAAGGTCTATTAGGTGCATGACATCAAGTGGGAATTGCGAAACCATTCCCACATTTATTTGTTCCAAAATATGACTACCCTTATTTCAGAAGCTAGCCTGGTGATAAAACGGATTAGCCCTATTACAGTAGTCAAGATCGGTTCTTTTTCCAACTATGCTACTGCTGTACACCAGTCTCCTGTTCATTCTCCTGCCTTTCTGCACTCACTTCGAACAACCATCATAATGAATGCCGGTAAGAAAAGCTCGTGCGGGAGTATCGACGGTAAACAATCTTATCTTCAAATCAATCCTACGCTCGCTTAAAATAAGCCCCGTACTTTGAATATTTAGCATTTCTTCCACAAAAGGTTTTAAATACTTATTCACATCTTCTGGCTTTTTATTACCGGCATAAACACCTATTAAAAAGGGTTGAATGCTAGGTTCTTCTGACACTGCGCCTAAAATTGGTCATAAATTCATAGACGAACTTTTAAAAAGGGGCAAACCATCAATACCAACATCAATATGCATTGTGGTCAAGTTTTCTACATTGACTCAAGAAGCTCAATTGCCTTCGCAATGCCAAAATGAAGATATTGACCTGGAGGTAAATCAACGATTTCAACAGTTTGCTTTTTTCTGTTTACTAAAGATGCATACGACAAAATTTTCAAGAGATATTCACACGAATGACAGGATATGTTACACCCAATTGCCCATTTGAACAATTTTTCTTTAATTGACATATTTACTGCCTCACTATGCATATCACTGACACTAGGAACGTTTTCTGCGTCAATATCAGAATACTCAATTTCAACTGCATTTTGTGGCAATTCTTTAATGTTCTGTTGTTCTTTATTTTTCGCAATATGTTTTGACAACAAGCGGCGAAAATATTGCTTGCTCACTCCAGTTATTTTTTTATTACTCATTTTAACTTTTAACTTACTTTTCAAGTATAAATTATATTATATCACACAACACGATCGTCCACTAAAAATTTTGCGCAATACTGAAAATATTGTCGCGCAACACGTCCGTTTACACAAATCTTTGCACAAGAATGACAAAAATTGTGTGATGCTGTATCGTAGTCAAATTTATCAGGAAATGTACTTAAACAACAAGAACGTATGTTCGCTGACTTAAAATATTACAAAAATTGTACGATGCTGTATAGTAGTCAAATTTAGCAGGAAATATACTTACTTCAACAACAACTCGCTTGCAGTTCGTCAGAATTTGACTTAATTTTTGGAAATTCATGGCCCTTCATGAATATTTCACACTTTCTTACTCATACAGCATGCTTACTTCACGGATGCATACAACCAATTTCTACTGGGTAGCTTCCCAATGTGTAAATGTGTATAAAGTTAGCGAAACAACATCAAGCAAAAAATTTCGCATATACCCATGAATTTGCCGTTTTTTGCCGTTAATTATTTGAGGAAAAAATAATTTTGTCGCTCTGGTATTTTTTTAGATATAAGGTGTTTTGCTAACTTTATATAAAGTTAGCGAAGCACCCCTCCAAACTCAAAGACAAACGACTAGGCTTTATGTCAAAATTTGCCGTTCTAAGATGAGCTAGTTTACTTTTGAAAAAAAAAGATTTTTTAAATAAAAATAAAAAATTTTCGCATTTTTTTTTCAATGTTCAATAATTTCACTGTGAGACAAATGGTAGGGGTCAGTGATCGGGAAGTGTTCAAACTACCGGGGAAAGTTATATGGTAAAAAAGAAGTTATACGTGTCCCGGCGTTTCGCTGGGTCACGTCTAGGAATCGAGATATATATATAACTATCATATAGGTGAAATTGTCACCTTTGGTGGTCTTTTTTTGACATAACTCGAGAACCACTGTCCGATTTTGCTTAAACAAATTTAAAAAAATTAAAAATTACAATTCCTTTAATCTGTTCATATAACGTTTTTCTATATAATCAACAGTTTTAAAAAAATTTAATATTTTAGGCAAAAAATATATTTTTTCTTCATACATTTATTTTTACCGGCAAAAATTTTGATTATATAGAAAAACGTTATATGAACAGATTAAAGGAATTGTAATTTTTAATATTTTTAAACTTGTTTGAGCAAACGGGGCTAGTGGTTCTCCAGTTATGTCAAAAAAAGACCACCAAAGGTCACAATTTCCCCTATATGATAGTTATATATATACCTCGATTCCTAGACGTGACCCAGCGAAACGCCGGGACACGTATAACTTGGTTTTGACCGATATAACATTTCCCGTTGGTTTCATCCCATCCTGATTTTGATTGTCGCATAGTGTTTTTAGAAGAAAAGGATAATAATATAATAGAAAAGCAAACCCGGTTTCTTTATGTACCACTTTGAAATTTAAACAAACAAGAATCACCACGGTTAAAATTCAAAAAATTAAGAAGCTTTCTTATCACAATTAAACGACAAAATCAAAAACAGTTTTAATGCGCAAAACAATTCCAACGGCAAATTATGCAACATAAAAATTAATTATTTTTATTACTTTTAACCAATTTTTAAACCGCTTTCCAAGTCCCTATTTTTTTTT
>NW_023458561.1:5782817-5783075 GCF_013731165.1 Rhagoletis pomonella | reverse complement strand
TGCAACAACAAAATAAATTGTTTTTATTATTTGTAACCAATTTTTAAACCGCTTTACAAGTCCCTATTTTTTTTTTTAAATAAGGCTGTTTAAACAAAAAACAATTAAACGACAAAATCAAAAACAGTTTTAATGCACAAAACAAGCCAAACGGCAAATTATGCAACAACAAAATTAAATGTTTTTATTATTTTTAACCAATTTTTAAAGCGCTTTCCAAGTCCCTATTTTTTTTTAATAAGGCTGTTTAAACAAAAA
>NW_023458561.1:5781243-5782717 GCF_013731165.1 Rhagoletis pomonella | reverse complement strand
GTTTTTATTATTTTTAACCAATTTTTAAAGCGCTTTCCAAGTCCCTATTTTTTTTTAATAAGGCTGTTTAAACAAAAAACAAATAAACGACAAAATCAAAAACAGTTTTAATCAGGGTTCGAATTTGCACACACATGCGCAGCACATCCTAACATTTTACGCTAACACACGTGTGCTGTGCATATAAAAAATTACTCACATCACATGTGTGTGCCGTTTGGTAAAAATAGAGAATGGTAATGTAACGAGAAGGAGCAAATGTTAATGTTACATTTTTTTAGTACTACTAAATTCTGAAAGGTTTGAGATGCGGGAGTTCACCAAAATAAATATTTGATGCGAGAGTTCACCAAACTAAATTTTTTACCACAGAAAGAGATGAAATTTTTCACCTTTTTGCACTTGCTCTTGCCACATACCGTTGGCTAAAAATGAGAATTGGCTATTTGAAATTTTTTATAAGAAAAGCGGTGAAATGGTAAAAAAAAATACCGAAAATGTGATTTGCCAATTTTTAGATTTTGTCAAAAGTCGAAATGCGCCAAAATTGTAAAAAAATGGGGAAGGGGAAAATAAAAGCAAGTCAACTAACGTCCAAAGTTGTCAAAACGAAAAAATCTTGTAAGCGCGCGGTTGTCGTTTTATAAAAAGTGAATTTTGAGTCACACACTTTTCAATTAACACTTCATGTAAATATTAAAAAAAAAAATTAAATTAATTAAAAAAAATATATGATTGTACATTTGTGGCAAAGATCAGAGTTTCTGACTGGAAACTCCTGGCATCAAGCATTTTATCCATACGTACCAAAATATGAATTTATAAAACCAAATAAGCATTTAATCATTACTTTATTTTTTTTTTGCTTAAAAATAATAATTAGTTATAGGAAATTTTTATTAATAATAAAAATTTCGGGACTTATTCCTTTTATTAAAGTGTCGCTATCTCAGAAAAGGGCATTTTGAGTTTTTTGAATAATCATTACTCTTAAGTGAAAAAATAAAACTCAATAATTTTTATCTTTGAGCGAAAAAATAAAAGTCATAAAATAATCACTATTTTTTATCAAAAAAAAAAAAATCGTTTAATAATAATTTTATTTTGAGGGGGAAAAACCCAAGTATAAATTATTAAATGTATGAAATCTTTATTGGTTGAACTCGAAAAATAAAAAATCATAAATTCCAGTCGAAAATATGTCGCTTATAACTTGTTCATTTTTTGGTTAAAATTTAAAAAATTATGATAATTTTCCGTCCCTTTTATAACTATGAACTGCACACTTTTATGACATAAAAAAATCAAATTAAATAAAATATAATCAGGTAAAATAAACTAATAAAATAAAATTATCAAACTAAATTAAATAAACTAGTAAAATAAAATAAAACAAAATAAACTAATAAAATAAAATTAAATTAAATTAAAAAATAGTAATAAAATAAAATAACATTTAGTAAAATTATATTGA
>NW_023458561.1:5780079-5781143 GCF_013731165.1 Rhagoletis pomonella | reverse complement strand
ACTCATGTCTCAAACGGTTTTAGAGAAAATGCTCATACCGACGTAATATACACCGATTTCAGTAAAGCTTTTGACAAAGTACGTACTCATCCGTAAACTCGACCTAATCGGCTTTCAGCCCAGTCTTCTTCAATGGATCTCATCTTACCTCTCTGATAGAACACAAAGAGTTATTGTTAATAATTGCTCTTCCAACGTCATTAAAGCTTCTGCAGGGGTTCCTCAGGGAAGCCACCTTGGTCCGATTCTGTTCCTGATATTCATCAATGATTTTTCTTCTATAATAAAACATTCAAAAATTTTAATGTATGCCGATGATATAAAACTTTTTAAAACATTGTCCTCTATCGAAGAAAGGTCTTTGTTACAAGCGGATCTGAACAACGTGGTTAGTTGGTGTAATACAAACTATATGCCACTAAACCTTCAAAAATGTAAAGTTATGTTGTTCAATATCAAATTATAATCTGGAGCAGGTGTCGAATTTTGTCGATCTTGGTATCACAATGGATTCCAAACTCAATTTCAACCATCATATTAATGTCACAGTCAATAAAGCCAAAGGCGTTTTTGCATTTGTAAGGCGATGGTCAAAAGAGTTCAAAGATCCTTATGTTACAAAAGCTCTTTTTACCAGTTTAGTTAGACCTATACTAAAATACGGATCTATTGTTTGGAATCCCCGCTACCAAGTTCATTCAGAAAGGATTGAATCAATTCAAAAACAATTCTTGCTTTTTGCATTGCGTAATTTTAACTGGGATTCAGATTACAATCTCCCCCCTTACACAAGTCGTCTAAAGCTCATAAATTTGCCCACACTCGCAAGCCGTAGAGAAATGCTAGGTATAATATTTATCGTAAAATTAATGACAGGCTTGATAAATAGCCCGGCCCTCCTGGCTGAGGTAAATTTTAATGTTCCTTCTCGAGTGTCAAGACACTTTCGACCTCTATTTTTAAAGCCATGCAAAACTAATTTTGAACTAAACGAATCATTCCGTGGTTTATGTCAGAATTTTAACTGTCATTCCAGCACGTTTGACGTATCGGACTCGATTTTT
>NW_023458561.1:5775495-5779979 GCF_013731165.1 Rhagoletis pomonella | reverse complement strand
TTTTCTATTTTTACTTGTAATATAAACATTTCTAAAATAAATGTATTGTTTGATTGTTCTTCGAATTGTCTGTCTTTTTTTATTGCCTTATTTTGCTTTTTTGCAATACCTAGTGCCTTTTTCTGCCTTTTTCGCTATTTTGTTTTGCCTTTTTTGCAATACCTAGTGCCTTTTCCTGCCTTTTCCTGCCTTTTTCGCTATTTTATTTTGCCTTTTTTATAGGGTTTTAGGTCGTAAAAATCCGTTCCCTGCTAATGAGTATCCAGTGTAAGTACAAGTATGTGAGACAGAGTAGATAAATAATAATAGGGTTGCTAAGTAACAAGTAATTAGACATATGGTTATAGATTAGTATAAGAGATGGAGTTAACATAAGTAGTTATACTTTACATATTTAACACCATATAATAGAAATTAATTTCAAAATATTAAAATTATTTAAGAAGTTATATTGGTTATAACATATGGGTGTCAATCCAAATGGTTATGATTATTTTATTTTTTTGCCACCGGTTTAAAAAGTGAAATTCAAATAATTGATGTGAAACTTCTTAACCCTCTAGTAGGCCAATTTTTTTATGAGTTGAAAAATTCAGGAATGGGTGATTTTAGCACGAGAAATCCAAAACTGATGTCCATTTCGATCTGTGACAGTAACTTATTCCTACAGGGGAGAAAAACCAAGACCGTCTGGAGACGGGCTCGCCGATATACTTACAAATATTTTCAGCTTCCTCTTACACAATGTTGACCTATGAACCGGCAATGCCGTCTGCAGACGGTCAAAAATGCAAAACTGGGGTTTTATATGTCGGCTAGCCGATCTGTAAATGGTCTGTGTTCGAAAGCAATTTTCTCCATTTCGAATGGTGACATAATTATAAATCTTATATTAAAATACGGTGCTTTTAAAAACGAAATCCACCGAATTTTTTTATATCAAACAATTTTTCAAAAGAAAAAATTTCTTTAATTACGAAATTACTAAATAGCAAGAAATAATTAATTTTAACCGTGTTTTCAAAATCTGTAATTCAACTGCCGATTAAAATAAAACGGATTGACATAACGGATTAAAATTTACTTCGCCGTAAGGGTACGATTTTTGTCTAAAGATCGTGCATTACGAATATAGAAACAAATTATTATATGTGCACTAAAAAGGTGTTTAGTTAACGACCGTCTGGAGGCGGTTCTGCCTACTAGAGGGTTAATCGAGTTGGAAAACATGTACTTGCGTTAAAAATATAACGCCACTGGAGACGGGGAAAGGCAAAGACTAGGATATACACAGAATCAAAGATAATGATAGACAGAGATAGGGATAAAGATAAAGACGCGGGCTTAAGAACGTAAATCTATAAGAGACAACACGTTATAATTGTAGCGAGTGTGAACATCAGGAGCGTGCCTTCTCTTTTCATCCAGTCTAAAAACGTATTTGAGCAAAAGAGAAGGTACGCTCCTGATGCTCACTCTCGCTACAATTATAACGTGTTGTCTCTTGTTATAGATTTACGTTCTTTGTCGGAACAGATTCGCACCGACAGAATCGCATAGATGTGTGGATACCTTTAAAGCTGACATTATTAGCGCCATCTACCTCTCAACTTTTTCCAAACCAGCAAAACGAGCAGGTACATGGAATGCTTTTGACGGCACCATCTATTGTATGATAGCCAGAAGATTAGTGCGCAAAAATACATACGTTCAAGTAAAAAATATGGAATCAAGGGCGTGTGTGAATCGGCAGAGAACTTTTCTTCTTTCGCATAAAAAAGGGTTTATGAAGTATGCAAACAGAGAATGTTAATTTAATGAGAAGGCGCAAATGTTAAGTAACATTTTTTCAAGTAGTAATTAGAAGATCTGAGATGGGAGAGTTCACCACTGAGATCAAGGAGTTCGCCACACCAATTTTAACTACCATATTCTATGGTGAAGTGAGAAATTTGTAGCAAATTTACATATATTTGCTGCCGTTGGTGATACATATATGCAAATTTACGCCGTTAGCTTATGAGTTCTGTGGTGCGTGCTGCAAAAATGCAGCTTGCTTTTTGCCAATTTTTTGCGCTAATTCAAAAACTAGTGAAAAGGGTGGATTTTTTATTTATTAAATTTTTTTTTGTTGTTTATTAAAACATATATCGCTAGCTTAGAGTGAAAAGTTGATAAGTCCTATTTTAAAAATGTTAGAGGAGAGGAAACAAAAAAATTCTTATAGCCATTTTCTTCAAGCATTTCGCAAAACGTTAAATACAACATATTGGCTGTTTAAAGGAAAGCAAAACTCCATATAGGGATTCGAACTTTATTCAAAGATTTCATGCTATGTATTTTGGCCTTATCGGATTTTTCGGCGCTTCTTTTAGACTTAGAAAATTTTCCTTTCATTGAATTTAAACAAGAATAAATAGTACCAAATACCTTTATCCTTTTCGGCACAATACATTTTTAACTTCTCTAGCCTATCAATATATGAGTTGTCATAAAAAGTGGACTTAGCAACTTTTCAATCTAAGCTAGGGATATGTACACAAATGCGTGTATAAGTATGTTTGCATATGCAGATCCATCATTCAATGAAAACATTTATACCTACATTTGTAATTAGATTTTTTTTTTTGCAACAAAGTAAAAGGTACCAAATAAAAATATGTACATATTATGTATGTAGAAATTTAGGCGAAATAAATTGACTTTTGGAACTTGACAAAATGTTAAAATTTTATTACAAAAAATACATAAAAAAACATTTTACATTGAAAGTATACACAAAACTTAAAATTACACAAGCATTAAAAAATTTCGAGACATTACTATCGATAGTGTCGGCATTTTCGATAGTCTAGGCCACGACCATCGATAGTTTTCCAGCTCTAATGGAAGGCACTGTCAAATAATTTGCGATTCATAATTCAAGTGTTTGGTAAAAAAATATATAGTAGAACTCATCTGCTTTTTGTAAAATTGTCTAAAATATTAAATTAGGCGAGTGCTTAATCTATGCTATATATGGACCACACTAAAAGCTCCTTTTCATATAAAAATTCGTACGTGTCCCACCTGTGACAAACGTTGTACACCCGTGACAAAGGAATTTCGTTTTTTTTATAATAAAGTAATAATTTTTGTTGTTGTTTTGGCTTTGTTTCTATTCGTGGTTCTTTGTTTTATTATAAGACATCCAGTTCACACAGAAAGGTGAAAGAAATTCGCAGAGTTTCCGTAGAATATATCTGCTCCAAAACGCAATTAAAACGCATTTTCAGTACCTATTCATCCTAGTAAATAAACCAAAAAATTTTTGTACCCATATTGTTATTCTACATAGCGCTGATTTTTTAAAATAATTTTTTCAATTAATCATATCTTTAAAATTTCAAAGCCCTTTGAAAAAAAATCCTGACGTCAGAGTATAAAATTGAAAACGCTGTTTACTATATCTTTCGTGTGTTTTGATTTTTTTGTCAGTGAAATCAAATGATCTTAAAAAATGTAATTTATTTTATTAATCAGAAAACTGATTGATTATAAAGCTGAATAATTGCTGATATATATTTTTTTATTTAAAAATAGAAGAAAAAAATTATAAGTGGCAGATATTTCGACAAGTAAATATGAACAAATAAAATTCAAAATTAAAATACATATGATTGAAAATTAAAAATGTATACATACATACGCCCATGCATAAGTACCTACATACGTATGTACATATTAACAACGCGCATGCGTGCGTATGTATGCAAATGCACATAATCATAAATAATTACATAATCACTTCTAATCACTAAACAAAAAACTACAAACATCAAAACGAAATACTTCTGCACATACATACAAATGATACAACGCCACGTTTACTTTTCCCCGAACTCCCGCTTCTATCGAGCTAGAAATTCATTCCTAAAAGCAAAAACTTCCATTCATAAACTCGCGCGTACCTCGCACACTTGCCCCGCTACAAACATGAGCCGTCCACAAGTTGATTTTCGTCGCGGCGTTGACAAAATCTAAAAATCTCAAATTTTTTCAACCGCCGCGCCTATCGGAAAAGTCGCAACAGTGTACAAAATCCCCCTTCCCTTTGCTCACTTCAGTTGTCTAAACAAAATATTTTTTCTGCGCGTTACAGAAAACGGGCAACTATGCCGACAAGTGCGCAGAATCCCTTCACTTTCGTTTCCCCCACTTTGTCAAGAATTCTTCCTCTTCTTCAACTTTTTCACAATCCGCAGAAAAGCCAAAAAATCAATTTTGATCACAAATTATTACCCTGCAGTGAAAAATTATCAATTGTTAAAACTAACCAACTTATAGTTAGCTTTTTGGCGAGATTTCGATTAATACCTCACTTTTAATTAGCTATGACAAAACCAACTTAAAGTGAATTGTAAAGCCGTGCAGGAGTCATGCAGACGCAATCGGGAGTTGGTTTTCTTTACAAGTTTCTATTAAATATCCTCATACAAAAATTA
>NW_023458561.1:5771968-5775395 GCF_013731165.1 Rhagoletis pomonella | reverse complement strand
AGGATTTTTTTTCAAAGGGCTTTGAAATTTTAAAGATATGATTAATTGAAAAAATTATTTAAAAAAATCAGCGCTATGTAGAATAACAATATGGGTACAAAAATTTTTTGGTTTATTTACTAGGATGAATAGGTACTGAAAATGCGTTTTAATTGCGTTTTGGAGCAGATATATTCTACGGAAACTCTGCGAATTTCTTTCACTTTTCTGTGTGAACTGGATGTCTTATAATAAAACAAAGAACCACGAATACAAACAAAGCCAAAACTACAACAAAAATTATTGCTTTATTATAAAAAAAAAACGAAATTCCTCTGTCACGGGTGTACAACGTTTGTCACAGGTGGGACACGTACGAATTTTTATATGAAAAGGAGCTTTTAGTGTGGTCCATATATAACATAGATTAAGCACTCGCCTAATTTAATATTTTAGACAATTTTACAAAAAGCAGATGAGTTCTACTATATTTTTTTTTTACCAAATACAGTAATGTCTCGAAATTTTTTAATGCTTGTGTAATTTTAAGTTTTGTGTATACTTTCAATGTAAAATGTTTTAATTTGTTTTCGTAATAGCGGATATTTTTATTTGTTTTTATGTTTATTTTTTTTAATAAAATTTTAACATTTTGTCAAGTTCCAAAAGTCAATTTATTTCGCCTAAATTTCTACATACATAATATGTACATATTTTTATTTGGTACCTTTTACTTTGTTGCAAAAAAAAAAATCTAATTACAAATGTAGGTATAAATATTTTCATTGAATGATGGATCTGCATATGCAAACATACTTATACACGCATTTGTGTACATATCCCTAGCTTAGATTGAAAAGTTGCTCATATATTGTCCTGTATCAATAGAGAAGTTAAAAATGTATTGTGCCGAAAAGGATAAAGGTATTTGGTACTATTTATTCTCGATTAAATTCAATGAAAGGAAAATTTTCTAAGTCTAAAAGAAGCGCCGAAAAATCCGATAAGGCCAAAATACATAGCATGAAATCTTTGAATAAAGTTCGAATCCCTATATGGAGTTTTGCTTTCCTTTAAACAGCCAATATGTTGTATTCAACGTTTTGCGAAATGCTTGAAGAAAATGGCTATAAGAATTTTTTTGTTTTTTGTTTTTAAAATAGGACTTATCAACTTTTCACTCTAAGCTAGCGATATATGTTTTAATAAACAACAAAAAAAAAATTAATAAATAAAAAAATACCACCCTTTTCACTAGTTTTTGAATTAGCGCAAAAAATTGGCAAAAAGCAAGCTACATTTTTGCAGCACGCACCACAGAACTCATAAGCTAACGGCGTAAATTTGCATATATGTATCACCAACGGCAGCAAATATATGTAAATTTGCTACAAATTTCTCACTTCACCATAGAATAGGGTTTACTTCGACTCAAAATTAACCTTCGCAACCCATATTAACTACGTAGTTTCCAAAGCTTATGCAATGCTAGCATTCGTACGTCGTAATGGTCAGTTGTTTAAGGATCCCTATACTCTGAAGCTTCTTTATGTCACGTTAGTGAGATCTAGGCTTGAGTATGCGTCTTTCATTTGGCGTCCCTATCAGGCTGTCTATATAAACCGGATTGAGAAGATTCAAAAAGTTTTTATTAAATTTGCCTTGCGTTCTCTAAAATTTTCTGAGCCTATACCTCCGTATACTTCCCGTTGTCAACTTATTAACTTAAGTTCGTTAAATACTAGGCGTTCTTTCCTAGCAGCCTCTTTTGTGGCCAAAATATTGGAGGGCACAGTCGATTGTCCTAATCTTTTGGATAAGTTAGCATTAAACGTCCCGTCTCATAATTTGCGTCGTGTTTCTTTATTCTACCTGGGATTTCCTAAAACTAACTATGTAAAATTCTCGCCTTTGTTCAGAACCCTTTCTGAGCTAAATGAGCTCTCTGAATATGACCCGTCTCTCTCATTTGGAACAGTTCGTTTTGTCCTACTTAATTATTTTAGGTAGTATATAAGCTCTCTTGTTTTATAGTCAGTAAGGATTTATTCCATTTGATTAAATAAATAAATAAATAAATAAAGAATATGGTAGTTAAAATTGGTGTGGCGAACTCCTTGATCTCAGTGGTGAACTCTCGCATCTCAGATCTTCTAATTAGTACTTGAAAAAATGTTACTTAACATTTGCGCCTTCTCATTAAATTAACATTCTCTGGTACATTTCTTACAATTATTCAAACAAATTTAATTTCAAATTAAAAACACTTTTCTTCCAAAATAACTTAAAATCGCACACACGGAAGAACCAAAAAGATTGAAAAATCATGATACTTTTTTCTTTCGTCTGTCGATTTTAGAACTGGTTCGGACTATAGAATTTAGGACTAGTTCGGAACTATCGATAAAGGGACGCAGCGGGGGGCAATTGACACTTCCTAGGACATCGCCATGTTAAATTCGCCAGTTGCTTGCATGCAAAAGAGATTTATCGCGAACCAGTAGTGGGTCTAAATGTACTAGAAGCGCACGAGTTCAGAACTAGAGATTTTCCCCACAGGGCTGCTTTAGCCTTTAAAGCACAGCATACTAGGGATGCAAAAAAAAAACATCGATGCATCGGAAACATCGATGTTTGCTATTCGATGTATCGAAAAAAACCGATGTTTTGGACCTTCCGATATACTTCGATATATCGATGTATTTTTTTGTCGATGCATCGACTATTGTGTGCAATGTACACTGTACCAAGACGAATTTATACTAGGTGGTGTTAACAGAACAAAAAAAATTAAACTAACACTTTATACGCACAATGACAATCAGTACAAAACAAAATTTCAGCAAACACATCATTTAGACAAAAGGTACAAAGTCGTCGTGAAATCATCGGATCCGATAAACCACCTTGTATAGATTCCCCTTGCACTGTACATACTAAAATTATTTTGTATGCTTTCAAACTCTTCGCTCCAGTAACTATTTAAATATGTATTCTAGATGTGGATTTTTCACTATTTATGCAGTATTAGAATATACATTATATTAATATTATCCAAAATGTTATTGCATTAATAAATTGCTACTTTATTAGTAGAAACATTTGGTGCCAAAATACCATCTACAATATAATAGTAATTGATATGATTTAATTAATTAATTAATTAATCCCAACGGCATTTTACCCTCCATTCCCGCCCAACCGACACGAGGGGCGCAGTCCGCATAACGTACGGAACCTTTTTTTTTGTAGTTTTTTGGTGCCGAGTAGTGGAAACAGGACTTTGTTAAGTGTCGAGATCTAAAACTATTCAGCTACAGAATCAAATTCATCAGCTGATTGGATATGCTAAAGCTAGTATTTCAATTATTGAGAGTGGAAATAATAGTTTTCTTTATAGTAAAAATCGAGTCCGATACGTCAAACGTGCTGGAATGACAGTTAAAAT
>NW_023458561.1:5771021-5771868 GCF_013731165.1 Rhagoletis pomonella | reverse complement strand
GTTTTTGCTTTTTTGCTTCTAAAACCTAAAAATAAATATAATTTTAAACATGTCGTGTATTTACACCAATTGCCACGTTAAAAGCGACTCCTATGTGTCATGCTGGCTCTGCGATGGGATTGCCCATATAAAATGTGCTGGTTTGAGCGGTAGAGTTTTAGACGCTATTAACGAGGGTAAGGGTCTTCGTTGGTCTTGTCAAAAATGTAGATCAACCAAAGTTGATTTATTTAAATTCTTCAGGCAGTCCAGAAATGGGTTTTCTGAGATCGGGAAGGATCTGTCGGCGCTTGTTGAGAAATTTAAGCATTACGAAAAAATGTTTAGGTCTTTCACTTGTCTCGACGACCCTCCACACTCTGAGGATAGCCGAGAAAATAAAGGTGGGCATGTTATTAGTCCACCTAAAAAGACAGCCACGGATTCTAGTAAAAAAAATCCTCCATCCCAGTCCTTAGAACTTATTAATTTATCTTCTCCATGCCCTCAGGCATTGGAGCCTCCGATTTCTAAAGCCATATCCACTAGGTCTACTTCTAAAAATAGTCAAACCGTTGATTTAACAGTGTTGCCATCAACATCTCAAGCTCCACTGTCTAACTTAGTTCCTCCGAATAATTCGGAGCCCCGCACATCAGACATCATTACCAAAAAGTTGGTTGTAATTCCTCCGAGAAGATCAATCTTTGTCTCTAGATTTGCTAAAGATACTTCTTCGGATGATATAAAGTCATACATATCGACTAAAATTAGAACTAAAGATGTATTTATTCGTAAATTTAATTTTAAATACGATCGCGATATTTCATCTTTTAAAATTGATGTAGCTTCCGAAGATTTTGATTCA
>NW_023458561.1:5768681-5770921 GCF_013731165.1 Rhagoletis pomonella | reverse complement strand
AACTTATTAATTTATCTTCTCCATGCCCTCATGCATTGGAACCTCCGATATCTAAAGCCATATCCACTAGGTCTACTTCTAAAAATAGTCAAACCGTTGATTTAACAGTGTTGCCATCAACATCTCAAGCTCCACTGTCTAACTTAGTTCCTCCGAATAATTCGGAGCCCCGCACATCAGACATCATTACCAAAAAGTTGGTTGTAATTCCTCCGAGAAGATCAATCTTTGTCTCTAGATTTGCTAAAGATACTTCTTCGGATGATATAAAGTCATACATATCGACTAAAATTAGAACTAAAGATGTATTATTCGTAAATTTAATTTTAAATACGATCGCGATATTTAATCTTTTAAAATTGATGTAGCTTCCAAAGATTTTGATTCACTACTAAATAGTTCATTTTGGCCGACCGGGGCGTTTGTTCGCGAGTTTGAGTATAAACCTAATAAAAGTAATAATAACGTAGCTAAAATTTCTAATCTTAATTCGGATTCAAAAAACTAACTCGCAAGTCTAATTTAAGTATTTACTATCAAAACGTTAGAGGTTTGAATACCAAATTAACTGACTTATATTTAAAAGGTTTTGACTGCAATTATAATATTATTTCCTTGACCGAAACATGGCTCAAACCTCATATTTTTAATTCCGAAATTCTTCCAAATGAATATCAAATATACAGGAGTGACCGCGTGGGCAGAATCGGCGGTGGTGTTCTTTTTGCGGTGCATTCATCGATACCATCCGAGGAAGTTAGTCTTCCTGTCATTGAATATACCGAATTTAAATGTATACGTGTACAGGCTGGAAAGACTTATATTTATTTAGCTCTTTGCTACATCCCTCCTAATTCTGCCGTATCGGTATATATGCAGCTAGTTTCTTTACTTGAGACCGTAAATGCAATGCTTACGGCATCCGATTCTATGATTGTTTTGGGCGATTTAAATCTGCCACATATTTCATGGAACATCATTGACACCGATGTTGTACCAGTTTCATATAGAGATAGTTACAATGTATTTCTGGAGGAAATGGCTGAACTTTGCCTCAAACAAATAAATATATGTCCAAATAAGTTTGGAAAGGTCTTGGATCTCGTTTACGTTGATGATGTTCCGAAGGCCTCTATTAATCGGTGTGATCCCCTAGTTTTGCCGGAAGATGCATACCTCTCTGGAGTTAAACTACGAAATCATAAATGAAATACATAATAATAAGTCAAGTTCAAGTACTAGATATGTTTTTGCGAAAGCAAATTTCAGGAAAATTAACAAAGAACTTTCAAAGTTATCTTGGCCAATATATAGAGATGACGTGGAGCGTAGCGTTGAGCACTTTAATGATACTGTTTTCAATTTGTTTCGAAAGTATGTGCCAAAACGTAATATTGTTCTTGAAGAATCAATACAATTATGGTTCACTAAAGAGCTTAAAAAATTTTAAAATAAAAAGTCGCACTCTTTTAAACTGTATAAAAGAACGGGCTTACACAGTGATTACCTAAGGTACTCAGTTTTGCGGCATAGCTACTTTGCATTAAATAAGAAATGTTATAATTCATATTTATGTAAAATTAAGAAGAATTTAATTAACAATCCTAAATCATTTTATGGTTTCGTTAATTCAAAGCGTTAGGCACATGGTTTTACGTCCGCAAGCATTATCGCAACACTGTATCTAGCGACAGCCAACTCATTGCCAACATGTTTGCTCGGTTCTTTAGGTCCAATTATTCTGTAGACTTCCCTATAAGTGGAGACTATCCGTACGAGCTTTGTCCAATAAACTCTGCTTATATTCCAGTAATATCTTCCGATGAAGTTTTACACTATTTAAAACCCTTAAAAGCGTTATTTAGGCCTGGACCTGATGATATTCCGACCGGTTTTCTTAAAAACTGCGCCGAGAACATCTGCGAGCCTTTAACAACTCTATTCAATTTGTCACTTAAACATGGCGTTTTTCCGTCAGCCTGGAAGGAGTCTTTCATAATACCACTTCACAAAAACGGCAGCAGGTCGTCTATAGAAAACTATCGAGGCATAGCGAAACTCTCCGCTATCCCCAAATTATTCGAAGCAATTATTGTTAACCACCTGACATATTCTATATCTTCTTCAATTACACAATCTCAACACGGGTTTTCTAAAGGAAAATCTACTATGACTAATTTATTGGAGTTTACAACTCATGTCTCAAACGGTTTTAGAGAAAATGCTCATACCGACGTAAT
>NW_023458561.1:5766022-5768581 GCF_013731165.1 Rhagoletis pomonella | reverse complement strand
TATGAAGCCTTCGGCATAGCCGAAGACAGCGCTGCTCTTACTTGTTTTTTAGTTTTTTGGTGCCGAGTAGTGGAAACAGGAGTTTGTTAAGTGTCGAGATCTAAAACTATTCAGCTACAGAATCAAATTCATCAGCTGATTGGATATGTTAAAGATAGTATTTCAATTATTGAGAGTGGAAATAATAGTTTTCTTTATAGTAAAAATTGAGTCCGATACGTCAAACGTGCTGGAATGACAGTTAAAATCCTGACATAAACCACGGAATGATTCGTTTAGTTCAAAATTAGTTTTGCATGGCTTTAAAAATAGAGGTCGAAAGTGTCTTGACACTCGAGAAGGAATATTAAAATTTACCTCAACCAGGAGGGCCGGGCTATTAATCAATCCTGTCATTAATTTTACGATAAATATTATACCTAGCATTTCTCTACGGCTTGCGAGTGTAGGCAAATTTATGAGCTTTAGGCGACTTGTGTAAGGGGGGAGATTGTAATCTGAATCCCAGTTAAAATTACGCAATGCAAAAAGCAAGAATTGTTTTTGAATTGATTCAATCCTTTCTGAATGAACTTGGTAGCGGGGATTCCAAACAATAGATCCGTATTCTAGTATAGGTCTAACTAAACTGGTAAAAAGAGCTTTTGTAACATAAGGATCTTTGAACTCTTTTGACCATCACCTTACATATGCAAAAACGCCTTTGGCTTTATTGACTGTGACATTAATATGATGGTTGAAATTGAGTTTGGACTCCATTGTGATACCAAGATCGACAAAATTGGACACCTGCTCCAGATTATAATTTGATATTGAATAAACAGCTGGATGAACAGCCCTCCGAGAGAAACACATAACTTTACATTTTTGAAGGTTTAGTGGCATATAGTTTGTATTACACCAACTAACCACGTTGTTCAGATCCGCTTGTAACAAAGACCTTTCTTCGATAGAGGACAATGTTTTAAAAAGTTTTACATCATCGGCATACATTAAAATTTTTGAATGTTTTATTATAGAAGAAATATCATTAATGAATATCAGGAACAGAATCGGACCAAGGTGGCTTCCCTGAGGAACTCCTGAAGAAACTTTAATGATGTTGGAAGAACAATTATTAACAATAACTCTTTGTGTTCTATCAGAGAGGTAAGATGAGATCCATTTAAGAAGACTGGGCTGAAAGCCGATTAGGTCGAGTTTACGGATGAGTAACGAGTGACATACTTTGTCAAAAGCTTTACTGAAATCGGTGTATATTACGTCGGTATGAGCATTTTCTCTAAAACCGTTTGAGACATGAGTTGTAAACTCCAATAAATTAGTCATAGTAGATTTTCCTTTAGAAAACCCGTGTTGAGATTGTGTAATTGAAGAAGATATAGAATATGTCAGCTGGTTAACAATAATTGCTTCGAATAATTTGGGGATAGCGGAGAGTTTCGCTATGCCTCGATAGTTTTCTATAGAGGACCTGCTGCCGTTTTTGTGAAGTGGTATTATGAAAGACTCCTTCCAGGCTGACGGAAAAACGCCATGTTAAGTGACAAATTGAATAGAGTTGTTAAAGGCTCGCAGATGTTCTCAGCGCAGTTTTTAAGAAAACAGGTCGGAATATGATCAGGTCCAGGCCTAAATGACGCTTTTAAGGTTTTTAAAGAGTGTAAAACTTCATCGGAAGATATTACTGGAATATAAGCAGAGTTGATTGGACAAAGCTCGTACGGATAGTCTCCACTTATAGGGAAGTCTACAGAATAATTGGACCTAAAGAACCGAGCAAACATGTTGGCAATGAGTTGGCTGTCGCTAGATACAGTGTTGCGATAATGCATAGCGGACGGAAAACCATGTGCCTTACGCTTTGAATTTACGAAACCATAAAATGATTTAGGATTGTTAATTAAATTCTTCTTAATTTTACATAAATATGAATTATAACATTTCTTATTTAATGCAAAGTAGCTATGCCGCAAAACTGAGTACCTAAGGTAATCACTGTGTAAGCCCGTTCTTTTATACAGTTTAAAAGAGTGCGACTTTTTATTCTTCAATTTTTTAAGCTCTTTAGTGAACCATAATTGTATTGATTCTTCAAGAACAATATTACGTTTTGGCACATACTTTCGAAACAAATTGAAAACAGTATCATTAAAGTGCTCAACGCTACGCTCCACGTCATCTCTATATATTGGCCAAGATAACTTTGAAAGTTCTTTGTTAATTTTCCTGAAATTTGCTTTCGCAAAAACATATCTAGTACTTGAACTTGACTTATTATTATGTATTTCATTTATGATTTCGTAGTTTAACTCCAGAGCAGGATGGTATGCATCTTCCGGCAAAACTAGGCGATCACACCGATTAATAGAGGCCTTCGGAACATCATCAACGTAAACGAGATCCAAGACCTTTCCAAACAAATTTGGAACATCATTTGGACATATATTTATTTGTTTGAGGCAAAGTTCAGCCATTTCCTCCAGAAATACATTGTAACTATCTCTAGATTAAACTGGTACAACATCGGTGTCAATGATGTTCCATGAAATGTGTGGC
>NW_023458561.1:5746470-5765922 GCF_013731165.1 Rhagoletis pomonella | reverse complement strand
AAACTGGTACAACATCGGTGTCAATGATGTTCCATGAAATGTGTGGCAGATTTAAATCGCCCAAAACAATCATAGAATCGGATGCCGTAAGCATTGCATTTACGGTCTCAAGTAAAGAAACTAGCTGCATATATACTGATACGGCAGAATTAGGAGGGATGTAGCAAAGAGCTAAATAAATATAAGTCTTTCCAGCCTGTACACGTATACATTTAAATTCGGTATATTCAATGACAGGAAGACTAACTTCCTCGGATGGTATCGATGAATGCAACGCAAAAATAACACCACCGCCGATTCTGTCCTCGCGGTCGCTCCTGTATATTTGATATTCATTTGGAAGAATTTCGGAATTAAAAATATGAGGTTTGAGCCATGTTTCGGTCAAGGAAATAATATTATAATTGCAGTCAAAACCTTTTAAATATAAGTCAGTTAATTTGGTATTCAAACCTCTAACGTTTTGATAGTAAATACTTAAATTAGACTTGCGGGTTAGTTTTTTGAATCCGAATTAAGATTAGAAATTTTAGCTACGTTATTATTACTTTTATTAGGTTTATACTCAAACTCGCGAACAAACGCCCCGGTCGGCCAAAATGAACTATTTAGTAGTGAATCAAAATCTTCGGAAGCTACATCAATTTTAAAAGATTAAATATCGCGATCGTATTTAAAATTAAATTTACGAATAATACATCTTTAGTTCTAATTTTAGTCGATATGTATGACTTTATATCATCCGAAGAAGTATCTTTAGCAAATCTAGAGACAAAGATTGATCTTCTCGGAGGAATTACAACCAACTTTTTGGTAATGGTGTCTGATGTGCGGGGCTCCGAATTATTAGGAGGAACTAAGTTAGACAGTGCAGCTTGAGATGTTGATGGCAACACTGTTAAATCAACGGTTTGACTATTTCTAGAAGTAGACCTAGTGGATATGGCTTTAGATATCGGAGGCTCCAATGCCTGAGGGCATGGAGAAGATAGATTAATAAGTTCCAAGGACTGGGATAGAGGATTTTTTATACTAGAATCCGTGGCTGTCTTTTTAGGTGGACTAATAACACGCCCACCTTTATTTTCTCGGCTATCCTCAGAGTGCGGAGGGTTGTCGAGACAAGTGAAAGACCCAAACATTTTTTCGTAATGCTTAAATTTCTCAACAAGCACCGACAGATCCTTCCCGATCTCAGAAAAACTATTTCTGGACTGCCTAAAGAATTTATATAAATCAACTTCGGTTGATCTACATTTTTGACAAGACTAACGAAGACCCTTACCCTCGTTTATAGCGTCTAATACTCTACCGCTCAAACCAGCACATTTTATATGGGCAATCCCATCGCAGAGCCAGCATGACACATAGGAGTCGCTTTTAACGTTGCAATTGGTGTAAATACACGACATGTTTAAAATTATATTTATTTTTAGGTTTTAGAAGCAAAAAAGCAAAAACAGTTTTGAAAACGATGTATTAATCAGTGAACCAATCAGCTGGTAAATATCAGTTGAAAAGCTATGTAGCGAACAGTTTTAAATGCACTGTATATTTGACACCTAATAAACACAACGCAAACAGCTGTGACAAAGATGAAACAGCAGAAATGACAAAAAGACAAAAAGAGCAAAATCAATGTGCACAAACAAAAACAATTGTACAACAACAATATATTATATGAAAGAAAATACTCGGCACATGCAATTAAGAATATAAAGTTAAATTAATCAAATTTACAGGAAATTTTGAAGTTTTACTTATCTTTAAATTGTGCACCAGAAGTTTATTAACACTTTTTTAATTTTTTACTTTAATAAGCGTAAACAGCTTCATAAAACACAAAATTTAAACAGATCACAGAAAAACACAGCTTCACAGCTTGACGTTTGCGTATTTGATATTGACACTCTAAAACCATATGGAAATTTGGACAGATTTTAAACAGCATATTCCAAAATTTTTTCACATAGCTTATCAACATAGAGAAATAATATAAAGTGTGCAGCCAGTTTGATGTTCGCTTATTTCAAAGCAAAATTTGAGTTTCTGGCATTAATTTGCCAGATTTTTGCATACCTCTGCCTGATTTCGGCTTAGATCCTCATCCTGATGGACCGAAAACATCAGTAATGCAACGTTGTGTGTACCTTTGCACAAGCGACAAGAATTTATTGACATGTTTATTTTTTTTATTTTTTACTCAAATTAAAAACTTCATAATTTCTCTCTCAAAAGGGTTAACACGAAAGTCAAATGAAGGAACAAATTATGGTAATAAATTGCCAAATAAGTGTACCCAAATATAATGTCATTGCTAGTTGGGACACTTTGTATTATTTTATTATGCTTATAAATATTTAACAATTGTCGCCACTGGGATTTGTAACTGTTTAAGTCAATTAATACATTTCACTGTCAGTTATTACATAAACACTGGTCGAAGTTACGATTGTTTCATTTTCTTGTTGTATATTTTTAATTGAAAGAAACTGTTGATATTTTCATTCGATGCATCGAAAATATCGATGTTTTTTATACGATACATCCAGGGGCGCACCCAGGAATATATTTTAGGGGGGGTTTTATATTTCTGAAGATATATCACCGGAAAATACTGAAAATTTGCTTCAGATATACCCTCTTTAAAATACATTTATGCAAGTTTTATGTACAGTATGTAATAAATAAATAAATGTTTTAAAATTCATAAACTGCACTTTATTTACAGATTAACAGAACTCAAACGCTTTTAACCGACTTCAAAAAAAAGGGAGGTTATCATCTCGCCGGAATACATAACTTTGGACCACGTGAACCGTTTTCAATAATCCTTTTTTTATTAGAAAGATAGTACCTCAAGGTTCGTCCCGTAATTTGTTTTAGAGATCCGATGATTGGGTCATGAAGAAATTAACGGTACCTCTAAACTTGAATATGAGAATTGAAGTCGGTTGTGTTCTTTCCTTAAAAACTACTTGCTTAATAAAAAGTTCTATAAACTCAAGATGCGCTCAACTTTCAAAAGTACCTAATAAAAAATTTTAAAAAGAGTCAGTAAAAATAAATTTATTGATTCCATGAATTTTTGCACTTCTATGTTAATTTTTTCGATTTCTGGTTTTCGATAGAGATGGTGATTTTTACGATTGCTAAATTTTTTTAATATTTCAAATACCGAAAAAATTAACTGAACTCTCAAGAAAAACGAAAAATTCATATAAAACGACGGACGAGAAATGGAAATTTTCTTCTACCAAACCCCCCAAAACCTACCCCTTGTGTGCGCTAATGGATACATCGATATGTATCGATGCTATATTTCGATGTATCAAATCGAAAAAAACATCGATGTATTTTTTTGACTTGCATCCCTAATACATACACGCTCTGCTTGGGAAGACAGCGAAAGCTTCATTCACCGCACGACTTGTTCGCACGCGCACAGTGACATCAATTGCACGCACACTACAAAAAGCTTTAAAGTATCCATAAAAAATAGGAAACTGTATCCAAATGTATCCACCGAAAAGAGTGAACACTTTTACACAGTACATCTATGAAAGGGAAACTGGGCTCCTTAACCAACTTCTTATTAACATGAAGTCAGTATTTTCCCATTCTTAGACACGGATTTGGGAAACAAAGGTCCGTAGTTATAGTCAAAATTAAGTCGAATCTAAAGTTAATTGCAGCTTTTTGACAATACCTGCCAGTGTCGACTTCATTTTGACTAAAACTACGGGCCTTTGTTTCCCAAATCCGTGTCTAAGGATGGCAAAATAGGTACTGACTACAACTACGGGCCAAAGTTTCCGCATGTTCGATGTATGTTACTACGATTAGATTCCCACAAATAATACATGCAAAAGTTTCCTAGTGTATCAAAATAATACTAATTTAAACTAATATTGACCTGTTACACTTAGTTCAGTAAATTGTTATTTCCTGCTGTTATGGTTACAATGTTTTTCAATCAAACTGGTGGATTGGCAGCTATCTATGAAATTAAAAAAGTTTCTCAAAAACTTGTATTTGTCTGTAAATTCCGCCTTCAAGAAAAATGTCTTATTTCCGGCTTGTTTGAATTCTCGCTGAACGACATATAACTGAAAATTTAGAAGTTGTAAGTTATTTTTAGTTCAGTTAAGTTATTGTTGAAAATTAGTTATCGGCATGGTTCCTTTGTATGCTAAGAGAAGGGTTGCTTGGGATGTAAAAGTTAATTTTTTCGCATCACAGTTATCTGCTACAGGTCGGAAAACTTTTTAAAATTTGCAAACTACTTGATGTTATTAAATGTACGTTTATGTAGCTAAAATAATTAAATTTTCAAAGTGACAAGAATAAAGGAAAATTTCTTGCTTGGGGGATAAGCAGCCAACTGTTAAAAATGTTATAATAGCTCGTATATAAATAAAAATCATTTCCTTCAACTTATGGGAAATGGTATCCAAATTTACACTGAGGAAAAAAACGAAGTATCCCTCAAAATTTAAGGTGAAAATGTATCCAACTGAATATATATGTATCAAAACAGCAGCACTGTTAACAGGTGCGCAGTCAGGTCAGTCTTGCTAGGTGAGTAGCCAGTGTTGCCGTTTTAGACCTTTGGTGGCTAGATTTAGCTACCACATACTTTTTTGGCCACATAAATTTAAAATTACCCCTAGCCCTTTTTTAGCCCTTAAGAGAATTTATTCATACTTGGCATTAAAAAGCTGTATATGCTTAATTTGATCTAATTTTTTGCATGTACGTAAGAGATGAATTTATAAACTGTGTTGTATGTTCTTACGTTTTTATACATACATACTGTAAAAGTGTTAGGGCTGTTAACTTATCAATAATGATTTAACTATACTTTAAAATACATAAGTTTACGGCCCTTACTATGTCTAATTTATTAAATGGCCCATCAAGTCGATTGACCGTGTATGTTTTTGTGGTGTGATTGTACCAGCTGCTGGTGCGACTTCAAAAACTATTTGGAAATTTTATGATTGTACCAGCATGCTGGTGTCGTGAGTGGTGAAATTAGCTTACTATATGAGTCAAAGCCGTGTTTGTGGAAGATTGAGTTACGATATTGGAGTTGTGAATTAAAAAAAAGGTAGAAATTTTATGAAATTTCGGCTCAAATCATTTCGATCTTTCCTCGACCTCATTTGTAAAGAAATAAATATTCTACCAGCATGCTGGTAAGTTATATGCTTCGAGTCTGATGGTACAATCACTTGATGGAGCCAGCAAGCTGGTGTCGTATATTTCCCCTTTTATACAAAAAGGTTTTTGGTTGGATAAAATATTAGTTTTTTTTCCAGAGTTCATTGTTTTTCTACACCGTTACTTATTGAAAATGTTTGCATGTATATCTAAGCAAAAAATTTTTGCTACCATTTTTGGCCACAGCGACTTTTTTTTAGCTCTTTTTTAGCCCTTTTTTTAAAGGAATTTGGCTTCCACTAAAAATGATTCGCGGTAACACTGAGTAACTGGCTTGCTTGGTCGGTAAGCGGATGGTGTGCTTGCGCACTAATGTCTTTCCGGCCAGCCAAACTAAGCTCGGCGTAACCAACCGGTCCGCATTCTGGTGTGCCTGCGTGCGCACTAATATGTCACCAGCTGGCCAAGCCAAAACCAAGTACGACTCAACCCGTCAGCTGACTGGGAGTGCACGCCTGTTAGGCACCCTTACATCCTTACAGCCTCCGACACCGCCGACCCGTTCCAGCCCCTACTTATGTAGAGTGCGAATATTGGAACGTCGGTGCCTGAGTCAGTCTTTGCTAGGTCGTTCCGCTCCACAGGTTGCCGAGCTGCCGAGTACTAGTAGGAACAATCTGTTGCTGTTAGAAGTCACCTGTCGTGCTACGAGCGAGGCCACCGTTGCTGAGAATCGCCCGCCGTGCTACTAGCGTACTCACCGTTACTAAGAATCACCCGCCGTGCCGCTAGCGCGCTTATCGTTTCTCCGTCATTGCTGAGAATCTCCCGCCGTGCTACTAGCTCGCTCAACGTTGCCCGGCATTGCTGAGAATCACCCACCGTGCTGCCAGCAAGCTCACCGTTGCTCCACCGTTGCTTCGCCACTACTGAGAATCACCCACCGCGATGCTAGCGCGCCCACCGTCTGCTTCCCCGTTACCGAGAGTTACCGGCTGCGCAACTAGCGCTCTCATCGTTACTCACCCGTTGGCCCATCATTACTCACCGTCACACGCCCGTTCCAGCCCCTACATATGTAGAATGCATATGTGGCTGTGTCAAATTCGCTGTAAATAGGGTATTTACAATTTATGAATCCTTGCCAAGTTTCAGTTCCCCAGATAATTGGTTTTTGAGATATATCGCTTTGCACACAGTGGCGGATACAGAATTTTATTTGGGGAGGGGCGATTAGGATCGACTTGTCCAATAACGTTAAATTACAGGCATCTAACTGGATTCACAGCGGAGTGACCAATCGAAGCTATATGACCTGCAAGCATCCAATCTGCTTGAACCCTCATTTATTTTTCACGCAAATAGAGGTTCTAGTAATTTTTATGAAGACCAAATTAAAATGTTTTGTGATATAATTTTACTTTAAGTAAGTTCATGTTGTGAATTTGGCCAAGGTCCATTTACAGAGTCCCATGTAATAAAACAATTTTACTATTTTGTAAAAAAGCACAAGTTAAAAAGTTATGCTCTGGGTTTATTAAAGCAGTATATATTTGTATGTATTGTATATTACATAAATACTTATTTTTTTGCTTATAAGGTTGGTCTAATGAGGGATGCAATTAAGTAATTTAACAACATATTCGGAATTTTGATTATAATAATTTAAATTGCAAGCTCAATTTTGCGCTTTCCTTTTGGAAATCTCTGTATTATCCGTTCAGTGTCAATATCAATATCTAAGAGCCAGCTTCAGTGGCAGTTTAAACTTAGATTACGTAAACTGAATTTAAAATGAACAGCTGACTGACATTTGATGGGCTAATCTTAGTTTAAAGCAGCCAGCTCGGGCGTTTAAAGTAAGTTTAAACCACGACCGTGCACTGAAAAACGGGCCCTAAGTATACGTGTAAAAGTGCTAGACCTATCAGTCTTTTCTCATTCACGGTACTATGGAACCATGTTTTTAACTAGCGAAGGGTAACTTCTTTCTGAAGTAGCGTTACTAGCTAGAAGTGTAGTCAGAATGCGGAGAAGTTTGTTAATCAACGGAAAAGCATATTCGTCGTCCCATTTACCAAGAAATTCTGCTGCTGATTTTAGGTATGGCTTTTCGCTTACCTCATTTGTTCATCGTTCTGACCACACTTTATACTCTCCTTCTAAACTGATAGCGTCTCTTTGTAGCGTATTATATTCCCTAATTTTATATGCATGTAAGTAATAGTTCAACTCAAAAATCTTTATGTAATGTATATTTTGGCAATCTTTCTCGGAGATAGAGCTAAATATTATGCAATAGCGGTATAAATATTAGGAGTGTTCGCTATGCAACTGCCAGTAAGAATTAGCCAGTAACAAAATTCAGAGAATAAAGTACCTTACTCTCCCAAAGAGAGAAACTTACGAAGTTCTGCGCGAACTGGAATTAGCAAACATTTGCAAGCTTCACTGCCGGCTGGCGGCCACGGTTGCATTTCGAGCATAATAAATTTTTTAAATTATTTCAGGTGGAAAACATTATTACTGACATTAGTCTGACTTTCCTCAACATTCGCTTCATTTTCTTTGTGAAAGTCACTGTCGGATTTCCTATAACGACAGTGGTGTCGACTGCGTTCCGATTACGAATACAGCTTTTTCAGCCGAGTACGTTTCAAATGTTTGGAATTAATTAAATTAATTGAATAAACAAATATTTACATACTTCTATCATTAGTAAATCGCAACAAGATTGTTAATTTTTAAATTTAACGAACTTGTTGATTCAGATAAATGTTGCCAAAAATGCAACCGTGTGCCACAACCCTGCTTGCAAATTCTTACTGGCAAAAATTCTCCCAGCATGAATTTGCAACTTCCCCTCCAAATGAAATGTGAAAATTGTGCTCTCTCCTTGCAAGTTTTACTGGGTTTTTGGCTAAACGAACACGATTTAGTAACAATTGGTACCAACTTGTACAAATTTTTTGCATAGCGAACACTCCTATTACCTTTCGATAATAATCGTCGGCGCTTGATGCACGATAATTAGCCCGAAAATTTCATCTATCCGCTCTCCGAGGAAGGACAATGCCCAAATACTAGTATGATTCCTTAGTGATATCGGTAACTAACGCGGTAAGCGCTTTTTCTACGCATTTTACTGTTATCCCCCTACGAATGTCTGGTTACACAGTTGAATGTGAAATTTAATACATTCACCGCGGAAATAGACAAAAAGTAGTATCAAAAAGTTTGATTCGACATGCATACATATAGTTCTTATCATAACTTTACGACACTCACATATTGGCAAGATTTCACCATTTATTTTAAAATTTTTCATTTTTAGTTATTTAATGGCATGTAGAATTTTCACAGAAAGTAACGATAGAAAAAGAATTTTTTAATGTTCATTCTATTTTTCAGCTGACTACGATGCAGCATTCTACTTTGCATTCCCCGAAATGAAGCAAAGAAGCGAAATAAAAAAAAAATATTGTAGGACATTCTAATTTGCATTCCCCGAAATGAAACAAAGAAGGGAAATAAATTAAATATTGTAGGACATTCCACTTTCCATAACCGGCAATGCCTAAAAGAAGCGACAAAATTCGAAGGCATTATAACGCTATGCCTTCTAGAACACGTTACCACTAAAAGCGATTACCGGCCATTCAGTGAAATTAGTTACTCAAATTCTAATGAAAATTACTAACAATTTGTACTAACCCTGTAGTCAAATGTACTAGTTCTAAACTACCTCACAACTAGTATGATCCGCATGCCCAACTAGTCAGCCAACTATCTTTTTTCCACGCAATCAACTGGTATTTTTAACATGGGGATGTCCTACAAGATGGCAATTGTCAGATTTCGGTCAGAAATATACCAGTCTCATACTAGTTCAAAACAGACAGAAAAATACTAGTCCAATTATGGACCAAAACCGCTACTTTGGAAGTCAAAAAATTAAATGAATTCATGAATATACAATGAAAGACTTTTGATTAAGTTCACTTTAAAATACTACACATTTTTATTTAGCAGCCTTAGATTTGCCAATAATTAGTGTAACATTTTTTGAGTATTATTAAAAGGAAAAATAAATACATAAATATTTCAAACATTCGAACATAAATTTAAAGGCATTTTCCATTAAATGATACTAAAAGTAAAAGCTTTCAGGTACAATAAATACTATATTTTTATCTTTTTTTATTAATATGGAAAAGAAAACATTTTAGTTAAAAATAAAGCGAATACTTTAGTTCATTTTGAGTGAACTAAAATAAAAATAAAAGTTTTCATTAAAATAAATTAAATTCATTAACTTTGCACATTTCAGTCATTTCGTTTAAAATTTTTTTAAAGTAATAATTAATGTTTAAAATTCGAGATTTGGATAAGAATAAAATAACTAAATAATTCAAGCAGTTAATAAATATTCCTAATTTTTGTCTATACTTTGGCTTGTTGATTGATAATTAAAATTAATCAAATAATTATATTAATTTTTAATTAAAAAGAGTCTAAAATAATTGAAAATGATCAAAAATAACAAAATAATGACGTAATTAAAATTAACGAATTAATTAAAAAAACTTGTTTAAGTAGTTATTAATCATTAAAAAGGTGCTAATGTCGGTATTTAACCATTAAACGGTTATTCAAAAAAACATGCTTTAATTAAAAATCATTATGAATATTAATCATTATTTAACAAGTATGGTATAATTACGAGTACGTACTAGGGATGTAAATTTTCGGGGTTTTGTCGATCGCGGGATTTTCGGGATCTGAAAATACAATCCCGGGATCCCGGGATTGTCCCGAAATTCAGGTAAAAGTGCAACACATCTGTGATCATCCTATTATAGTATTTTAAATCAGATTGATATAACAAAAAAAAAGTACTATTTATTGTAATTCATTTACATATTTATTAAGGCGATAAATCAGTATTTTCAATCAACAAAAACAAACATAAAATTTGACAAACATATATGTATGTATGAACATATCCTCATTAATTTGTAACATAGTTTTTGTACTACAAGTACAAATGCATATACGGTCACTCCGAGAAATATTTTGCATAGTTTTTTTTTTGCAATGTTCAGAATATTTTTCATGGTATTTTTTTGTTAATTTAAAAAAATATATACGTATGTGCAATTTTGAAGTTGCCAAACCATCCCGTTTTATATATTTTTTTTTTGCCACAAAAAAATTCGTTATAAGGAAGAAAATGCCCAACATCGTCAGTAAAAAAATTCAAAAATCAAGGGAGTTTTTAGCAACTTTAAAATTGCACTTTATTGTATTAAATTGAATGGGCTATAAAACTGCATAATAGATTTTTTTTTAAATTATGGTTAAAAAGTTTGATATTTTTATGATAATTTGGTGAACTTAAACCAACTTTCTCGAAAGTGTGAAATTTTGATTTACATGATTTTTGTTGTAAATTGAGCTATATATTTTTTTTTAATTAACAAAAAAATACCATAAAAAATATTTTGAATATTGCAAAAAAAATCGATGCAAAATATTTTTGTAAGTGACTGTGTTTGGTACAGCAGTAACTGCCTATGTAACTATATAACATTTTTTAAATCACTGTTTGAGATCAATTTAAGATATTATCAGTATATTTAAGTAAAATAAAAAAGTTAACACGTTTAAGTAAAAAATAAATACATAAGTGCATCACCTATTCCATTTCGAGCAAAGCAAAATTATTCCTTCTTTTGATGGTAATGCGATCTTAAAGAAATTATAGCATTAAGGGTGGCAAAAAATTCTTGTTTTGCCCTTGAGAGGGGATATTTGTGATAAAAATTTAATTGGCTAACAAAAAAATTGTTTCCAGCAATCCCGGGATTTAAATAGACTAATCCCGGGATATTCGGGACTTAAAAAAGACCGGTATCCCGGGATCCCGGGATTGACATCCCTAGTACGTACTCGCTTTAACGGTTTACAATATACCCAAATAAAAGTTATAATATTTTGTTTACTCTATTGTATTCAACTGTCGAAGTTAAATAAAACAGGGCATGAATACATAAATCGTTTTGTACTTGGTACAACTCTGGTTATTTACGAACTAGTTCGGTTTCAGTCAGGAGATTCTAGTTGCAAACTAGTATTTTTCCTGACTAGTTTGGCGTTTCACTGCAGGGAATTTACTTCGTTTTTTAAAGTTTGTCGCGCGAATAGTAAACCGGCATTTAAATATCTGCATACATACATATACATACCTAACCAATTATGCATGTACGCTGAATTCGCCGACAAGCTTTTTTGAAAGCGAAGTAAATTAGTACAAATTGTTAGTAATTTTCATTCGAGTTTGAGTAACTCCTTTCACTAAATGGCTTTTAGTAACTCTAATAAGAGACCTTAACTTATTTTATTTTAGTCATGTTAGCGCAGTTTTGACAAAATTTTCTTGCTAAAAAATCTTTTCTTACTCTACTTTATTTTATTCCTTTAATTGTACATGTTAAATAAAAGCTTGTTTTTAAAAAATATTTTTTTAAGATATTTTATTTTGAACTTTTTAGTTTTATTTTATATAACCAGGACATAATATTTTTATTAAGGGCTGACTCTCCATTTATGAGCGTTGTACATATAATATAAGCGGCGTAAATCTTTTCGATCATCTGTTTAGGCTGAGCAAAACACGTTGAGTTCAGGTAGCGAAAAAATTGTACGATGGAAAAAATGGCGGAAAGTTGGCAACTGTTGAACTGAGCGAAACTACTCAACTCTGCGTTTCTGGACAAACAGTCTACGGTTGGACAATATGAACGCGCCCAAGTTGTCACGAATTAGGAGCATTAACCACGCACCCGGTAGGTGCTCTACAGATATTCGTATGGAAATATCCCAAGGATAACAGCTGCTTTATTCAAACTAATTTCCGGTATTTTATTTCACCAAGGAATTCACAATAGAATCTATCATATCACTGCCTAAAACTTTCTTACATAGTTGCAGTGCTGTGTATGTGTAGATTCTTGCAAATTATTTTGAAATTTATACACAAATATGTATAAACAGCAGCAAGCTCATGCCACCAACAGCGATGTCGTATGCATAGAATTTCTAGTGGGTATGTATGTAAGTTAACTACCCAGTAGAAATTTTATGCATACGACATTGCTGTTGATGGCATGAGCTTGCTGCTGTGTATACATGCCAGTATAAATGAACCTTCATTTCGATTTAACATGCGTGGTTTCTCAGAGCGTATGCGTACTCTAGCCATACACTTGTACTACTGCTGTATGCATATGGCCGTATTAATTTTTCAAACATACAAAAATGCATTAGTGGAACAGAATTAAAGCATTCTTACAATATATGTATTCCCATATGTATATGCTACTTCTCTGATACATTTTAATATACGGGGACATACAAAAAAGTACCACTTACACATGCAAATGCATATCTTGTAAAGCCCTTTTTTGTACAAGACTGAAAATATTACAAAAATTCCACCTCAAATTTATCAAGAAATGTACTCAAAACAACGACAACGTACATTCGCTTGCAATACGCTAGAATTTGAATTTATTCGTGGAAATTCATGACTACGCATGAATTATTCACACTAATTCACTCATACAGCAAGCATTCTTCATGAATGCATACAACCCATTTCTACTGGGTACATACAAATGTATATATGTATGTATATCCATACATGAGCAAACATGCCATACGGAGTTATACCGCGCGGTACCATACCGCTGGTGCTTGAGCAAACCTTAAGTAACAGACAGTTTTGTGCACCGTGAATTTTTTAATGTAATCTGAAAAAAATCCCTCTCTTAAGTACCTCCCCGCTTATTTGGCCAACCCGCCTAAGTACCTAAAATTCCCGTACCCCAATTACAAATTTTACTTACAATTTTCCCCTTTTAAGTGCTTTTTTAAGATTCCTTAAAACATTTACATATTCTGAAATTGCATTTTTTTAAGTGTTCTACAAAATCTAAAGCCTAGGTTTATATGGTATTTGTTAGGGAATGCACTATATTTTAATTGAAAAATCTTAATATCTAAACAAATATAAGTGGCAAACAATATTATTCTGAAATTGGTCCAAAATGATATGTCAATGACTTTTTAAAGAAGTTAACGAATCGCACAATCGTTACTGCAAACAACAAAAATTGTTAGCTGACATCTCGACAAGTCGCATTGTTAAAAGTTAGTGAATCTCACTACAGGCCTTGATCCCAGGCGTTGCGGAGTGGAAGCGCGCACTGCTTACCACTACACCACAGCGGCCACAGCGTTTAATAAAAATAATCATCATATTCGCTTGCGTCATTGTCATCACTATCAACATCTTCATCATCGCTCTAAGGCTGCATTATTAACAACTGTTGTGCTTCTTTCGGCAAATCCTGAAATTTTTATTGGGGTAGTTTTCTCATACTTGATACTACAGGGTCGGAACTAATCAAAAGTCAATAGAATATACAGTGAAACCCGGTTAAATTTCAAGAATATTCAAGGATAAAATTAGAAAGGGTTATTTTTAATACCTACCTGTCCCTTACGCACAAAAAAATGTAATGTGTTTTAACTCTGCAGAATATTTGATACCCATACTGGTCTCTTAAGTATATTGCCCTGAAATTTTTAAATCATTTTTTGAGTTACTCTTATCTTTCAAATTGCAAAGTTCTTTTTGAAAATCCTTACGTCAGAGAGAAAAATTAAAACGGAATTTTAAAATATTTGGCCTTTGATTTGGCGAGTATATTAATTTTTTTTGTGTACAAAATTTACTGCCGTAAGGTATTATATGTATATTGAGCTACGCATGAAAAAATAATGTTAAATATTAAATAAGCAAAAGAAATATTACTAAAACTGGTCAACATAAAGCGTTGCTATTATTGCCACCAGTGTTAATTACAAATCCCGAAAATCCAGCGATTCTAGGCAAATAATCCCGGGATTTTCGAGACTTAAAAAAGACCGGGATCCCGGGATTAACATTCCTAGTATGTGCCTAGTAGTTATGCCGTATGTAGGGTATAAAAGAAAACAGTAATTGAGCAAACAACGAAGGTGGACAATAACAATATTACTTTCTTGTGTGTTTTGTACTTAGTCTTCACTTATATTTGGCTTTAGTCTTCATCGAGAATTTCATGTACATTTCACAAATATTATATAAATTGATATACATACCGAAAAAGTTCGCACCAATGCCGCAACTTTTTTTTCTACAGAATGACACTATAACGTCCAAGGTATATGTAAATAATACACTTTTGCTTGACCGCACCTACTTCTCAACTATATGTCTACGTGTATAGCGAAAAACCCCTTATTTTTACGCTTACGAATAAAAATAAAATAAAATACTTTGAACCATAGTAAAAAATAAATAAAGTCACCTTGTATTGCCTAAATACCTGAACAAGAACGTTCCATTGCCGCTTTTGATATATCTTTAAAGAAAACTCAGATATAGCTTGGAAATTTGAAACATTAAATCACGTTTTTCCCTTTGCGCACACTCAAAGGAAAAAGTGACAACTTTAAGAGTATATTGCAAGAAAACGGCACAAATATTTGAAGACATGGTGATGTAGAATTTTATCTACTTTCATTTGGTACTAAACCCTTTGTATTTTGAAATTCATTTTTTGAATTAATACACAATATCGACATCAATTACTCCACTGTGGGGCGGTTTTGAAAAAACATCGCCGATTTGTATATCCGTACATATGTACGCTCTTAAAACGAATGCACGGGAAATTAAAATTTTTGTAACTTTGCTAGAGAACTTTTCAAATTTATGTCTTTATCACCAAATTATTTGATTAACAAATTTTTGCGTAGAGCGCTGAAACCGAATCGCAAACGCACTGCAGAGAGTTTCACGCTGTCAAACGACAACAATTGACTAAGGGCCGTTCAATATCCGGTTAACACAAACCGGACGTAAAATGTCCATAATGACGTCTAGCAACTTTGACGAAAGCTTAACTTATTTTATTTTATTCATTTTAGTGCAGTTTTAAAAATCGTTTGCTAAAAAAACTTGTTACATTTTATTCCTTTGATTGTACATGTTAAATAAAAGCTTGTTTTTAAAATATATTTTTTTTACACTATATATTTTATTTTAATTTATATAATGAAAAAAGCTCTTATAAAGATTTTACTATGTTGCTTTAAATAGAAAAGTTCTTTAAATGTAAAATCTATCTTAAACTGAAGCATTTTCATCTAAGTTAAGGGCCCGTTGTTCAATGTATGGCTATCACCAGTACATCATTACTGAAGATTTCGACATTGTGCATATAACATGTGATCGATAAAACAGTTGTTGTATTTAACCGGGGCTTCCGATTTGTGTTAATCAGACAGTGAACAACGGGCTCTAAGGGCCAATTTCAAATGAATATTTAAACGGCACTTAAGTTTAATTGTTGATTTCTTTTTAAATTCCATTTAGCTTTCGTTGGGTTTCAGATCAACTTTATTTAAATATGCCAATCAATTGGCAGCACTGCTGCTTGAAATTGTTGTTGCATTTTCTTGTTTGTTTACATTTTGTGCTGAACAGCTGATTGTTTTTTGGTGGGATTGATTAAACAACCTACCAATCAATCTTGGTTGTTTGGTAAAACCCCAGGGTTGTATATCTCACATTTAAATAGCAAATATTGGCCATTTAAGTTCAGATTAAATGCATGATCTGAAAATGAATAGTGAAAGTTAATCAACAATCTCTATTTAAGTAGCCCATCTGAAATTGGGTCTAAGCCTTTTGAACACTTCGGTATGTTAATTGTAGACAATTATTTTCCGTTTACCTTTACCATCCCATGGCATACGACTATGCAGCATTATCCACATCGCCTTAACAGTATTCAGAAGAAACACATCGTACACAGGGCTACCAATTTGGCTCAAACCGTGCCATTTTTGGCCGTATTTTACTCAAATGGCACTTAATTTTTCAATTTGGCACTTTTGAAAAATAATAATATTTCAATTCATTTTTGTGAAATTCTTTGCGTGTACTTCTTTTTGTCAACTAAAATTTTCATATTATTATAGTGTACACAACTGGTTTATCTTGCTTTTCATTGGACTTTTGTTTTAGGAATGTGTTTGTAAATTTAATGCTAAATGAGAAGAAATAAAAAGAATGACAGCTTTTTTGGCACTTTTATTTTTCTATTTGGCATTGTTTTATCCTCAATGTGGCACTTCATAGCTAAGTATAGTTGACAACCCTGATCGTACTAACTGAAATTTTTTCGCCTGCGCGATAGTAGAAGTAACTACGTATGTATACTTTTAAGATGCATGCGCTTTTATTGTATCACTGTATTTCCATAACTCCCTGTGTGAGGAAACCAAATAATGTAATTCTTAACAGAAGTGCTTAAAGCTTAACAGTTTGGCAATTTAGACAGTGTTGACATTGATTTCCGGTATTTCTCTTACTAGCGCCTGCAACTATGCTTCTTATTTACTACCGCCGACAGCTTTAACAATTTTATAGTGGTTTTACGCTCTGTTAGCCATAAATTTTACTATGTTTTGACCACCTTTGTACCAAGACCCCTGGACCATATAGGGAATTCATTTATATTTTAAATTGCATTGCCATCATGATTGGAACTATGCTGAAAATTTCACCCCTCTACCTTGTCGGGAAGTTAGTTTAAAATGGATTGGAAATTTCCGCGGGATGACCAAGTTAAATAAAAGCCAATAGTTGTACTCTAGTGTGCTGCATAAAATGCATATTCTTATAAACACAAATCATACTGCTAAGATATATGTACCCAAAATCTAGCCCGGTGACATGAGATGACGTCTTACTTTCGGCTCTTCAAAGTTGTTAAATGACCAAAAAATATATAAATTTTATCAAATTTTCTTAATCAGTTTTCATAATAATATGGGAAATAGTCCACAGTTTATATTAGTTAAGTAGATGCAATAAATATCACTAGAAATAGAATCCGTTATTAGAAATTGACAAAAACAATGAGAGGTTTTTCAAAAAGTATAGAATATCAACTAAAATATTTTTTAGTTCCAGTAAGATTATATATTTATTTCTTAACATTGCAACATCCCATAGTAGAATATAACTTCTTCTTCTTTCTTTTTTGGCGCTGTAACCGTCTAAGTGATTTTGGCCGAGTTCAGCAAAGCACGCCAGTCGTTTCTCCTCTGCGCCAACTGACGCCAATTGGAAACGCCAAGTGAAGCCAAGTCCTCCTCCACCTGATCTTTCCATCGCAGTGGGCGCCTCCCTCTTCCTCTGCTACCGCCAGCGGGTTCCGAGTTGAATACTTTCAGAGCTGGAGCGTCGGTGTCCATTCGAACGACATGACCAAGCCAGCGGAGCCGCTGTATTTTAATTCGCTGCACTATGTCCATATCGTTGTAAAGCTCATACAGCTCATCGTTCCATCGTCTGCGGTACTCGCCGTCGCCAACGCGTAAAGGCCCGTAAATCTTCCGCAAAATCTTTCTCTCAAACACTCCAAGAGCCGCCTCATCGGATGTTGTCATTGTCCATGCTTCTGCGCCATATACCAGCACGGGCATGATGAGTGACTTATAGAGCGCGGTTTTCGTACGTCGAGAGAGGACTTTACTCCTGAATTGCCTACTCAGTCCAAAGTAGCACTTGTTGCCAAGAGTGATTCTACGTTGGATTTCAATGCTGACATTATTATCGGTGTTAATGCTGGTTCCCAAGTAAACGAAATTCTCTACTTTCTCGAAATTGTAACTGTCAACAGTGACGTGGGTGCCAAGGCGCGAATGTGCTGACTGTTTGTTTAATGACAGGAGATACTTCGTCTTGTCCTCGTTTACCACCAGACCCATGCGCTTTGCTTCCCTATCCAACTTCGAAAAGGCAGAAAAGACTTCGCGGTTTTTGTTACCGATGATGTCGATGTCATCGGCATAAGCCAGCAATTGCACGCTCTTGTAGTAAATTGTTCCTGAGCGGTTCAGTTCTGCAGCTCTTATTATCTTCTCCAACATCAGATTAAAGAAGTCACATGAAAGGGAGTCGCCCTGTCTGAAACCCCGTTTTGTGGCGAACGGCTCGGAGAGGTCTTTTCCAATTCTGACGGAGCTGGTGGTATTGCTCAACGTCATTTTACACAGCCGTATGAGTTTTGAGGGGATGCCAAATTCAGACATAGCATCGTATAGGCAACTCCTTTTAGTGCTGTCAAAAGCGGCTTTAAGGTCGACAAATAGGTGGTGAGTGTCGATCCTTTTCTCGCGGGTCTTTTCCAAGATTTGGCGTATTGTGAGTACCTGGTCTATGGTGGATTTGCCAGGTCTAAAGCCACACTGATAAGGCCCAATCAGTTCATTGACGGTGGGCTTCAGTCTTTCACACAATACGCTCGATAAGACCTTGTAACCTATGCTTAGAAGGCTGATCCCGCGGTAGTTGGCGCGAATGGCGGGGTCACCTTTCTTGTGGATTGGGCAGAGCACGTTTAAATTCCAGTCGTCGGGCATGCGTTCATCTGACCATATTCTGCACAAGAGTTGATGCATGCACCTTATCAACTCCTCGCCGCTGTACTTGAATAGTTCAGCTGGTAGGCTGTCAGCTCCAGCGGCTTTGTTGTTTTTCAGCCGCGAATATAAATAGGACATAAAAATATAGTTTAAAAAACTAAAAAACACGCTTTTAAAGCATATCAAACTAAAAAGTAAAAAATAATTTTTAATATAAGTTGAAAATAATAATGAACAAAAAATACTAGTATTATTGTGAAAAAGCGTGGGGTAGGGACACGAATTTCGATACGATACGATACCATATCGATACTTTTGGCATTCGATACCGATATTTTCTACTCCATAGTTTTAAAACGATATTTTTTGGTATCGAGTACCAGATCTCTAGTATCGTATCGAATGTCATAAACTCACATTAGAAGGATAATGTTATTAACAGCTCAACCAAGGCGAATTTATACAAGGTGGTGCTGATGGCGAATTTAGATTTTCGCCGCGGTACTTCTTAATGTCAAAAGTATGTGTTTGTTGTAAAATGAAATCCCCTTGTTTACAACAAACACATCATTTTGACATTAGGAACCCCGCGGCGAAAATCTAAATTCGCCATCAACACCACCTTGTATAATTTCGCCTTGAGCTCAACCTTATATGTATTACCGGCGAGAGTTTTTGTACAGATGGACGCAAGTCTTTCTCATTTGATAAATCGAAATCAATTTGCGTGCGTGA
>NW_023458561.1:5743637-5746370 GCF_013731165.1 Rhagoletis pomonella | reverse complement strand
ATACATACATGCAAACATACTGGTCTCCCCTCTCACTGAGTTAGTCAATATGCTTTATCGCTATCAATATTTAAATTAATATATATAAATCATAAGTTCATTATTTATTAGTGAGATATTCGCTTTATTTCTCTCATCTCACAATTTCAAAATCTTAATAGAAAAAACTTTTTCTGTGAACGCCGAAATTGCAGGAATAGAGAGCATACGCGAAATAATTTTAAGTAAATTTGGTAAATCTTTTTAAGTTTTTTTAAAAATGTTGCCATTTTTGATCCCTGCACACATTGTTTTAAAGTATATTTATTTTAATATTGGTATTTCAGTAGAAATGTTATCCATTTTAAAACATTTATTTCTAGCAAATGACTGAAATATATTTATATTTATAATTGAAGAAGGATAGTATTTTTGCATACTATATTTTTTTTTCACAGTATATAGTACGCAGACCCAAAAAATAATACAATACAATAGGGCTATTCGCGATTCGGTGCATAAGAGCTGACGAATTTATGCAATTGAAGAAATATGCCATGGATTGTGAGCGACCTTTATTAAACTGTCATGGTAAAACTTTTTTAATCAGCTGATAGAAATGTCAACCAGAGTTGCAATGCATAGCATTTTTATGCTATGGATTTTCGGTATTGCAAATTTGTCGAGCCATGACAAATGCAAATGCGTGTATTTTGTTTGTGTATTGCAAATAATTTGCAATACAAATTTGCAATGCAATGATGCTAGGCCATTTGCACTGGATTGCGAATAGCCCTTATATATTATAGTACGGTAGGCAAACCCTAGGTGTGCCTACAGTTTTATGTCGACTCTGAACGGCGATTGTATTTTATGGGAAGCTGTTTTTCATTTTCAAGGTTTGCGCACTTCTAACCAATACACCACAGCGGCCTATATGGGAGACCTATATTCAGATAATTTTTTGGTTTTTGGTATCGATATTTGGAATATCGAGTCTTTTTATTCCGATATTAATGGATACCCGATGTTTTTAAAGCGATATTTTAAATGAGTACCATATCGATACTTTCAGATCGATATCGTGTCCCTAGCGTGGGGCGCTCTTTGCCATATTTTTCGTCTATCGAGCAACCCACACTTTATCACAATAATACTAGTATCTTTTGTTCATTATTATTTTCAACTTATATTAAGAATTATTTTTTACTTTTTAGTTTGATATGCTTTAAAAGCGTGTTTTTTAGTTTTTTTAAACTATGGCTGCATTTCTTTATTCATTCTGAACGTTTGGAATAAACTTTTTTGTTTATTTATTATTTTATATTTCAAGCGCATTCTGTTTATTCCGGCTGTGAAATGGGATTATCCGGAATGTATAAAGAAACGCAGCCTATATTTATTTTTAATTTTTTAGTTCGATTTATTGTTTGCTAGAGCATTACCTTCAACGCCCTTTTTTTAGTAGATTCTCGATCATCCGTTTTCCGTGATTACTATTACTAACGACAGCGAGGTGCAGCAACGAGTAATCTTCTAAGTCATTAATAGTACAAGTTATATTAACAGTGGCACCCCGATTTAGAGGATATTCAAAGATTTCTATTTTGCCAATATAACCAGCGAGACTCAGAGGTGTAAAATTTAAATTATTTTTCACAATTGGCTCCGCGATTGAAAAATGCTCGTACTGCATCGAAATGATTATTCTCTACTGCTAAAAGAAGTGGCGTATTGCCAAATTCATCTTTGCAATTAATATCAGTACCGCGGTCAAGCAGTGGAAGATAGCGTTACATCATTTATTTCCAGCCATAGACGGGATTTGAAATCATGTCTGGTAAGTTCGTTGTCTCGCGCCTAAGACTTGCGCCTTAGCCCGCTTGGCCAACTGTGCAACTGATAGGGATAGAATGTATTAACACTAATAAGCCGAGTGCTCGAGTCGGAAAGTAAATAGACGGTACGCATGCGCAGACAGCGTAGTTGTCTCACCTGCTCTCACACAGAGGCTATGTGAGGAAATTATTTCATCCTGGCGATCCTAATCAGGATAATGAGATAAATTTATGAACTTATTATATTGCCGCTGATTCTTGATAAGTGTACAAAGTTTGAATTAAATCTGTCCGTTTAATGTGGGCCAAAATCGAGTCCAAAGGAGTCGGTTACAAACATACATACATACAAACATACAGGTGAAGCTAACAAAAGGGTGTTAAAAACTTACCAGTCAGAGTTTTGCGGACATCCCTTATTTTAATAAGTTACCCTTTTCTATTAATCCTTTGTGGAATTTTGTCCACCTAGCGTGTTACCTCACTTTCCATTTTTCCAATAAGTTGTAAAAAAATTTTAAATGTTTGGAAAATTGATATTTCACAAACTAGGAAACTTATAAAAAACCTTTGAAAAATATTGATTCATAAACGGGCTTACTTCAATACTTATTGCCTGTGCCCGCGTCTTTGCCTTTGCCTTTGTCTCTGTTTTTACCTTTGTCTTTGTCATTGTCATTGTCATTGTCATTGTCTTTGTCATTGTCATTGTCATTGTCGTTGTCTTTGTCTTTGTTTTTGTTTTTGTTTTTGTTTTTGTCTTTGTCTTTGTCTTTGTCTTTGTCTTTGTCTTTGTCTTTGTCTTTGTCTTTGTCTTTGTCCTTGTCCTTGTCCTTGTCCTTGTCCTTGTCCTTGTCCTTGTCCTCTTTCTTGTCCTTGTCCTTGTCCTTGTCCTTGTCCTTGTCCTTGTCCTTGT
>NW_023458561.1:5727403-5743537 GCF_013731165.1 Rhagoletis pomonella | reverse complement strand
TCTTTGTCTTTGTCTTTGTCTTTGTCTTTGTCTTTGTCTTTGTCTTTTGTCTTGTCTTTGTCTTTGTCTTTATCATAAAGAAGAGACTTATTGGCCTGAACAACTTGGCACAAGAGTATACTTTCTTGCCTTCCTTCGGGATAAAGACAATCCTGGCCCTCTGCCACACCTTCGGAATGTGGGCCAGTGCTAGACTGTCCCTCATAATATCCAGAAGATGTGGAAGTAAGAGCTCAACGCCCTGCTTCAGCAACATTGGACATACGCCATCCACTCCAGAGGCCTTGCACTGTTCGAGGGAGTCCAAAGCTCACCGCACTGTTTGCCGGTTTATAATTCTTTTAGTCTGATTCCAGTTCGGTGAAGATGGTCTGAACGCACGGAACATCCTATCCACGCAGGCAGGAATGGCGTCCGGAAAGCGGGCCAACAGTAGGGCGAGTGCCCTTTCCTGTTCAGTCAGTTCAGAAAAAGTCTCGTTAGGTAGCCAAATAGCCACTGTGTTATCTCTAGCTAAGACTTTATGTAGCCTAGCAGCTGCAGGAGTGAATTCGATGTTCTCACAAAAGGACCGGAAGCTCTTTGTCTTTATCTTTATATGTGTTTTTTGTTGTTGTGTTATACCGGCGCATAAAAAAGTATATGGAAAATAAGGTACATAGCAAATATCTTTGAGCATGCTTATAACCACACAGGGAACACAAAAAGGGAAAGACGCTCTACAGAGCCAGATAGAGGATAAAAGAGAAAAGATCTTAGTCAATAAATCCATCCAAAATATATTCGGCAAAATCAGCAAGGACATTGGCAGAAAAAAGAACTAGGTGGAAGCTACCAAATCGCAAACAATTTCCGAAAGAAAGTGGCATGGGCTTACATATACTGATAGTAAAACCAACAGTTGCTTCAAATAATTTCATACTTATTGAATTACATATGTATCTGCCACTAAGCGCATTGGTGGATATCTGCAACATACATGCTTATTTTGTTGAATAAAATATTAAAAAAATTTAAATTAAATAGTTGCTATCATATCTTTAAAATTAAGAGTATGCATTTAAAATACTTTGAAAAAGCAATAAAATATATGGCTGAATTTCTTTATTCATTCTGAACGTTTGGAATAAATTTTTTTGTTTACTTATTCTTTAGAACGTTCCTGATGATATGTTAACGTATATTTCAAACACATTCTGTTTATTCCGGCTGTGAAATGAGATTATCCGGAATGTATAAAGAAACGCAGCCTATATGTAATTTTTGGAAAATGGGCCCGCGCGATTATGATGAAATGCTGTATCTCAGAAGCTACTTAAGAAATTCCCACCAAACTCGGTACGAACATTTCTAGCTAACGAATCTGTTGAAAATCTTTGAAGTCGGGCAATACCCACGCCACCTCTTATATAACGGTAATTTAAAGAAACACGAAAACTGCAAAGAATCAGTAACTACTAGGGGGAGATTCTGTAACCAGTTAGCCCAATTTTCGAATCGCTGTCGCACTTTTTGACGAATGATATAAATTTTTTTGCGTCAAAAAGCGATCCGAAGCGATCATACTCAGCACTCTTACTAATCGTATAGACCTTCGCTTGAAAGATGCTAGGGAAGGTTCCCAGGAGCACCGAAAGCTTGAACCTGGGGCCGTACGAGGCTGCTCCAATCTCCTCAGCTGTTTTAGGGCCGTCAGTGTACTACTGTAGTGTGCTCGTCTGTATGTTACTCTCCATAATAGAGGTACACCAGGTCAGGTCGCCCTGTTGCAAGCGTAGGTCTTAAAGTTCCTTTTGAAGACCTTCCTATTTGGCGTTGTAACCGTTGGCGTTCAGTAAAGAACGGCAGTCGTTTCTTTTCTGTGCCAACTGAGGCCAATTGGAAATGCCAAGTGAAGCAAAGTTCTTCTCCACCTGGTCTTCCCATCGCAGTGGGCGCCTCCCTCTACTACTTTCAGAGCTGGAACGACATGGCCAAGGCAGCGGAGCCGAAGTAATTTAATTCGCTGCACTATGTCCATGTCGTTGTAAAGCTCATACAGCTCATAGTTACATCGTCTGCGGTACTCGCCGTCGCCAACGTGTAAAGGCCCGTAAATCTTTCTCTCGAAAACTCCAAGAGCCGCCTCATCAGATGTTGTAATTGCCCATGCTTCTGTGCCATACACCAGCACGGGCATGATGAGTGACTTATAGAGTGTTGGTTTCGTACGTCTAGAAAGGACTTTACTCCTGAAGTGCCTACTCAGTCCAAAGTAGTACTTGTTGGCAAGAGTGATTCTGCATTTGATTCCCATGCTGTTATTATTATCGGTGTTAACGCTGATTCCCAAGTAACGAAATTCTCTCTTTTCTCAAAATTATAACTGTCAACAGTAACGTAGGTCCCAAGGCGCGAATGTTCTGACTGTTTGTTTGATGACAGGAGATACTTCGTCTTGTCCTCGTTTATCACCAGACCCATTCGCTTTGCTTCCTTATCCAACTTGGAAAAGGCAGAACAGACTTCGTGGTTTTTATTACCGATGATATCGATGTAATCGGCATAAGCCAGCAATTGCACGCTCTTGTAGTAAATTGTCCCTTTTGAAGACCACACTCTGTTAAATCGTCCCTGGGGAGCAAAGCTAGGGTGAGCTGGGTACCTAGCTTATTCCTGTTTGTAGGTGATAACACCCTGCCCTGGCCGAACTCCTATCTGGCAAAGTTAAGGAGTGTTCGCTTTGCAGCCTGTTCTACTGAGGGATGCAGTGGCTCCTGTTCCAGCATTACCTCCAGCGCTGCCGTCGGGCATGTGCGCATTGCTCCTGTACTGCTAACACATGCCAGACGTTGAATCTTTAAGAGGATCTGTCTCTCCGTTCCCAAAGTAGTCCTGAAACTCCAAGCCACCGCAATATAGGTCACTATCGGTCTCACTATCATGGTGTACATCCATATGAGGAGCCTCGGAGTGCACCCCCAGGATTTACCCGCTAGACGTTTGCACACCATCATCGTTCTCGTAGCCTTAGAGGTGACTGTATCAACATGGGCCCTCCACAGAAGCTTGGAGTCCAGGGTAAGCCCCAAATACTTTGCCTATATGGCGAAATTGATTACGACCCGGTCGAAGTCAAGGTCCTCACCCCTGGAGATTTCGTTTCTAGCTGTCTTAGAAGAGGTGATATTTAAACCTACGTCTGCGCACCACCTTTTTGCAAGGTTAAGTCTCGAGCGATAATCACTACGTCGTCCGCTTACCCTTGGCATTGGACGCCCTCGTTAGTAAGTATCTGTAGGAGTTCATCCACAACTAAGCTCCATAGTAGGGGAGATATCTGTCGACTCCCAGATGGGCGGCGTTGTTGAAGTCCTCGATGTCGAGGAAGGCACAGAGCACTACCTTATCACACTTTAAGGTCCCTTGTATTTCTTGCAATAAATCGTACAGTGCGGTGTCCGTGGATTTACCTACCCTGTACGAGTGCTGGTTGGAACGCAGAGGGGTTTGTTTCAGAGTGTTAAACCTGATTTCATGGTCAATAATTTTCTCCATTGCCTTTAACATAAAGAAGATGAGACTTATTGGCCTGAACAACTTGGCACAAGAGTATACTTTCTTGCCTTCCTTCGGGATAAAGACAATCCTGGCCCTCTGCCACACCTTCGGCCAACAGTAGGGCGAGTGCCCTTTCCTGTTGAGTACCTGAAAAAGTCTCATTAGGTAGCCAAATAGCCAGCCCGGTCACTGTGTTATCTCTAGCTAAGACTTTATGTAGCCTAGCAGCTGCAGGAGTGAATTCGATGTTCTCACAAAAGGACCGGAAGCTGCTACGCTAGGCCTTTCTAATCTCCTTATTGTATTTTGTGAGACTGATTGAATACTCCTCCCAGTTCCCGGTACGCTTCGCCCTATTGCTAAGACCACGCTTCTCTTTCCTAAGAACTGAGAGTTCCCGTGACCACCAGGGAAGCTGAGCCGTCCCCTTTGACTTTGGCACGGGACAGCTGGAAGTGAAGGCTTCCAAAATAGTGCCGTTTAACATGTTGATCCTGTCCATCCATACAAAACACCTTTCTATGTTTTGCCTCTACCTTGGTTGTGTTTAACCTAAGTACCTCTTCGTATTTCGCCCAGTCTGTTTTTCTGGGTTTCAGAGGCATTAGCAGTCTCTTGCTGAGAGTGATGTCCAGTACTTCCTCTCGAACCCTAGTAATGAAAGTTGGGTCATTACCGACATTCTGAATGCGCATGTCTTCCCTAATTATATATTCTAAAAGGCGCTCAGTTTGTGTCCGAGCTGCCCCACTCCATGTTGGCGCGCTCGCATCGCAGCCGAGAATAGCAAGAATTCGCCTCCTGCGGCAGAATTCGAACAGCTGCTGTACCTCAAGAAGCGGCATGTTGGCGTTGTCCCCTGGAAAGTAGGCTGCAGCCAAGACCACCTCCTTTTCCTTTCCGTTAACTTTTAAAATAGCTTAAACCGCTACCAGGCTCTGTAATACAAAAATAATTTATATTATTCGTCAGCACTACGCAAGCTTTGGTCCTCCCGCAGGAGAGGTCCAAAATTACCTTACTGTTGTTATAGTTGACGCCCCTCACCTGGCGCCTGTAGGTCCACGGCCACCGCATGATGCAAGTTGACTGGGCCACTGCTAAAGCTGGTGAATTCATAATTGGCGCTCGTCATCGATGTCCGAGAGCCGTACGTCACCCTCGCTTCCTCTATCGAGTTCGAGACTGCCAATGTCCGCTAGGAGCTCCTGTGTGGTGCGCACGTATTCAGTGGTACTCACAGGAGCAGGTGCCTGTGCTCATTCTGGTGGGTGGCTGGACGGTTGGCCGTGGTCGACTCGGTGGCAGGGGCAGCAGTGGAGCCAGGGGCCTCGTCGGCATGCATGTCTTGCGACTCAGACTTCTTACTGCCTATCGTCTTTTGCCGCCATGGCCTGTGCATGACATAAATATACCGAAAGTTGAAGGCCTCTTGATGCTGACATGCGACGCCTCATCGATATTCAAGTTGAGCCTGAGACCATTGTATTCAGCGCCGCATGAAACCGCCTTCCACGCAGCCGTGTGGATGCCCTCGTTCTGGACCTGGATGAGTCCCAGCACGTACTCAGCCGATTTCTCGGCGCCTCTTGGAAGAAACACCGAGATGTTTTGCACCCCTCTGTGCATAACACGGGCTCATTTCACTCCTCAATGACAGGTGCCTTTTCTGCCAGCCAAGCTGCGGTCCGCCCATTCTTGCAGTCCACAAGCAGCATGCATCGCAAAAGACCAGTGGGTGCTTCCACCCTTTAAGGACCTCGTCCATGATGGTACCTTGGAGCCTGGTTAAGTCCTCAGGGCATAGGACAGCAGCAGGGTAATCACAGGGCGGCATAGCCACCCGGATTCCTGTAAGAGCATCTGAATAGCTAGGCTGCTGAGTGGTTCCTTCCTGTGACCGACCGCGGCCCGCAGACCCATCCACGCCTCTAGACTCTGTCGGAGGGCGTAGGAGGCCCCGCTGCCGTTTGGGGGACGGTGGCTCAGGTGGTGTAACCTGTAATCTGGTGCGTTTTGGTGTAGCTGTTGATGTTGCGGTTAAGGTACCTGTGGGTTTCCCGCTTCTCCACCCAATGGGTCTACAAATAAATCCAAATTTCATATAATGGCAATTTTCAGGAATACAATTATTATCGCTTTTTGGTATCTCAGTAAAGTAAAATTTTCACCAAACTTGAACATATTGACCCCTAACCGCCTAAAAGATGTAAGAAACATTTTTTTTCGAAATTTTGTGCATTCCTGCAATAAAAAAGAAAAAAAATTCTTTTTGGCGGTTATGAATCGATACGGGTATATAAATTTCGATTACGCCTGAATAAGACTTCTTTACTTGTTTTGTTATTATATTAGTTAAAATTAATTTGAAAGCCACAGATTTCTACCTGTACTGTACCTTCAGCATCATTCTCCAAAACCTCTTTGGGAAATTTACATACTGTTACTCCCGCAAACGTAGTTGACGGCGAAAATAAGTTTAGGCGTCTTTTTTCGCTGTCAACATATGTTAAGAGCATTTCTTTGATGCAGTTTTCTTATGTATATCGTTTTTTAATGTTTTGTTTTCAATAAACACCAGACTCCCTGAGGAAGATGCGAAAAACATCGAAACGCGTATTAGAAAAAGGTACATTGTTTGCTTTTTCTTTAACCGGCCGAAAACCTCCTTAAACTACGCCATAGGAAATTTAAAACTCGCCGTTGAGACATAAAAACTATATTACACATGTCTTTAATTCTTTATTAATTTCTATCGCAAGTGGGAAGTTTTTTGGGAAGTATGTTAACTACATACAAGAATTGTTATATTAGGAAAAGTAATTAGCAAATCATTAATATCTTGCATTTTTGTACATGAAAGACGAAATACGTAGCTATCGATTGGCATTATCAAGTTCGGCCTACGAGGAATTTATTTTTTTGCTTCTGGTAGGCTCTTTTCAGGAAATGCCCATTTACATATGGACATATTTACGTACTTAATTACATACACAAATCTTCAATATGCTCGCTACGGAGAATGATCGAGTAACGAGATAACACAGTTTTACGACAATATTAGTGATGAAATATCGTTCTTAAAAACGTCGATGCTCCCACAAACAAACAAGATCGATTTAAAAAAAACATCGGTAAATAAAAAAAGATGTACATAAAAAGAATATAGCGCAAAAAATAGTTATTTGATGGAATATATCCATTTTTAAATAAATATAAGGAAAAGAAACCTTTATAATCTAGTCCCCAAAAGCTTATTTCTGTCCTGAGAGCAGACAAAGAAGGGGTTTAAAGGTATTTTTCTTAAAACATAAAGAAAAGAAAAAAGTGATCGTAGTAGCATAGAAAAGAAACTGAACTTTTCCTAGATTTGTGGGAAAAACAAGAACAACAAATTTAACAGCTAATAATCCAAACTTTGAGTGTGTATACGGGGTGATAAACAAACGCGCTTTGATCGATTATATTTACTCTACATGGGTGTAGCAAGGTTGGTGCAGGGGGGAGGCCCGAGTTTTTCCCTATACATATGTGTATAATATACATAATAATAATAATAGATTGGAGCTTACACATATGTTAGTGTTTGGACGAGCTTCTCCTCCGATTTGTGGCGTGCGCCTTGATGTTGTGATACAAAGAGGATGGACCTATAGTTTTACGCCGACTTTAATGAGAAGCTGTTTTTCATGGCAGAATTACACTCGGAGGTTTGCCATTGCTTGCCGAGGGGCGACCGCTGTTAAGAAAAAACCTTTTTATTATTACCTCCCTTTTATTAGCTCGGGATGTAACTATGTAATATTGATGCGCCTAAAAGATGCAGCGATTTCTGTTCTCAACTTACATAGCTGATGAAAGTACGAATGGAAATTATAATAGCGAGGTTTTGGTTTTTTAAGCTATAATTTTTTATTTCTAAATTTTTTTGGGATGTTGCTTTGTATAATATATAAATAATAGTACTCTGAAACCCTAGCTAAATAGTTTTGAGCACCCATCCCCACAAACTTACATATGGATGTACATACTTTTACTTAATTACAAATAATAAATAACTTCACTTAGTCCTCAAAAGCAAAGCAAGTCTAGAAATCTAACCAAGGTCCGATAAAACATATTACCACTTGTCGGAATGAATGAACGGTTTCGATGTTTTTCAATTTTGTCTTCGATGTATCGGCGATATATCGTCCAGAAAAATATCGATGTATCGTTTGCATTCCCAAATATTATACCATGCTGGTTTGTTTTGGTGCACACTTCTTTGTTTTGGTGCACACTGCTTTGTTTTGGTGCGACTATCAACTAAAACATAAAGAACGCTCGGTAGAGGCCTGTTTACTCAGCGATTGTTGTACGGGTGTTGTAATACATACATAGTAGGAAGGTTAATCCCGAGATCCCGGACTTTTTTAGGTTCCAAAAATCCCGGGATTTTTGGCGAATAATCCCGGAATTCTCGGGATTGGTAATTTGCACTGATGCCAATAATAGAAACTTCTTTTCTTGACCAGTATTGGCTATAATTCTTTATTTTTATTTAATAACTAATATTTTTTATAAATGTCTAGCTCATTATACATATAACACCGTGCGATAGTAAATTGTACACACAAAAATCAATATATTCGTGAAACCATGGGCCAAGTATAGTAAAATTGCGTTTTTAGTTTTTCACTCTGCGTCAGTAATTCAGAAATAATTAAAAAATCCAGTGTAATGTGCTTAGAGAAGAAGTATAGGTATCAAATTAAAGAGAAAATTCTGTAGAATTTAGTCATATTCAATTTTTTGGTGCATAAGGCCCAGTAAGTATTGAACATGTGTTTATAAAATTTTATCCTTGAAAGTTGGCAATATTTGTTTTTGCAAAAATTATATGTTAAGGACTTATATAAACTAGATAGCATCCTCGAATTTCGTCCTTCTAACTTTACCAGTTTAAAAAAATTACCTAACTCGGTAGGATCTAGCTAAGAAATTTACTGAAAATCATTGAAATCGGACAATAGCCACGCCCACCTCCCATATAACGGTAATTTACAGAAACACGAAAACTGCGATAAATCAGTAACTACTGAAGCTAATTGACTCAAAATCGATTAGTGCAATGACCACTGAGCATAAAATTAGACTAAATATTATAATAGACTATTATAAATTTTTGGATTTGGGGGCGGCGCCGCCCACTTATGACCACAAATGTGTATCTCGGTAACCGATTTATAAATTTTTCCCAAACTTCGTGTATTTAATAACCTAGGTACGAAAAAGCAATTCGTTGTAAATTATTCAAATCAGACTCAAATTGCACCGGTTTCCCGTATAACGGTAAATTTCGGATATACGACAACCCATATATTTAAATAACTGAGGTCGTAAATTTACTCCAAGTTAATACTTACAACCATGATAAAAACATTACAAGGTTAATTCATTCTCTCAATTCGCCAGCCATGATTTTTTTCTGACGTTTCTTAGCATTTAAAATCATATAAAATTGAAAATAAAAAAACATGAAAATGTTCACAATTCTTGTTGTTTCAGAGTAAAAATGGGAATGTCTGTGTGAGTTTGAGTTTTGAATTTTTATATTATATTGCTGGCAAACGTCAGACTGCCTCTCAATGGTTTTACCTTGTTATGTTTTTATCATGCTTACAACAATCTCTTAACAATAAATAAAACTGCTATAGACTTTTAGGTAGTTTAAAGAAAGTTGGAACGCCAATAGTTGATACCTGCGCCGGGTATATAAAATTCGGTTTCGCTCGAACTTATACTTCTTCACTTATTTTATTCTACATTGCATTGAAATTTTTAAATATTTTTTGGAATTAATCATATCTTTGAAAGTACTACGTCCTTTAAATAAATCTTGACGTCAGAGAGAAATAATAAAAATGCCACTTTAAATAAAAAAGTGGTTTTCAAACCCATTTATTTATTATTTCCCAGTCGGAAAAATAGTAATGCATTATATGCGTAATAAATAATATAATGTATTTCTTATGAGTTCTTGATTATATTACAGCTAACTATGTAATCAGCATTCTAATGTATTCAAAAAGTTCCAAATATTTCATATTAAAACACATTCATTTCTCGATACTAGGTAATGCAAAATTGAATGCCCCACTTTTCTTAGGACAAAATGCATTTTCGAATGTGAAAAGTGCTGTTTTCTGATTATTTTTACACTTACTATACATAACATTTTCCCACTAGGTTATTTTATGGTAGGAGAGCTTCTCAAACAATATAGAAGCAATTTGTTCGATTTAAGTTGTTGAAAATTAATGGATTTCTAAATCCCGGAACTAATCCCGGGATTGTGATAATGACATCCCGAAAATCCCGGGATCATAAAAAGCGAAAAAATTAACATTCCTAATACATAGATAACAAGTTCTTTTGGCCTAGTCTCGCTGTTTGTCGGGTATAAAAGCGTGTAGCGCCTAGCTGAAAAGCGTCAGTTGCTCGTGCCCAGAGTAAATGGAAAGATCAAGTGAACAGAAAGTCAGTGGTCTAAGAAGCAAATTAAATTTTGACAAAAAACTTTGGAGAAACATATGAAAATAAAAAACCTTAACTCAAAAAATTGTGATTTATTTTAACAAAAAATTAACAGTTACAAAAGTAGAAAATCGGCAAGTTTTGAAAAATGCCTGAAATAATTGAACAACCAAAAGAAACGTAAGTATAAAATTCGTACAATTAACAGAATGTACAATATGCACATTTTCATTTTGTGTCAGGTGCATTTGGTTTGCATAGATTTCCCAGGCGAACAGTATTGACTGTTGCATTCAAAGGAATGATGAGTGAAAAAAGGAAAACAATGAATTTGAAGTTCTGAGATTTACTGCAACACTTGAAGCGCTTGCATATACGTACATACATATGTATTTCAATAGGATATTTTAATAAATATTGTCGATCATACATATGCACGTAGATGTTAAATTCTGCAATTTATCTTATAAGAGTAGTCCACTTGCAAACAGCGTTATGTGATTTTGTAATAGTAAGCCATAAATTTAAAAAATCTACTACGACAACAAGTAACATCGAAATTTAATCTTTTTTTATTACCTGAAAATTTGGATAAATAAGAGCCTAATAACATTATAACATAAGACTAATTTGATACGATTTTTTGAGAATATAGAAAGATTTTGCAATGTGTTATTAGAGGAAATGAAACTACTTTAAATACTGGTACGTTACTCACCAAAAATTATAAGTGGGCTACTCATATATTCAGTTGAGTAAATGAACACAAAAACAATAAAAAAAAAAAACTATGTGCAACTAGTACACTCACCTACAAATGCTGTAAAAACTAACAGTTCCTGATTCATTCTGACTCTTTATAAAAAAGTTTAGATGTAGCTCGTTTTCTGGAAGATTGTTATAATAAAAAACACAATATCTATTAGCTAAGTATACAAGAAAGGGGCCATTCTTTGTTGTTTAAAAAATCATAACGACATCTGTATATTTAGAAAGTAAGAATGCAAAGTCAAATTTTTGAATAGCTTTATCCTCTGGATTATATCGAACATGGCATTTTTCGCCACTGGAGGAAAAGGTTGCATTTTGGAAGTAGATTTTTTGTCTGTTTTCTTTTCTTTTGTTTTTTGTTACGAGGCATTTCATGTCACCGTGGCAACCTCTATGCGCGAGCTCTAAGGATTTAGATGAAAGTCGAAGAGATTGAAGTTCTAGGTGACTTGAATATACGTGTAGCATATTTTGCCGATATGACATAGGGTTGCCTATTTACACGGGACTTAAATTTTAAGAAAACGTCATACATACCTCTCTTTAAAGTGCTGTATCTTGGAAGCGTTTTATTATTTTTATTTCTTCCGTCTTATTATTGGCTTTAATTATAAATTTTTTACATTAATGTGTAACTTATAGCATTTTTTTTATTTTTTTTACATAAAAATGTTATCTATAGTTGACATTATAAGAGCTCTGAAATCACGAAAATCACGTAAAGTAAAGGAATTTAACTTTGTTGCAAGTTCACATGGGAAATCTGCGACGGATTGGAGGAAATTTTAAGAGACTAGCAGCTAGATCAAGTCTTCAGCTCTCGACGTCACAACAAATTCTTACACCCGAAACACTCTGGGGTAAGATCCTGTGGATTGGTAGTACGCATTTCTAGCCATTACCCCACAGCGGCCGCCTAGAGTCGTAGATGATAGATGAGTAGGGTAAGCACTGCGACCAGTAGGTCTAGAGTGCCTAGAGTCTTAACTTCAAAACCAACGATCTTATTACACTTACCAAAAAGAAGAGAACGTTACATAGTACATATGTGTTGGAGGTTTGTTTTTTTTTGCTTCTCCTGTAATTAATGAAAAACATCAGTTAGTGCATTTCTATATGTATTTTAGCAACGATATGTACATATGTACGTAAATACGTAAATAGGTTTCATCAATTCGAATGGGAAGTGGTTTTGTAACTCACAGATAATTTTCGTTTTGTTTTTCATTTTAGGCCATTTGGCAACTGCACGACACTGCAACGAAATAAGAACCCGCAGACTAGTTGTGGATTGTATAGCCATATTCGTGGCACAAATGTTTCTTACGGCAATGTCTCCAGTCTGGCACCATCAGTCAAGTCCTTCATAGAAGAATCTGTAGCGCTTTGCCAACCTGACGAAGTGCATATTTGCGATGGTTCAGAAATGGAAAATAAAATGCTATTGAGGAAAATGCTAGACGAAGGAACCATTTTTCCTCTTCCCAAGTACGAAAATTGCTGGCTAGCCCGCACCAACCCCGCAGATGTTGCTCGGGTAGAATCGCGTACTCTTATATGTACTGAACAACGAGAGGAAACCATCCCTACGCCGAAGGAAGGTGTACAGGGAACACTGGGTAATTGGATTTCGCCTTCTGACTTCGATCGGGCTATTCAAGAGCGTTTTCCTGGATGCATGAAAGGCCGTACAATGTATGTGGTCCCCTTCAGCATGGGTCCTTTGGCCTCATCATTTTCTAAGATTGGAATTGAAATCACCGACTCACCCTATGTTGTTGCTTCTATGCGCATAATGGCTCGTGTGGGTACATCCGTTCTAGAGCTAATACGAAAACAGGAGGAATTCGTGCGGGCTTTACACTCAGTAGGTACACCTTCTAGTGGTGTTGTGGAAAATCCTTCGTGGCCTTGTGATCCAGAGCGGACAATCATTTTGCATAAACCTTCTGAAAATTTAATAGTCTCTTACGGTTCTGGATATGGAGGAAATTCCCTACTTGGAAAGAAATGCTTTGCACTGCGAATTGGAAGCACCATCGCTAAACGCGAAGGTTGGTTAGCAGAACATATGCTGATTTTGGGCATTACAAAACCCAATGGCGAGAAGAAATACATTACCGCTGCATTTCCCTCCGCTTGCGGCAAAACTAACTTGGCTATGTTAAATCCCTCGCTTCCTGGTTACAAGGTAGAATGTGTTGGTGACGATATCGCCTGGATGAAATTCGATAATGAAGGTGTTTTACGTGCTATTAACCCAGAAAATGGTTTCTTTGGCGTTGCTCCCGGAACTTCAGAGGAAACGAACCCTATCGCCATGGCAACAATATTCAAAAACACTATTTTTACAAATGTGGCCTACACTTCAGACGGCGGTGTTTACTGGGAAGGCATGGAGAGCAGTCTTGCACCCGGTGTACAAATAACCGATTGGCTTGGTAGACCCTGGACCAAAGAATCAGGCAAACCGGCCGCTCATCCCAATTCTCGCTTTTGTACTCCAGCTGGCCAATGCCCTATTATTGATTCACATTGGGAAGATCCACAAGGTGTTCCAATTAGTGCAATTCTGTTTGGAGGTCGCCGTCCTGCTGGCGTGCCCTTAATATACGAATCTCGCAGTTGGACTCATGGCGTGTTTGTTGGAGCTGCTATGCGCAGCGAATCAACTGCTGCAGCTGAGCATAAGGGTAAAATAATAATGCACGATCCCTTTGCCATGCGTCCGTTCTTTGGGTATAACTTTGGGCACTATGTGCAACATTGGTTAAGTATAGAAAACCAGGGAAAAGTGCCTAAGATTTTCCATGTGAATTGGTTCCGAAAAAGTTCCAATGGAAAGTTACTTTGGCCTGGCTATGGGGAAAATTCGCGTGTTTTAGAATGGGTCTTGCGCCGTTGCAGTGGGGAGCGATGTTACACTGATACTGCCATTGGTAGAATACCGGCCAAGGGTGACCTCAATTTGGATGGTATGCAACAAGTCGATTATGAAGAATTGTTCTCTTTGCCAAAACAATTTTGGTTAGAGGAGGTTTCACAAATACGTAACTACTTTGGAACCCAAATAGGATCAGACCTGCCCTTGGAAATATACAATGAGCTAGATGAGCTGCAGGAGCGTATCTTAAAAAGTTGAGGTGGCATTTTATTAATAATTTATAATTTATTTTAAGTATATGTGAAATGTTGAAGAGTAAAAATAGGAAAAGAGAAGAAATTATAAAAAATATATATATTTATGTATATACATAAGTATGTATGTATATATTTATTTATATGTATCATTTTGTACAAGCAGGGCCATTTATAAAAAAATTTCGAATTTAGATATGCTTAGGAATTAGTTATATGTACATACCATCATGGGCGTAGCCAGAACGAAATTTAGGGGGGCGCCCTATACATTTTTTTTTTTCAAAACCAATAATTATACTAAACAAATTGTTATTATAGCTTAAAATTATTGTAACCAATATGTTGTACACAAACACATAAATAGAAGTTCAAAAAAGTTGATATAAAACTATTCATCGATTTAAATAATTAACTTTTTACTGCGCATGTTTTTTTACGAGGAGTAACCATCGAAAGCCTAACCCCGTCAGTGTGAGACTTTAACCAAAACTAAACCTCCTACGGTCATGTACCGTTCCCCACCGTCAAGTATTTCGTCGGGACAATCTGTGTGACTGCTAAAGTTATAGATCTAATGATGCACAAAAAATATGCATACTTAGAATTTTGAATACCCCCTCACAATCTGGACTTAAGGTATAAAAACGCGTTTTTTATAGTTTGAGCCTTTATTTTTGTTTATCCGATGAAAACTATACACGTACACCGTAACCGCAACCCTCAATACGTGCAACTCCTTGATTAATGCAACTCTCTAAAACAAAACATTATATATTAGAGTCCGACCGATTAATCGGCATCGGCATCGGCTAGTAACGGCACAAAATTGAGCATCGGCATCGGCCTTTTTTCGCCGATTCTTTGGAATTTCTTTTCAAATGTTCAGGTGAAGCGACAGCCAACTTTAAAAAACATTTGCAGACAGCTCACAAAAATTATTTTTATGGAGAACACTGCCAGCAAAAAAAATTGCCAAAAATTAACGGGATTTTATAGCAGCTTGAAACTTGCACTTCATTATACTATAATGAAATGGTCTACAAAACTGCATACCAATATTCTGATTAAAAAGTTTGAAATTATGGTGAAAATAAGCTGAATTTTTCAAATTTTTGTACAAAGTTTGAAATCTGAATTTATATGGTGTTTGTTGTATACCAGCTAGACTTTTATAAAAAACAATAATAAACATTAAATAAAAAAGACAAAATCGGTCAAAATATCGCAATTCTTTTATTTTGTGGACCACTATATGTATGTACATACATACGTACCTAGCATATAAGTTCTTCTGCATTGAGTGCAAAAGAGTGTATTTTAGAACAAAACGAAATGAAATTTTATGTTCCTAAATATTTTTTGCTTAGCACCATATAAAAAGGTGTTTTATGTAATGTACATAAAAGTGATATATGTACATATATTTTTACACATACATATGTATGTATGTACATACATGTGTATGTAATGTTTTATAACAAGCCAATTAATTCAATTATTTCTTTTATTTTATTTTTTAACTCCGTGAAATGTACTGATTTTATGAATTAATACATTTATTTGTAATTTTTTATGGAATCGGCATCGGCATCGGCATCGGCATCGGCCGATTCTTTCCCCATAAGCCGATTAATCGGCATCGGCATCGGTACCTGAAAAAAATTTGGAATCGGTCGGACTCTATTATATATACCTTTATAAGTGCAACTATAAAACAATTTGACCTCAATACCTACAACTTTCTTTGTTTATGCATGCCGCGCACATAAAATTTAAACTTTTTGCATTTCTTTGGTTAACCAGTATTCTAGCAAAACTACAAAGTGGTGTTTCAGTTAAAGTGATGTGTGATGAGCAGGACCAAAGAAAATAAGCAGGAAAAAAGCAAATTTAAGCGCTTAGATAAACATTAAAACATTAGTAGATATGCTTCCAAATATGCTCGAAAAGCAACCAAAAATCTAAATACAGTTTATTGTTTTGTTTTTTTTTCAGTCCATTTCAAGGATTGGACGGAATTCGAAATTTTCATATTTCCAGTAGTGTTAATACATCGGTTTAGTTGTCATATTTTTAGGGTTTAGGGTTGCGTTAAATATTTAACACCAAGCCATAAAATCTGCATCGTTCGTTCGATTTTCAAAAATGAGGTGTCACGTGAAA